>NC_031769.1:52971731-53338759 GCF_001522545.3 Parus major
TCTCCTCTCCTCTCCTCTCCATTTCCAGTGTTATTTATGCAGCTAAAGAGATCTGCTCGGTGCCTCTACAACACCATTTTCAAAACTATATCAGGTTAAGAGCAGCATAGAATCTCTTTTCCACCCTGAATAAAACTTCTCCATGACCACAAAATAAAAGCAACAATTAAACCTTTTCTCCCCCATCACACTGTAATAATAAATCAGGTGCCAAAAATCTCTTGGATTCACCTTTTTCTCCTGAGTGGGCAAAAAAGAAATAGAAACCCTGTGATGTGCCTCAGAAATATTTCAGTATTAAGAAATCAGTACCAAAGAACACCCTTCGTGATCTTCCTGATGGACAGATTAAGACTGTAGGCTCGTGACAGTATTACAGTTCTAAATGCTATAACACTCAAAAAAGGAGAACTTGATGTTGAAAGGGTTATCAAAGCTCTAGAAGGTGATTTTAATGAGCAGCAGGTGATACAGAGATACAGCTGGATAACTGGTTCCCATGATTTTTTGTGGGATGATAAACCTATAGCCCACACCCTTTTGTGGAAACCCCAGTTTCACCTAAAGTCACTTGTCACAAAGATACTGATGATATTTCCATCAGGTGGGCTTCACACTGATTAATGTCACACTACTCAAAAGCTTAAGCAAAATGAATCAACTTCTTGCAACACACTGTTTCATGTAAATAGAAGCAAAAGAATATAAAATGGTGGTGAGCTTTCTAAAGCATGTTTTATTTATTTACTTAAGCTATTTTTGTAGGCCTGAATTCAGGAGAGAATCCCTTCCCAGGAGAGACTCTTGTGTTGGTGTTTGCCTACTGGAAGGTGTGTACTTCAGCATTCTCTGAAATATGATGATGTTAAGATTGAGATACTATGTTGAATCCTTTGTTTGTGTGAAGATGTTGACCTAGCCAGAACAAGCATTTTACTCATAAATGAGGTTTCTGAAGGAGGTCCTATTATTTTGTAGCTTATCACTCAGTTCTTTTAGTCTGTCAGACCAGAATCCAATCTCAGGCACTTTAAAAGGGGCCTTGTGTAACATCATAAAAAGAACGTACAGTAACATCCAGTAACATCCACACCCAAGTCATTGGATTGTTTTAGCTTGCCAAGAAAATCCCAAACAAACAAACAAAAAAAACCCCACAAAAAAACCAAAAAAAAGCCGAAACAAGCCACCAAAAAAACCCCAGAAATTCAAAATTAAGTATCCACAACAAATACCAAACCCCAAACACCCTCACCCCACAAGATTTAAGAACTTTAAACTTAGATTTAGAAGCATAAATTTCAACATTGAAGTTTAAAATGTGTCTCTCCAATTTCAAAGAACAGAAACTTGACATCATGCTCTAAATCATTTCCTCTTAAATAATAATGTAAACTAATGCTGACTCTCTGCAGACATTAAATTAGGTGATCAACAGACAGGCTTTTCATCAAGCTGTGATTTGCACAACTAGAAAATCCTACCTTTTTATTAAACAGTCTAAAAAATAATCATCCCTTTCATTTCTGTTCTTCTTTCTTTCTTTCATAAACACTTCAATAACTTTGAAACAAAGATAAAAAACAATCTACAGAGGTGCTCTTATCTGTTACAGTAAAAATTCTTCTCATGGTTTGTTATACACATATGCACACAGATGTTTCACCAAATTAGCTTGTGGGTATACTCAGATGTGTTTAATGTCCAGCAAATTGCAATGTCTGTTTATAACAAACACCAAATAGAGAACACAGCAACTTGTGGAGTCCAGTTCCATTAGGAATGTAAAACTGTGTATTAGGAAATCACATTCTTGTATCTCTCTCTTCGGAAATGCGGTACATCCTCCTGATTAATTTGACCTCAGAAAGACCCATATAGCCATAGTTCATAATTTCTTTGAGTTAAACACTAATGTTTATTTAAACTGGCTTTGGTTCAACTATTTTTGCTTCAACAGTAATTGTGTTGCTCTACTTGTTTCTGGTGAGGCCTCAAATACAAAATTGAGGCAGATTTTCAGTACCATGCCATAGGATCAATCAAGGCAAATTTGTGAGACCAGAAAAATGGCTAGCATGAGAAAAAGATGAAGGAATTGGTCATTTTTATTCTGGGGGAGACAGGGAAGCAAAAGCATAATGACAACCTGCAAATAAGAACGAAGCTGTTACAGAGATGATGGTGACCAAGGTTTTCCATATGCACTTGGAGTAACTTGAGAAAATGGGGCTTAATTTGCAGCAAAGTTTTCTTTACATGTCTATTTGTAATGGTTATGAAGCACTGGAAAAGCTACCTAAAGGGGCTGTAAAATATTATTTATTGGGAATTTTTATGACCTGATCCAGAAATGTTGATTCCAAGCAAGGAACAGTGTATATTTTTTTAATGTTAGGCACATCGTGCCACAGACCATGCTTCATGAGCACTGCAGGGATTACCTCAGGTCTAATTACTACATTTCCAATTCCAAGAAGAGAAGAACAAGAGCTACTGAAATTTCAAGAAGAAATTCTCTGTTATACTGATCCTACTGCTCAAGTCAGCCTCTCTTTCAAGAAAGAAAAAGAGGCCAAGACCAGGCCTGATCATGCAGATCCACTAGCCAAAAAAAGTAAAGCAAAAGTAAAGGGAGCTGTAGTCAAGGTTACTTCACCAAAAGAAACATCTCCCAAGTTCTTCAGAGGAAAATTACCAGGGAAACAGAGCAGTTGCATGGAGAGCCCAAAACTCCTGGGATCATTGGCCAGTATTCGGATAACAAGTATTATTTGGTGTATTATTAGTTGTCATATGGATTACAATAATCTGCAGGACTCAGTTCACCCCAAGGATAGAAAAGGTTACATATCTCCAGTACTATATATCAGCAGTAGAATGCTCAGACTATGCTTTATATCTAAGGCAATCTTAATTCCACCTACAAGCATCAGTGGCTTAACATTCACAAGCATCACAAGATAATGTAGTCACCCTGGACTTGAAAAACAAAATGCAACACTTGTGTAACAAATAATAAATAGCTTCAATTAAATATAAATCAGAAACAATTAGACTTGTGTTTGTAAAGCTGTCTTTCAAAGAAATTCAAAGAATGAAAATAAGGAAAACCGTGTTTATGAAGGCATGAGCTAGCTTTTTTAGGCTCCACAGACCATCAGAACCCAACAAATCAGGGATCTCCTTAAATAAATTTACTGAGTAACTTCTGATACCATGAATAGCATTCCTCCCCATAAAGGCCAACGCTAAATTATTTGGCAAGAAGGTACATGAAATGTGATAAAATGTGACAGAATTGGCCCTGAAGTAGCTGTCTCACTAACTTGAAGAACTTGCTGCCTAAGCATACTAATTACATCTGCAGTAAATGAAGAATTATTTTTATTTGAATGAGTTCTCTTTGTGACATTATGAGAAATCAAATATGGGACCACACAATTACGTTTCCTCTTTATTTGTTATTCTGATGTCAGTTTGTAACTTGGAGAAATAGGCATAAGAACAGAAGTAGATACCACCCACCATTTGATAAAAGTAGATGTTCCAATTCCTGATCACAATTGTAATATAAAAAATACAGAAAAAAGCAGAACAGAAATAACTATTACTTTCATAGCACTTTTTTTGAAGCTGTCAAAGCGATTAGCAAGCATGTGTTAGTCTCATAACAGCCCTATGAAAGACTTCAGATAAAATATTATTTTATGGAAAGAATTTTACACTACCACAGTTAGTCCAATATGTGAACTTGTATATAATGCATAATTTTTTTTGTTGGTTTTTTTTTTTGTTTTTCACTGCCCACTCCCTTTTCTGGGAGTAATTTTTATTAATTTTACATGATCAGCTGCACAGATTTCATGTATTTCTGTACTGACTTCTTACAGCTAACTCCATACTAAACAAAAGTTTATGGGTATGAAACTAAGAGTATGGCCTATATAGAAACAAACACAATAAGAAGTAGCAATCCCACTATTCTCCCTGGGACACAGTAGGTGATAAATGCCACATTCCTTCAGAATTACAATCTCTTGATCCTTTTGTGGGGGAAGGGAGAGGAGAAGGAGGTCATCTGAGGTGATGGGAGAGGAATGCAATCAGAAGCCCCCATGACCCAGGTGTATAAAAAGAACTTGAGCCACACTCAAGAGACCTATCTCAATCCCCTCAATCACATCAGTGTAGGGCCTCTTAGAGACAGTTAATATCTGCTCTGCAAAACTAGTTAAAGGATTACATACACTCTTAGAGTTTATAACTGCAAAAGCATAGGCTGAGATATAATCTTATCCTTTTTTTTTAGTTTTTTTAGTTGCCTAATTTTGATGGAATTTGAAAATTTTGTTTGTGTAATATTTCTTATACCAACATTTGATAGTGCTTTATCACATGACAGATATCCATCTGCAGATTCCATACAGACTAGGCCAGCTTTCAGCTGCAGCTGATGTGTTCACAACAGTACAAGTACTTTATATACTGGCAGTTTATGGCCACATAATTTTCTTTACGCTGCACTTCTCTGAGGATTCCTATCAGAGATTTAATTTCTGAAGAAATGCATGGATAAGAGGCCAAAAGCATCACCTCTGAAGTTGGGCCAAAGGTCATATGGGCCCTATCTGACCTCCTGGGGTGTCAAGTGTACTTTTCTCCTTCAGCAGGGGACATGAACCTGGTACTGATGATGCCAGAAATCTGTTGCTGTCTCTTAGCCATGAGGGTTCCAGCCTGACATGATCAACCATGGGACTGCAAAGTCATCCTTGCAAATCGGGAATTTCACATGAGAATTAACGTCTTACAGGGGTTACAAGCCTAAAGCCAGCTTTTGTCCTTGGCTTCTCCTGTGAGAGGTCCCACTAGACATGGCAGGACAGCCACCACCTGCACCAAGCAGGGTCCTTGTTACCCTCTTGTCACTGTGGCAGAAAGGCCAGAGCATCTTGTGTTCTCCCATCTCCATTTCAGCTCTCACGTGTCACTCTCACCTCATGTTAGGCAGCAGTCACGGCTACAGCATGGTCTGCAAATACATTGTTAGAAACCCTTCATTTCAAGTGCTGACTTGGATGGGTGCCAAACACCCCCTGGAAGCATCTGCATTTGAATTTAAAGGGGTGGGTGAGTGACAGCAAAACTAGCTTCTTCTGAAAAGGCTTTGGCAGATCATTGGTTGTCATCAAACCTATTGCGTTTCTTGCCCACTGCCAAAAATTCCACCTACATGCCTGATGGCAATTAGTCCTTTGTAGGTGCTAATGAATAAAAGCAGCACGCACACTTTACAGATTTTAAAAGTATATCCCAATCCATATATTAATTCCATATATAAACTCACACGCACGCACAGTCCCCCCTTCCCCTATCCACATGCCACTGCGCACCCACACCCAAATTCGTGCTTAGAAAAAAAGCAAGCAGCAGTAAGATGATCATCCAACTGTGTGCAAGTAGGATTTTTTTCATGAATCATTAGCTATTTTCCCAGAACTCATCTACTGAAAAAAGTACTGTTTTATGAATGCAGAAGGCATCCTACATTTGGGATAATGAAGTACATTCATTACATGCTTGAACCTTTCAGAGGTCCAGACATTTCACACACTCCCTCTAACCATGATTTTTCTGTGCTGTCCAAAATCATCTGGGATACAACAGTATGACAAAACCAGCCTTCAGGAAAATATACCAATAATTTCCATAGAAGGGAAAATGAATAAAATAGGGGTACCATAAGACTTCACCACAGCACTTTCAAATCAACAAACTGAGCATTGCTTTCATGTTTTCTGTGTAATTCTGGGGGTTCTGGTTTATGTCAATTTTGGAAGAGAAGGTATCAAAACAGTATGAGGTAATACACTCTATATAAACCTAATTAAAGTGTCATTTTTAACATTTCCCATCAAAAGAAAAAAGTCTGTTTTTTCAAAATAAAGCTATTTTACAGAATTGCATCAACTTCAAACCCAAAAATTTAGGGGGAAATATTGCATTTTGACTTTCATGTTATTGGTACATATATAGAATAAAAATAGACAGAATTAATTTTGAAAGTCAAAACACTTAATTGAGTATTATAGAAAACATTTAAAGCATCCTGAAAATGACTGCATTCTTTTTTCTCAGACTATTCATTTTGCATGAAGTTTTCAATTCAAGTTTACAACATTTTCTTAAATAAGGGAATTTCCCAACTACTTTGTAGAGTGCTCACAGACTAATCAGGAGGGTTCAGTATCTTATTGTGACATTTCCAGATGAGATTTCACAGCCTCCAAAAGGCTTCAGACGGTCAGCTTTAAGCCAGCACATTGATATTTCAGCCTCACCAGATTACAGAGAGTTTTACCCTTTTTTGCTGGCTGAAGTGCAGGCAGGAGCAGTTGGGGAAGGCAATAAACAGCTCAGGAGTTGAAGGAAAATGGGCAGAAGAGAAATGACAGTGCCTGGCATCAGCCACAGTGGACAGCAGCCATTGCTGCATCACTTTGTTTGGACCAGCAAGTAGCAGGATCTTTCTGCCCAGTATATTATAAAAGTCAGGCAAGGGCTCTTTAGTGTTCCCAGAGCAGGTGAAGACAATGTTCACCTGCAGCTGCAGAATAAAAAGCTTCTCTACAGCAGTCTCTGGTCCTTCCTGCCACAGGGGCACATAGCTTCTTTTGTCTGCTGTTGCACCCAGGCAAATCTCTTGCTTTGTAAACAGTGTTCAGCAGTGTAGGCATTAAGGATGAAGAGGAAGGTGTGACAAATGTCAGAATGTACCTCTGTGAGAAGCCTTAGCTGCCCTGTCTTCTTAATTTAGCTTCTAGATGGGTTCTGTAACTTTTCTGCCAAAACAATACTTTCTAGAATTAATCTGAACTGGGCAGGGAAGTTTTTTTCCATTTTATTTTATTTTATTTTCTTTCAGCCTGTGAGAGGATCACTGTCGTAGTCCATTCCAATCCATAGCATATCCACAAGTGCAGTGCAGTTCATACACCCTGTTTTCTTTATCCCCTCTTCAAAAATTCCTCCTCAAACTTCCACTTGCAGGTGAGAAACTCAAAAAATCTGGCCATTTCTCTCTCATCAACATCCACTGAATCAGCTCCTTAAGCATACACAGGTGCCCCTACATAGCAGCATCAGAATAACACTGATGTTAAAGAGCCAAATGCTCTGAAACTCACATCTCACTGGCAGACAGTAGACCTTAACACCAGGGTCAGCATTTGGGTGCTTTCAGAGTGCTACAACTGTAACTCTAAACCCATTCTTCAAAAAACTGTTTCCATCACAAATGTTGGAGCACAGTTTCTCCAAATAAAGTTTTATTAATATACATTGGGGTGAAACCAGCCATGCAGGGATGGTTGTGCTTGTAGGGCAATCCCAGCTGTGGGACCTTTGTGCTTTGAGGATACCCCAAGGTTTCAAGTGCTCCTGCCATTGAGGCAGGCTCTTCTGCTTGTGCTGCAGAGCTCCATGGATACCAAAAGCTCCAGCACTTCTCTCAGAAGTCCTGGACCTAGATGTTTTCTCTCAGCACAAAAAGCTAAACCCTCTGCCTTTTTTGCTCTAGGATGCCCTAAACTTTGGGTTATACTACTCTGTCCCTGGAAGAACATTTCCCACAGACAGCAGGTGGGCAAGAAGTCAGGGCTCTCCCAGCTGGGGCAGCAGCAGGCAAGACACCAGATCTGTAGCCTGATGGGCAGAACAGCCTCCACTCAAAGGAGGAAAACTGCTTTCGGAAATTATCCCAGGGCAATTTTCTTTTTATTCAATGACTGTTTAATGTAAAATGCATTAAAAGCTTAGGAGCAAAATGTGAAAACATATGGAGTGAAGATGTCTAGGCAAACTGACAAATATGTCCCCACCTCCCTGGAAAGTCTTACAAAAGTCTTCAAAGCTCCTTGGATTTAAATATCCCTTCGGCTTTCATTGTCCCCTATTTTGTTCTAGAAAGCTTTGGGGAATATGACTGCTCAGAATATTCTATTTTATAAGGTTTTGAATATTCCCTGAGTTCCACTTATTTTAAGAATTGTCAAATTATCAAGGCCATAGATATAATCCTAGTGTTTACAGAAAACCTAAACTATTAACTGGCATATCCTAACACTCTAAGGGGAGCTCAGTTTGCAGCTGATGTTTCATCTGTGCTCTCCATTCAGAATCCCCAAACTACATGACTACATTTGTAATCTCCTGGTCTTTTTCAGTCATAAAAGTTTGGTATTATCTCTCTTGCTGAATGGTTGGTAAAATGGAAAGATAAACATAAAACAAAGGCAAAGATATAAATTAAATTTATATTTATGGAAATTGAATTATTTCAAAATACTTTTAATATTTACACAATTCAATAGAATTTCACGTACAGTAACCTCTCAAACCAACTGACTCATCCTGATGTCCACATGTTTTCTTTGAAACCAGAAAACTTATTTTTAATGTTCAAAACACAACGTTTTCCTGGAACAGATGCCTTATTTGAGCAAAGTGCCACATTTCTGTAATATTTAAAATAATGTCTCAGTTTAACCAAGATGCAAGTAACAGTCAATGAGTAGTCATGACCGTGTCTTTGCCCAGTATCAGTGAGAGGACTGTGAAACATTCTGATAAAAAGTGTTTGATACCAAGTCATGGCTGAACAATATGATTTGCTTTCTTAGTTATTAATGTAACTGTTAGCTCGGTTTAAAAGAGTTGTCAGTACAAAGCAATGAGGTGAGGCTGTAACCTTGGGCTAATATCATCTTTTTAATGATTCATTTGTAATTCTGTCTAACTTTTATAATCTACATCTTATCCCTTCTGCTTTTAAACTTTTTGAAAAAATATGTGTTCTAACAGCTAAAAAAAATTCAGCCCCCTGTGAAGAACTTAGTGCTTTTAAGTTGGCTTTTGCTTTTCTATTTTCCAACAGCAGCACATCTGTCCCTGGAAGGTTTAAAGTGTCTTTGTAATTGATACGTGAGGAACCCCAAAAAGATTTATTTGCTTTGGCTCAGTTAAAGGCTTTGGTTTCTAGTGCTTGTTCAAACCTCCTGGAACTGCAAAAATAGATGGCGAATCTCAGAATGTTTCACTGTGTTTTTGCCACCTCCCTGTATTCAGTAGGAAATTTCACAAGAGCCTTCTTTATAGTAAACTGACATTTTTGTTAATGGATTTATATCTTAACTGTAGACTTAGCAGCAGACTTAACTGTAATCATCGCAAGACATGGAAACTTAGATGGAGGCCATAACAAGCTACCCTTATCCCATGTCTGCTCCTTTGGGAGTCTAATCCAAGAACACAGCATTTCCACTGTGGCAGTGATCTTTTTTTCCTCAAACTTCTTGATCTTTATCATCAGTGTAGTTGAGAATTGAATCTCTAGTGTTTACTATCCAGATGTTTTCTAGGGATTTAAAATTACAGTTTAGAAAATAATTTGCTTTTGGCAGCATGTTTCCCCACTCAAATGACAAAATCATCACAGTTTTTGCAAAGAGAATCAACTCAGGCCCCATGTGCTAGAGAAAGCACATGGAAAAGGATCAGCAGAATGGTGTCATGAGGTGGCACCACATGTGCCATCTGGTAACAAGAATGTAATGTCTAAGCTGCAAGACCATCTATGTTGACTAAGGGCATAGCTAGGCATGTAGGCAAGGCCCATATACATACTCATATATATATATATAGATATATGTATGTATGTATGTATGTATGTATGTATGTATGTATGTATGTATGTATGTATAAAAGGGTCCATGGATTTTGAGGATCCACTAAACATTGCTGGTTGGAAATGGTCTTCCCTGTCCATACCTGTGTTGACTGCTCCCCAGATTGCTGAACAGTGCAATCACCCAGCCCAGCCTCTGTCATCTCAAAGTCAACAAATTGTTTCATCTTGAAAAGGCCTGAAAAATCCATACAGTTGTTTAATGTCTCAGAGCTGAACATCAGATCTAATAAATCCTTAGTCTAGAGCAATGTAATTCTATTAGTCATTAGGGAATGGGAAAACAAGAACTCCTTTTCATGCATCTTTAGTTTCCAAATCCTAATATCTATGCAAAGGTTATATGTCTCTGTAGTTTTGTTTTCTGTATAGAATGTTAAAGGAGCCAAGGTAGTCAAGAGTATCTAAAGATTTCTAAAGGTGGATGGCTCAGACCAGTGCCAGAGGAACTTGGTCAGCTTTACATCAGACAAGGAAATTAATTTTTTTCTAAATAACACTCAAATTTAGGATCATTGCTGTTGGAAACTCAGAGTTCTATTCTCTGGTTTTACCTGTAGATGAGTCTCCCCCTGAATACCCATATCTAGCAATTTTACTGGCAAGGCCTACACTTAGCTGCCAATGATACATGTCACAGTAATAATGAGGCTGAAGTTACCTGGGAGTGAGAAAGCGACTTAGATCGTCTGGATATATGAGGTGGAACACTGGTGCACACTGGCAAATAATATATGGGTTATTTTGTAGCAAAGTGAAGGCAAATAAAAGTTCTCACAAGAACACCAACGCTCTCATTTATTTAAATCTAACAGGTTTCACTTATCCCTCCAGGTATCTGGCTTGATTTTCACAAGGTCCAAATGCCTACACCTCCATTGTGTCTTCCATTAAAATAGGAACACAAATGCTAGCAGTTGTTTTGTAATCACTAATACTTGTTTTCTTAGACTTCCAAAATACAGTATTATTCAGGCTTGTTTCTACTCTCATTCACATCAACCTTAGGTATATTTACATAGATACTCTAGAATGATACATTAAGGCACAAACAAAATGAAACAAATAAATGAGGGTTTTGGACTGACTATAACTCCTGACAATAAGCTTTCTCCCTTTACCCATTTCAAAGTCAGATCTTGATTTGCTATGGCAAATATGCCTTCCCCAGCTTGCTGAAATCTGGAATCAGATCCAGAAAAGTATTTAAACACTTTGGCTCACATTAGCTCACCGCAAAAAAACCTTAATACAAACAAAGGCTACAGGTAAACAGTAATCTTTCAACACAGTGCAGAGCAGCTCTAATCCTTGTGTATTATTTCCTAGCACTAAGTAATTGGAGTTCTTAAAAGAGCTCAACACAAGTCACGTATAACAAATGAGGTAATTTTCTTAGCAGATGTTTATTTTTGTCATTTATAGAAATACCAACAGAAAGTCTTATATCACCAGGTGAGTCAGCAGCAGTGAGATGTGTCATCATAGGAACTGCAGGGTATCTCCTTGTTTGGCTTCATCATCTAGTCAGTGTTGCTAAGGGGAATTGAAAAAAAAAAAGTAATTCTTAGAGGGCAGGAAAACCCCGTTACATCCCAGGATGATGAAGAAAGGAAACTACATCTTGAAGCAAGACAGCCACCAAAGTTCCTACTGTGAAATGACACAGAGGGGTTTCTCCATAAGAAAACTCAGTAGTGCTCAGGAGTGCTGGCTACTGACAGTGATTAACTGTCTCACACACACAGGAAGTAAGGATAACACATTCCCTCTTTAAATCAACTTGGTTATTTTAAGTATATCAGATCCTTTTCCTGTTTACATCCAAAGTAGCAATAGCAGTCACAAAAGACAGCTACAACCCTTGTTATGCTGGATTTTTCCTTTCCTCCGAATAGTAAGAAACTTCCTGGAATTTACTGAAAGCTTTGTGTTAGTGTTGTGAATGGCAGCTCTCGGATGATGAAAAGGGAAGTATTTCTCTGCTTATTTTACCATATTTGGACACCCCTTAAAATATGTGGGGTTTAAGTTCTGTTGTGAAATCAAAAATCTTTTCTCAGGAAGGCTCATATGCCTGCCCTGCCTCCACTAAAGTCAGCCTAGCTTGTCTGAGCAGAACTCATTTTAGGACTTAAGAGCATAATTTGAGACCTGTGGTTCAATTTCCATTTGGCACTGGCTAAATGTGGTGACAAGACTAGTCTATGGTTTCTGATCTTACTTCCTTTCTTACCCTAAAATCACTCAAAGAAGTGTCTTCACAGTTTGCATAAGAGCAGGCTTCATTTTGGTAATTTTCTATTCAGAACGGAAAAGAAGAAAGGAGATGGTATGGTTCAAAAGTTGAAGATGAAATTAAAGAAATTTAGAATACATACAAACATTTAACAAGAAAAGCTTGTCACCACTGGAGCAATTAATCATTCATCCTTTTCTGTGTTTGAACATGGTTTATATCTGTCTCTAAGAGGTATACAATCACTCCCAAGCTTCCAAACTGTGACAGATCACACCAGTGTGCAAGCCATGCCAAAGCCAGGAGCTGCTGTTGCTGACAGTAGCACTCAGTAGTGACATTAGACATGGGAACGCATTAAAAAACAATTGCACAGACACACAGAGAGGAAAATTTAGTCTACCTTTCCTCAGGAGACAATGTTACCCCCTGGAATGGGAGGGCCAAGGTGATTCATGCAGCCCAAAAAGATTTACCAAGTAGAGAATCTAAAATGTAAACTCTAAAGCATCTTTTGAAGGTCTGTCAGCAGGATATTCAGCAGGTCTTACTCAGTCACGAGTCAGAAGAAACTCCCGTGGAGGGGTATGCTAAATTTGCTCAATAGAAATGACTAAGAGAATAAACTCACAGGTCTCTTTTCAGATCCCACTACCATTAAAGGCAAATTAACCACATGCCACAGAATTAAATTTTTCTTATTTTTGTGACTGATGGATGACTCCTGGAGTGGAGGCTTAGACTTTATACCCCACTACAGAGTCTGGCAATGAAGGATCTGAAATCTCTTTATCTATTTGAGCTTTATTCTGACCTTCAAAATTTGACTAGGGATGAGCCATAAGATTCTGCCACTACCAATTCTACTCTCCCCAGTTGCCATTAGGAAAAAACACCCACAATTTCTGTATTTCCAACTTTCTTCTTGACCAGAGGCTGTAATTGCAAGTTAACATTTCATTAATCATTCTAATTAAAAGAACATATCTGAACATAGAACAAGAGCTGGACTTCAGAATCAGGCTAAAACCTTTTCTCTGGCTGCCATGACCTGATTGCTATCAGAATCAAAAGATACTGAACTGATCTCTCTCAAAATATTCTAAAAGTAGATCAGTTTGATTAGCAGAAGAAAAAAAGCCCTCAGAATGAAGCTCCTATTAAAAAAAATTCAATATTAGCACAAATACTAACTTGAGATTGCAAGAGTGTTCTGGGAAGTCTCTCACATAAGTACCTGAGAAACATTCCATTATTTTTTCTCAGGAGCTGTTATTTTGAAACCAAGAACAGAAAAATAATCCAAAGTTATCATTTCTGTATTTAGGTGCATGTGCTGGCTTCTAAAAGTGATAACTAACATGCATTCTATAAAATTGCATGTACATTTTAATACATTTAGTTCTCATCATCTCTTGTATCATCAATAAAAGAATAAATTAATAGCCTTTCTTCATATTTTCCCCAAACAAAAAGGAAAGGAAGCTTTGATCTGGGATGAAGAAGAGGACTATTCTGAGCCTCCATTAATATTCTGGTTGGTTCCAACCAACCTACATTGGTTTTGTTCACAGTTCAATACCTAAAATTAAGTATTTTAAGGAGATAATTTTGCTTTCACAAGAAAAATATTATAACTTTTTTTTCCAAAAGATATATTGATGGAAAATTATTATATCCTCTCTCTTACAGGAAGTGCTCATTGAAATTCTCATTTTTTTCACCAAAATGCGGTGTGTGTTTATTTCTTTGTCAGAGATATACAAAGGTTGGCACTACTTATCAAAGAAACAGATGAAACATTCAGAAGTACTGAACATGAGGAAAGTGGAGGGGCAGGCCCTGATCTCTTCTGTGTGGTGAACAAGGGAGCAGCATGAAGCTGTCTTAGGGGAGATTTAAGTTGGATATTAGGAAAAAGTTCTTTCCCCAGAGGGTGGCTGGGCACTGGAACAGGTTCCTCAGGGAGGTGGTCACAGCACCAACCCTGACAGAGTTCTAGAAGCATTAGGGCTGTCAGGAGTTTGGCTTGATGACCCTTCCAAGTCCCTTCCAAATCATGATATTCTATGATTCCATGACTCTATGAACATGAAGGGATAAATACTGCAATACTGAAAAGTTGGCTTTCCTTCTTTTCTTTCCTTGTCTTTCTGTTGGAACAAGATTATTGTATATTCACACCTTATCTCGGAAATGGAACTCAGTTCTTTTCATATATTATAAATCTTTCCCATGAAACTTTGGACTCAGCTCCAGAAGAATTCAAATTATGATTGTTTTCCACTCAGTAAGCACCCCTCATACACATCTCAAGTATCCACACTGGCTGACACAAATAATCTTCACTGACCAGTGCAACTATCTAAAGCAGCAGAAGAGCAAACACTCCCATTTAGGGGAAATTTACTCCACAAACTGGCTAGAAAAATGAGATGCCCTAACAAGATGATGTGGATGTACCAGGAGACTGGGATATCCTGAGAGACACATGCAGGTGACAGCACAGAGTCACCAGAGGAAGTCAGGTGGCATGAGGAGGACCCATCCCAGAGGAGGCTTGGAGGATATTCAGAGGCTGCAGCTCTGGCCTTTTGTCGAAGAAACACTCTCACACGTGTTTGAATACTGCATCATTTCAGCCGAGAGGGAAAGGCTTCCAAGCTGCACAATTATGCTATTGTGATCACAAAGCGCAGGCCAAATTAGACAGAGCAGCTCTGTTTTCCTGAATCTGGTTTTATAAGCTACATTCTAGTGGCGCTCCATTACACTGCTATGCAGAAGTGTCTGGCATTGTTTCCATCACAAACAAATCTTTATGTCCTAAATTCATGTTGGACGGAAACTTGGCTTCCATAGCACAGACCTAAGAATTACATTTGTTTGTTTAAACAAATTTGAGGGAAAACATACTTGGCCATCTTTGAGTTATATGATGACAAGATGATTTAGTTCTCCCATAAAAGATATAATTCTTTTTTTCTCCTCATGCCAAACAATGATGCTTTCTTATAGCTGGACAGTTGCCAGCTAGGAGTACAAACCTATCAAGAAAAGCCAACTCTCAGCTGTATTGATTAGGACAGCAGACGCTGAGCACCTCACAGGATGTGGTTCTTCCTTTGGAAAAGTGAAGACAAAGGTTTATCTCCTACATTTATAAGACTGCATTTTCTTTCACTGATGCTTCTCTGTGTAAAGCTAAATTGGAATTCATGCATTTTCACAGCATTGTGTACTATTGGAACTATTTCATCATCCCTAAACAGTGCTTATTTACAAACCACTACTACAATAATTCATCTTTGAAAGGAAGCATCCTAAGTTAAAATTGAAATATATAAGAAATACGACCAAAACTCATTTTTTTCACTTTTACCCATCAAATGATAACTTATGCTTACGTAAAATCAAAGGAAAATGAGGATGACATTCTGCACAGAGCATCAAAAAAATCATATATTTGAGTCATTGAAAAGATACATACAGTCTTTTACTGATGGGTGTAGAATGGGTGTGCTTTATTTATAGAATAAAATGCCTTATGTCACTTAATTAAGCAAATTGTCCCTCAGAGAAAAAATTGTAGTCTAAATGTATTCATAATTTTCTGTGTATAGAGCAGAAGTTGTATCATTTTAGGTTATCTACATGACTTTATAAATTAATTCAATCCCTCTAATAACTGACACTGAAGTATCATGGAGAAATAGACAAAATGATAAAACAATAATAAAACTTTCTTTGAAACAAGAGAGAAAATCAGCCTTAGTAAATGCTTTGTTATCATTCCACGTTTATTATCTCCTTTATTTATCATCACCTTCATTTTATCTTCATTTCATTCAGATGTGATCCAGACTCTACAGGTCTGTATCAAAGAGAAGGATAAACAGGTCCTTCATAGAACAAGCAAATACATATTCTTAGAGAAGTACACTGGATGATGCTAGGGACAGATCCCTGTGACTATACTTTAGACATTCTTCTTTTGAATGTCTCAAACCAACTTGTACCTATAAAAGCCATTGAGTCTGAAGGCAATAGAAGCATATTTAGACAATAGATGCAAAAATTAAAATTTATAAATATATAACTTCTCATGAAAAGCTGGGGCTCTTCTCCTTTACTGAAATCAAGTCTGTAGTGTACAGGTATAAACAGGACAACCATGCAGTTCTTGATCACCTGGGCCTCAACTGAGAACCTTCTCGCTTGGGAAGATTCTCACAAGCCACTCTTTATAACTCAGCAAGGCCTATCAGCTAATTGCCTTTTCCAAATTATTTCTTAAGATTTAATTTCCAGTACTAAATATTTGTTCTTGGCAGACTCAGAGGAACTCAGAAACACAGATTAAACAAACCATTATATGCACAGACACCTGCTACACTATGGCATACCATTAAAACAGAGTCAAGTCTCAACAAATTACTTTGTTTGCTCATTGTTGCATTTTAAGCAAGTGCTTGCCATTTAAAATAAATTCTGAGCAGTTTCCACTATTGAGTTATTTGTTCTTAATGTCATCATTTACTACAACAGTGGCCAGAAGTGGATTTTCCATCCTGACTAGATTGTAGTTTACTTCATCAAAGTAATTATCTATTACTCCCATGTATAGTGTTTGTTTACAAGTTCCATACCACATGCTTCTTTCTAAACCGAAGTGATGGTCTTTGCTGAAGACAAACCAAACAATGAGGTAGAGAGAAGAAATATATTGGTAGTCACTGAAACTCTCACAGTTGAAGGATCCTCAAGCCAGACATGCAATTGCTTTTGGATAGCAGAAAGAAATTAAGGAGCTGGATGGGGAGATAAGAAGCTGACATTAGCCAAGGAAGGCCCTTGCAAGATGTTTGCAAAAGTTTACCAAACTTTTCCAAGTCACTAAGGATCGCCTGGACCTCCCACTAGGCTTACAAACATCTGTCTCAATTCATGCAGTCCTCCACACTTCTCTGACTTTGGGATGCATATCTACACTCCTGCCTTGTAAAGGCAGCACCTCTACATCTCACCAGCTTACTGTGCAAACCTATAGTCAACTTCTTCCCAGTGTTACAACCTTAGCAAGTACCGAGAGGCACGTTTTACACATCAACTCAAAACATTGAGTCTCACTCTTCCTCCCTGGGACTTTTTTATGTTCCACTATATTTTCTGGCTTGCTTCTAGTAAGAAATACCAGGGAACTTCTCTTCAAGAACCAGAACTTCAGCTGGCTTCTCTGAACTTCTATCACTAACAACAATCCCTTTCAGAAATTGTCTTTATCCCCACTAGTCTTCCCTTGATTTTTTTTTTCCCTCAAAAAACTTGACAGGGTGAGAAATTGATTTTTGTCTTCTTCAAAAACATCTCTTATTATCCATTGCAATATCTGATTCCATAGTGTATGCTTCTTGCTTCTTCCTAAGAAGGGAAGTCAAAATTGATGCGGTTGACATTCAGCTCTCCCTAAAAATGAAAGCCAATTACCCTTTCTGAAATGAAATAAATATGTACATTAAATCTTTCATCACTAGCTAAAATAATTCATTACAGTTTCCTACTGAAGGGAAATGAGGAACGTGATCTCTGTGTGAAAGCATGACAAAGTAGCACCCGTGGATTCAACATGATCAGACCCTAATATCTGTGAGTAAACCAAGGGCAAAATGCAAGGTAATTTCCAGTCAGACTGAAAATAGCTCAGAGCAGCTTGCATCGATCTGCCCCCGTGTTTCTGACAGTGCCACATGTTAAAAAACCAGTTTTCAAGTTAAATTTGAAGCAGGAAAAGGATATCTTAATAAGAAGCACGTGTGTGCACAGTCATTTGCAGACACACATTTTCTTGACACAAACTGTCACCTGGATATTGGTTTCAATATTCAGCATCTCAGTTCTCTGCAAACATTAACAGAAAAACAGAATGCAGGAAGTTCTGGGATTCAGTAAAATCCATGGCAAAACTCCCACTGAGCTCCAGCTATCCTCATTCTTGAGCTCAATCTCTAGTCAATGTGTCTTTTTGTTTATTTTCTTGTTCCAATACGTTCCTCTAATGATATTAACACAGGAGAAATAACTTCTTGTCAGCACAACTCTACAGAAATTGGCAGGTTCTTTTTCAAGTCATTTGTGCAAGCTTCTTCTTTGGTTTGATTAGACTATTCTTGCTTCAACATTTGGACCCAGATCAAGAGAGAAATTTCAAATTCTGCCCACAGAATGTTCATGTGCAGCATCTGAATTGGAATGAGGTCATTCTGCCTTCATTTTCATGCCTTGAGGTTTGTTGCTAGCTTTAGAACCAGAAATCTGCAGCAAAACTGAGCTCCTTTCACCTAGCTTCAGGACTAAATTATCTAACATCAGGAACTACTTACACTGGTGAATACATGCCAACAGCTATCACACAGTGGTATCTGAGATGGAGCATTTATTTCCTCTTTTAACCCTAAGGAAATATTATGATAACAAAATGTCGTCACCCCTGGAAAGTATTGACTTTTACATGATGACCACAGGGTCCATTTTTGGACCAGCTTGTCTGAAATTCATTACACTAACCAAAGATTGGTAGGTTGGGCTTTTTCTCTCTTGTGTTCTAAGAAATTGGAATCATAAAAGCTTCATGCCATGTGAGATTGGACAACAGAAGCTCTGAGAAGCTCCTCTTAACTGTGCGGCTGTTGCCCAGGCTAAGTAGTATTTACAGCAATGTTCATTTGTGGGTCTCTGAAAATCAGTGGTCACTGCTGTAAAAGAGCCCATCTGTCCTTCTAAAAAACATTTCAACTTGGAACCAGTGAAACTCTGAAGCTTACTGTGAGGGCCCAGAATTCAGCTGGCATGTTCAGTTTATTACTGCTGCCTATATATCCTGCAGATTATTCCAAAAGTCTCCCAGAAGCAACAAATTAATGACCAATAAATTCTTGCTAATTTCTTGTTACTCTATTATTTCCTCGTCACTTTCACTATCTAATTTTTGTTCTCCTTACATCTGTTTCTCTCTGATTGATCTTCCTCCCTCTGTCACCATGCTGATCAAGTACAGCACTGCCCTCCCAGTGACACCATTTGTCAATTCCTGTGCACTCGATGCTCAAAGGCAGTTATGCTGCAGCATCACCTTAGACATTTCAAACAAGATCTCAGTCATGTCACCCCAGCTAGCAGTTATGCAAAGGTCATCCCCACCCATTTGAATGGAAAACCCACAGCATGGATTCACTTACACATTCATGTAAACGAAAGGGCAGAGAAGTCTGGCACCCTGGAGAAGACTGTTGCTGATTTGGGCATGCAGGACCTGGTTAGTGAGTGTTCCCATAGACTTGTAACTACACACATAACACCATTCTGTTTGACTTTTTCCCCCCTTGGTTCCATTTTCCAAATCAAATTTTAAAGGGTTGGATCTGACCTTCTCACCCTGAGAAACAGTGAAAGAGCTCAAGCAGGAATACCTGGCCAGTCACACTATTAAAACAAAAACAATTACTGCCTTATTTAACAAAACAAGCCACAATCTCAAAATGGTAGAGGCCGCCTATTTTGTTAAGGTCTTAATAGCATATTTTATGGTTCCCTGAGGAATAATTCTCCTTATTCAGAGAAACACTTATTAACCTTCATAATTTATTTGTGGCTTCACTAAACACGCACGTACTGTACTGTATGGCCATTAATCCTGGGAATGAACTTAATGATGGGTTCAGTTTAGCTCAGATAACCACCCAGATTTCTGGATACCTTTTTGAATATATATCAACTGTTTGAGACTCACTAATACACTTTTTCCAAAGTCTCTGGTACATGGCACTCTCTTTCTAGTCAGCCCTCCCAGAAGGTCCCCATTTTCTTCACATCAAGTTAGGTGAAGTGTTCAACTATTTGCTAACTGGCACCACGGTTATTTGTATTTCTGAGATAAAACCTTAGCTTTTAGCCAGAAGGTCCTAGAGAAATGCAGCCTGTATTGTAGTCCTAGACTTTGCTGTCAAACATGCTCTCTCTCCCATAACACTTGTTTCAGTAAAGAAGATGAGAATAGTGGAAATACAGAAGCTACCCCATCTGACTCCTATAATTTGGCATGTAGCTAGTCTGTGCATAACCTCATACAGCTTTCATTACTTCTAGTTTGGTATTTTTTTCCCAATAGCCTACTTAACCAGGCCTTTTTTGGTGCCTTGCATTTGATAGTTATGTGTTTTGATTTGTTATGTCTGTTTCTCCTGTTCCTATCACTGCAGGATGCTGAACCTGTTTAGGACTGTAAACAGAGACACATCATTAAAAATAATTATTTATCTATAAAGCATTAAAAAAAAAATCCCAGAAATATTGCTATTAAAGACAATAGATGCCCAAATATTGAGAAGTCAGTCTCTCTCATAATGCTTACTGTAGTTGTTTTTTTTTTTAAACTTCTTATTATTTTGACTTTCTCTGCTGTTTTTAGCTAGTAATTAAAACTGAATATGAAGAACTCCTCCTTAACATAATCCATCATTTTCATAAAATGAACAAACCCAGTAGTAATGATGTTACTCTCAAAATTTACTAGCATGGTGATATTTCTGTGGAGCCTGTGGACAGAACAGCCATACCACGGCTATGTGAGCAATTACTGCTTGAACCAGAACTAACTTTAGAGAAAGCTATAGTTATTTCTAGCCAAATTGTGACTGCAGTAGCAAGGGCTAAAATAATTGCTCAAGAGGCTATAGACCATGTCCAAGCAGTTCATTCATTAACGGGTATAAACTGGCATAAGCGTGGCAGGCAGAGTGGTCGTAAACAGAGCACATTTGATACATCTAAAAAGCACCATGCCATCTTAACACCCTCTGATACTTCAAAGTCAGGCTTTGATTGTGAATCTCTACTGTGTGTTGTCAACTGCACTCTGAAATAAAACCATGGCCTGCAGGCAATTTCTTTATCAAATTATGGGTTTTATAAGGGTGAGATAAAAGAATCACAAATCTGTGCTTACATTTGTCATGGTTGAAGACACTTGAAGACATTGGATATTCAATTTCTACTAAAACAAAATCAATAATTTAGTCATCAAACAAAAACACACTAACACACCTGGGCTTCAAGGCTATGATGATTAAGAAGAAAACTTTGGAAACTCGATCAGATATAACCAATGTAACAAGCTTGACTAAATCTGCAGATGGGCTGAAACAGCAACACTGAAAGATGTGAACTGCCCTGTTAACTAACAGAACAAGGCCTTCACAGTACCTTACCAACACCACTGTAATTTATGCATCAACTATTAGCTTACCCCCTGGGATGACCAGGGAACGAAATAAGGAGCTCCTGTTACTGTCTTCTGTGTCTGGTTGGCTGTATAAAGGAGAGATGAGGAAGAGAAGCTTCTGAATGGCCCTTGGGAAGAGAAGAAAGTTGGCTGGTCTGGCGAAATCAGGAACTTACATCCTTGTCCTGACAGCTCAAGGCCTTGGCACTAGGCCACAAGATTCACTTAACTGCAGAAGAACAAAGACCCCAATGGGACCAAGCAAGAGGATGCTGCTGTTGGAAGTGAAGCATTTGATTCTGTTTATGGCCTGAAAAACATTGAGCTTCTCTGTAGGTTGTACCAGCCAATATCAACTCAATGTAAATGAGCAAGGCAAGATAAACACATGCTGTGTAATGTGTTTAAATGCATTGGCTAATTTTCCTGCACACAATTGAATAAAAGCCCTGAAGTGAAAACACTTCCATAGCTTGCTCATGGGGACAGGCAGTTATCTATGGTGGGGAGGGTCATACAGTCTTTGCTCCCTAGAAAATCACCCATGCTGGTGAACAGCACAAAGTACAATACTGAGTAGGGGGAGAACATTTGAGGATTCCTCACTTGCAGAAAATGCAGGAAAATTCCCTGACATAAGTGTGATGGGTCATCTCTGCCGAGCAGGCTTGCAAAGGACACTGCTCTGTATCTCACTGAATGCCAAAGCCAGGTGCCTTCAACTTGTTCAGAAACTTCTTAGACAGTTGGCTGCAAGAGCAATGGCTCAGAATCAGATTCCAGTCCTAGGAAATCCTGCTACTTGCCAAACAAGAAAGTAGCTGTAACACTGCTGGCCCAGTTGTATCCATTGTTCTTGACACGGTGTATTAGGACCTTTTGGAGCACCATCAGAGAGCACAGAGTACACTACTGCTTGTAATAGACTGTGCCAGCCAACGCCTAGAAATAAGCTTTTTTTCTGCCCCACTTCTATAACTGTGCATCTATAAATACTCCTGTGTTGCCTTAATTATGCCCCTATTTGCAATTCAAGCCTTGTTAAGGAAAACCTCCAAGAATAAAATAAACAGAGGGGGTGACTTTTTCTTTTTCCTAAATTTTCACTAGCACAGTCAAAAAAAGTGAAAGTAGGAAAACATGAAGGTTTTCCTAGAAATACTAATTTTCAACTGTAAATGTGTTTTTAATTATTTTTAGTAATCTCTTCAAACATTTTAAAACTTCTTGTCTTTTATGCACTTAGAGATTAAAGGGGGCATCATTCTCAGTAGGAATTACTACTTTCCATTGGAAATGTAGACAAAATTACTCTGACAAGGTGTACTGAGTAAAATGTGCAAATACTTGTTTTATTTACATCATGGTAATCACCACAGTATTCCCAGTGCACCTAAATATAAATGGAACCCTATATTATAATTCCACAAGTTCCTTTCCTGTTTGTTATTATACATACTAATCACAAAAAAGGTATTCTGACTGAAAACTGTGCACCATTGTAATACGAACATTGACAACAATTAAGTAGTGATGGGCAATTGTAGTTTACAGAGATGTTACATTTATATTTATATAGTATCTGCAAAGAATAAGTAACAGATTAAGACCAAATGTTTTTCATGGATTTTTCATGTGACTGTGACTGTACATTTTGTCAATAAATGTATTAAAATATAAGTCTCGCACCCTCTGTCCTAATTCTGTGATGACAGAAATGGTCCTTCACTGACTCGCCCTGCTGGCTGCTGGTACAACAGGGTCATGAGCAATTCAGCCTAAGTAAACGGGGAAGACTGACATTTCTATTTATTTACAGAGGATATCTTCCTTCCTTTGGTCTGCCTTCCTCCCTTCTTCACCCCCGCAGTCTAACCCTGCCCTGTCTGGTACGTGGGTATGGTATTTGTCTTCCAAACATAACAAATAGAAGTTAACATTCACCAACTGTGACTTATCTGACAGCTCAGCACTCTGTTTCAAGTCGTTCACTGTTGCAACTTGATTTCCACAAAGCCCTGCGTCATACTGGGGCACCCTGCCAGGTCATAGGCTGCTCCATTCCTTCAGAATTGAAATTTGTTAAGCTTGCTGAGGTCTTTCCTCCTTCTCTTATGCTGTTTCATGCATTAATGGAAGATCATGTCAAATGGTATTATTGTAGGGAACAGCAATTCATAGCTCAGCAAAACTGTCCCTCCATTTTCAGTACGAATTTTTGCTACTCTGTTTGGATAGGAATTCACTCAGTTCCAATCCTGTGAAGATGTTGCTTTCCTAGTATTCTTCCCTGGACTAGAAAAAAAAAGTCTTCCTATATGGCTCAGATGTCAATTACTCCAGTCCAGAGGTAACATCCTCTGCCTCTCTCTAACCAGACTTCTTTCAGACATAGTAGGGCATGGATCCAGACTCCTGCTATGATCAATTACTTCCTGACCTTAGCTGCACCATAGGAACTTTTTTTTTTATTGTTTAAAGGGCCAACATGTTTTATAGGTTTTCCCTTCCCCATTTTAGACTTTGGAATAGATTAAGGTCTACTTAAGAGTCACAATGTAGCAATCCATAACAATGACAACAACAAAAACTGATGAAGAAGTATCTTTATTTTCCATATATGGATTTTCCATTATGGCAAAAGTTGTCTGTAAGTATTTCTCTAAGATAGCTAGTGACAGTTTATTTTGTCAAATGTCCGCTTGTATTTGTAACTAGTTCAGGAAGAATAAAAACTTCTTAATCCCTTGGTATAACAACTAAGTCATCATGAGCCAAACTCCATACTCTGGAGGCTTTTGAAATCTACACGGCAATGGTCAGTTCCTTTCTTTCTTACTTACACGTCCAATCTTCCTGCTCAATTACCTCACAGCAAAACCATGCCAGAACCTGCAGCTTGCAGGTGCACCCTCAGACGCCTGATCTGAAAGCAAGAGTACCACAGTGAACCCAACTGTGAGGCTGGATAAGTGGGCTACAGCCTTTTCTTGCTCTTAATGCCTCTGCACCACTCCAGAAAAGCAAATCAACCTGAAAAACCTTTTATGTACCCATTCTTCTCCAACACCTTAATGGCTGTACTATCTGCTACACTGCAGGTTACAGCTGACATACACAGAGCCAGCTCTATACCACATCCCTCTCATGATCTCCAGAGAATACAGTGAGCCAGGGGAAGGAACAAATGGATGGACCATCACTAAGCTGCTCTCAAGACTATCCCCTAACAAGAATTTCATGATAGTTAGAGCTGCTTTTTGGAAATTGAGTCTTGAATGAAGAAATTTCCCGTGGATTGTAAAACACCACAGAAAAGCAGAATAAAGCCCAAGCTCCGTTCTGCAGTTATCTGCAAATCAAGATAAATAATTTCCTAATAGCATAGTGTTGTGTTCTCTTCTATTTTCTGGTTATTGAACGGCTATGTTCTGTGCTGTGGTGCAATGTTGATGAAGACTGGATAGCTGAACAGGAGCAGGAACCTGTTGGTTATTTCTGTCTTTGTAACCTACCTAACAATGGGGAGAAAAGGTTTCGTCTGTTGAAGTGGAATATGTCCCTAGTGCTGCTGCATACACCTTTAACACATGGAGCTCTGTGTTATGAGGATGCAGTCACAGTGATTGTCCTCCTTGTGTAACACAAAACTCCTTTCCTGTTGCTGGGGCACCTGTCCTTGATGAAAGAAGCAAAACTAGGAATATGGTCCTATTCATAACTTCATTTCACTAATACCTCTTCCAAAACACCACCTCCTCTCTAGTGGAGTGATCATATTCAGTGTTACTCAGATATAAGGAAAAGACCAACCAGCCCTGACTCACTTTATTCCTTGGTCCTTGCTTAGATAGAGGAGGACTGAACAAAACCTCACTAAGGAGAAAAGGATGTGGCCTACGGTGATTAATTCTCTCCCACATATACAAGTCAGTGAGGGTGGTGCCTCACCATATGTACCAAACCCGCCTGTCTCTCACTAGGGCAGGAAGTCCTCACCAATCTCCTGAAGAAGCAGGGCACCCCCTGCTGACCCTGCATCTAGGAGAGAGGAGGTTTGGGAGGCCCCCAAGCCCAACTGAAAAAAACCCCAAGCATAACACTGGAGCTCCAATACATAGTCTTAATTTTGTTTTTTTATGTATATGTTTCTTTTCAATTTTCAGAGAAAGATTATTCTCACAACTCAAGAGTTTCATCAAGTAGAAAGAAATATGTTTGCTATTTTCCATACTCTCAGCATCTTTGGGGAAATTGCCCGAAGTAACCAGTGTTGCAGCAGAGAAAAGCCGACTTTTATACACTGCTGTTAAGCCTTTCCACTGCTGTTATAGCTGAAAAATTGATACAGATATTCTAACAATGACAATAATAATAGTGAATGGTATGAAGACAGAAAAAAAATACTTATTCCTTCTCTATGAGGAAGCAATCTAGGAGTTTACCTGACTCAGTGTTCAAAATACTCCTAATTTCTGTATGTCATTATATCTTTTGCCCATGTGGTATTTTGTTGAAGCAAATAATTAATATTGTTCACGCCTAATCCAGCTATGTGCTCAGATCCAACATTTGCACATCTTGTCTCATTGAATAAAGGAACTATTGGAAGTATACATCAAGGCCATTATGCCTTGGTATTTATGCAGGGTACAGGAAAAGAAGAGGGCTTGTCTCTGTCTTTAACTTGGCTTGGAGCAATTTAGCTTGAGGACAACCAATGTACTTGTAAAATCTAAAATACTTCACAGATGCTAGGTCTCCAATAAATTTTGGAAACTGAGATGCATATTTTAATATTAACATTTTCAACATTTTACCTGACATGCTGGAGATACCAAAAGAATTCTGAATTATTTCTTCTTGTATTCAATTTACTCCACATTTCTCATAGCAAGACTTTAAAGATCTGTCTTAGCAACAAGCAGAATAGGTAAGGGACTATTACGGCCCATAGGAAAAATTGTGGGTATGAAATATTTTCATAAATCTAATCCAGTCCGGAAAATCTTGATTATAATGTGTCACATTCTATCTTTTGATATAATACAATGTAATTCATTTAAATTAAATGAATTGAATTGAAGGAAAACAGATTTGCTTTTACTTAGTTTATGACCTTTGGAAGAAGGGGCAGGCAACTCAGAAGGACGATGTTTTGACATTAGGCAAAGAGAAAATTACAAGGGCTAGAGCCCAACTAGAACTTAATCTGGTTTCATCCATGAAAGAAAACAAAAATGTTTCTACAATTACATCAGCAACACAAAGAGTGCTAAGAAGAATCTCCATCCTTTACCGGATGCAGAGGGGTACATAGTGACAAAGAATGAGGGAAAGGCTGAGGTGCCTGATGCCTTTCTTTGCCTCAGCAAGACCAGGTGTTCCCAGACCCCTGAGCTGGAAGAGAGAGATGTGGAGCAGAATGAAGCCCACATAACCCAGGATGAAACAGTCAGTGACTTGCTGTACCACTTAGACACACGCAAGTTTGTGGGTCTGGTTGGGATCTGCCCAAGGGTACCAAGCAAATTGGCAGAAGTTCTCACTGAGATGTGTTCCACAGCAGTTCTGACTAACTGGGGAGGTGCCTGAAGTCAGCAGATGTACCACCCATCTATGAGAAGGGCCAGAAGGAGCATTCAGGGAGCAACAGGCCTGTCAGCCTGATCTGAGTGCTGGGGAAGGTTATGGAACAGATCATCTTGAGTGACATACACAGCACTTGCAGGACAATGAGGAGATTGGCCCAGCTAGCACATGTCTATGAAAGGCAGGTCCTGTTTGATCATCCTGGTCTCCTATGGCAAGGTGACCCACCTAGTAGATGAGGGAAAGGCTGTGGATGCTGTCTACCTGGATTTCAGTTAATCCTTTGGCTCACTTTCCCACAGCATTCTCTTGAAGAAATTGACTGTTCATGGCTTGGATTGCGTATTCTTGCCTGGGTAAAACACTGTCTGGATGGCGTCTTTTCACCACTGGCCACCCCATCACTCTATTCACCGGAGAGTGGTGGTGCATGGAGTTACATCCCACTGGTGGCTGCTCACTTGTGGTGTCCCCGGGGCTCAGTATAGGGACCAGTCCCGTTTAATATCTTTATCAGTGATATCAATGGGTGGATACAGGGTAACCCTCAGTCAGTTTTGCAAGATAGCACCAATCTGGGTGGGAGTGTTGGTCTGCTGGAAGTTAGGAAGGCCTAACAGAGGGATGTGACAGGCCTGGATCGACGGGCTGAAGATGAGTGTAAAAGGTTAAAGGAGGTGGAAGGTCCGGTTCTGCACTGGGCCACAACAAGCCCGTATGTTGGGCTGGGGGTAGAGTGGCTGAAAAGCTTCCCAATGGAAAATGACCTGGGAATGTTGGCTGAAAGCCGCTGAACATGAGACAGTGTGTGCCCAGATGGCCAGGAAGGCCAAAGACATCCTGGCCGGTATTAGAAAAATGTGGGCAGTGGGGTCAGGGGAGAGGTTGAACCTCTGTACCCGGCACTGGTGAGCTGCACCTCAAATACTGTGTTCAGTTTTAGACCATGCACTCCAAGAAGTGTCTGAGGGAACTGAGGTTGCTTAGCCTGGATAAAAGACAGTCCAGGGGAGTTCTTTTCACTTTCTAGAGCTACCTGAAAGGAGCAAGGTCGGAGCAAGGTCATTTTTCCAAGTAACAAATGTTAGGTCAAGAGAAAAAAAGTTTCAAGTTGTGCCAGTGAAAGTTTAGAATCAATATGTGGAAAAAATTCTCCGCTGAAAGGGTTATCAAGCAGTAGAACAGGCTGCCCAGAGAAGGAACTGAGTCACCATCCTTGGAGGGATTTAAAAGACATGCAGATGTGGTACTTAAAGGCATGGCTTACTGGTGGACTTGGCAGGTTCAGATTTGCAGTTGGATTTGATAATCTCAGAGGTCTTTTCCAACCTAAATTATTTATGATTCCATCATTTAGGAGAAGATAATCACAAGCCTTATACTTTCTTTGTTGTATCCAGCATGCCTTACAAAGGCATTTAGAGTTGCCATTCTATTTCACAAGTTACATTTTCCCCCTTGCTACATAAAAAATAGAAATACACAAAAGTTTTTAATATCAAACACAGTTTGATAGTTGCTTGTTGTTAATATTTTTATTATTATTTGAGAATTTAAAGTTTTAAAGTAGTAGAAGCTTCCAATATTACTGTACATGATTTTTAATTCAATCTAATTTTTATTGTAGAATTTTATGCAAAATTGCTGAAAAACTTAGAGCAGAAAAAATATCAAAGTTAAGGAATTAAGAGCTGTTTGAACTATGAAATATGACAGATGGAAAAAAAGGCAGCCTTCCCTGGTGATCAGTCAGACTGAGGGTTTGTCTGATCTTCTCTGCAAGACAATTCCACATTCTCCAATTCAGAAAGTCTTGCATCTGGTTCTCACATACTTTCTTCTGGGCGATGTGTTCTGCCTCAGTTAGTAGGAGTACAATTCTCCTGGTGGTTTACACATCAAAATTTGGATTTGATTAGCTGGTGTTGATTCACTGACCACTCTCAGTACTGAAAGTGACATCAGGAGCTCACCAAGCAAAAGAAGAGGACTTGAATATCTAGGGTAGCACCACAGATGGAGGCAGCAACATCTTCAGACATTAAACACACCACTAGGTGGTCGCATTAACATGATCCTCGGTGTAAGCATCATTTGTCAGATAAAACACATCCAGGTCAAATAAATTCCTATAACCCAGGGCTGTGTACTCCTGCCCTCAGGTTATCATTGCCTGGGAGGAAGGAAGGGATGTTTCCCAGCTAGCTGTGAAACCTGTAGAAAGCAATGCTACCTGGCCATCGAAGGCAGAGGCAGGACCCACAGGCTTTGCACAGTTTTGATAAATAGAGTCCATATGTCTTCAATGAATGGAAGGTGAAGACAGTGCCTTGGCCCACTCTTCAAAGCATTCCCCTTTTCTGACTAGAATTTCTTTGGTCTTGCCTGCATTCAACTTGAGCCAGCTGCTCTTCATCCAAGAGTTTATTTCCTGAAGGCATTCCAAAATCCTATGGCCAGTGTGAATATATTGTCAGATTAGACCATCTAATAGCCCTCTGTCTGCCCTCAAAAACCTCAGAACTGCTCAAGTATTGGCGCCTACAAGGCACAGCTGAGATTAGAGCCCATTCAGATTACGCACAGGAAGGTAGACCTGGTCTGAAATAGCTTCCAGATGAAATTAATAAAGTAAAAGCAAAGGCCATGGGTACATAGGATGGCTACAGGGTGCTCTAAGAGCAGGGTAGGAGCATCAGACGTGTGTCACCACCCCACTATCTTATCTGCACTGTTAGATACCTGGTACTTCTCCTCAATGAACCTTCTTAAAAAAATATAAAGTCAAATTACAGCTTCTGAGCCCTGAAAGCAACTCAGTCATAAAACCCTTTTTACCCTGTAGAAATACAAGATTTTCCAAATTAGACCATTTTAACAACTGAAATTATTTGCACCAAAAATCCACTGACATTCTGGTTCGTGCAAAAGCTGCTCTTACGAAAATATTGAAAGTATCTCTAAATATATTCAGCCAGCAATATCCCTTTAATCAGGTTTTTTTCTCTTCTTCTCTAAGAAGGAATTCATTTGGCCTTTTTGAAAGGCTGTGCATTTTCAGATCAGAAGTAGCAAGTTGGTCAGACAGTCTGATTTCCCATTTTATGTAACAGAACTTAAAATCATCTTCAGAAATATCTCTGTCAAACACAATAATCCTGCTCAAGTCAGAGATCTTCTCCCAGATATTTGGCAAATTGGTAAAGCATTCTTGTGGTCTGTATTAGGTCATTGAAGCACTTCAGGCAGAAAAAAAGTAGTAATAACTAGCTCCAGTATTCTAATTCTCTCACACTCACTGTACACAACAAATATCACATCCTACTTTAATTTTTCACTCCATATTTTCCTGTCTGTCTCATAGAATTAAATGTTAACCAGTCAACCAAAACTTTAATGAATTAATGTTCTCAATTTGCACAGATTAATATTAATCATTATCACGTGTGACTGATTGATTTTATGTTTTAATGCATCAAAACCGAGAATGAGAGGACTGTTAATGTCAAGCTCATGTATCAAAATCATTTAACTTTTCTATTATATGCCTGCTGCTATTACATGTTTTCATGGGAACTTCTTACTTTGGTCAGTGTTTACCTGTGGTATCTGCTGTACTCTGGCTAAAAAAGATTCTTGACACAGGAAATACAATGGTGGGTGGTAGAGAGACGTTTTAAGGTCTTCCATGCATCAAGTCAGGTCCATTGATGAAACATTGGTTTTATCTCACTTGACATCTTCCCAGTTGACTTGCAAGTTGGTCAGCACAGTACCACAGATGTATGGACCTTTGCTAGCATCCTTTTCCATACTTCGAGCCGCAGGAAAACTTAATATGGAGCTCTTCTGGTGGCTTTACCACTTGAACTGTGGTCTTGGGGCAGACATGCAGACAGCTGAGCTGCAGAAATCACTGTGCCCCCTCATGTCATCCCTTTGTTTTAGTTCCTGTTTATAAAAACAAGCCCCTCATTTTAACAGAAAAAAATATCTGTTGAAAAATACTATAATACTTTAGGATTTTTATTGTCCCTGAAAATAGTATGGTTTTATGTGTAAAACAATTAATCTTATTGAACTCTGTATGCGCAGAAAAACTAACTAATCATCAGTAATAGAGAGCTGACAGTTTTAATATTTTACTTTTTTATTAAGATTTAGGTTTAAAAGCTTTTCTTTCCTTTACAAATGAGATACTGTCCTGTTTTCAGAGGTTTCCTATTATACCACGAGTCCAAAAATTAAGTTATAAAATTGGAAGAATTTGCAATATCTATTTTTTCTGCAACCTTGCAGATCACTCACCAAAATTTTTAAGTCAGTGCCATGACATAGTGTATGACCTTTACAGATGTCAATGATTTCTAATGGTATATTTCCCATGGTGGAGGAGGTTATGAGCAGAATCAGTTTATGAATAAATAGTTTTTAAGACTTTATAATTAACCAGTGGTCAAGATAACACTGACTACTGAATGCCTTCTGTATTTGGATTTTAAAAAAATGGAAATGGCTTCCTAAACAGATATATTTCCCTCATACCCGAGCCAGCTGGAGAGCCAGTGTGACTTTTGTTACGTCTAGAAATGACTTTTGGATGGATTTCTGTCTCTAATTTATTTCCTATATATTTGGCTTAGAAAATGCTCAATATTTTGGATGAGAAAACAACCAGGCAAGTCATTAACTTTATAGATCAAAATAAATAATGTTATGGTGCTTCAATGATATTAGCCATCCCCTTGTGGACGCTGCCGAGGTCACTGTTGAGACAATGGATGAGCATTCTTGATCAAAGCTAAGAACAAGAGAAAAGGAACTCCACAAAGCAGTAACTGTCATGGCTACTGGATACTGCTCAGAAACTTCAATTTATATAAAAAGAAATTGAGTAATAAACATAATTATTTCAAGAAAGAACACAGATCAGGAACAAAGACACCATACCAGTAGGCCCCCTAAAGTATAATTCTGTACAAAAGCCATAAAGAACAAGAATAAATGTACTTCTTTTTTTTTTCCTTCTCCTGCTCCATCACTTCCATTCTGTACCAACATTTCATAACATTTTTGGAGAGGGATAGGAGAATTCTCAAACCTTTAGTTACATTAAATTCATATTTAGAGAACAGAGTGAATGAGAATCCTACTTCCAAAGCACCTCAAATTTGGCAGGAAATATATTCTTAGATCCTGACTGTTATGGCTCAGTCCAAATCTCATAACATGGAAAAGTTCAGAAAGGGACAAAAATAATGGTTATTTGGTAAAGGAAACATTTGGTTAAGACCAGGGAAGGCGTATATCTCTGTTCCAGGAATGCAACACAAGGCTGGTCTAATCTCACAGACTTCTGTAGGGCCAAACCAAGGCTAGACAGCACAGAAGCAGAATTTGGAACAGGAGGTTGGCAGCACTTACCCACATCTCAACACATTTTTCCACCAGGTCTTTCCCAGCAACAGTTTTACCTGATACTTTCCCATCAAATGATAAAATTTTCAACATATGATTTTTTCAGTTTTCTGTCTCAGTCCTTCCCTGCCTCCCCCCGCCAGTGCTGTGATCACTGGAAATAATATTAAAAGTTCAAGTCCTGAAAACACTTAATGCCATGATTAATTTTTACAGCTTAAGGAAATCCAAGATGACATATAGTAATTTTACTTATTCATGCAAGTGACACTAAGAATTGTTAAGCTGGCACGATATTCAAATAATAGCGAGCTCATATTCTCAAGAGCATGGAGCGCTCAGCATTTTGCCAAAAGATCAAGAGAAACTCTCTGAATGACCCTCTGGTTTAATCTATAGCTGTTTCTTTTAGGAACGTATCAGCAGTTCCCTTTTTATTTGCTCTTAATTAATAAATGTGAACCTATGTCCTGAATTTCTGATGTAAAATATACTCCCCAGCCTAGAGCAACCAAGCATTGCATAAAGAGATGGACTGTGTTCATAGTCAGACCTCCAGTTCACTGGAAAATACGTTATCCACAGCGGCGCAGTTGTGCCAGTTAGAGGCTTTGCAAATACTGTGGAGCAAGTACTCTGAGAGAGTACTCTGAGCACAGAAGTAGTTCAGCATGCTTGTCTGAAACGCAGGCATAGCAGGGGGATTTTCAGTTGGAAGGATCAGGTTGCGCTGGGCTTGCTCGCACAGATGCGCTGGAGCCGCCCCAGTGAATCAATGGAACAACTTTGGTAACTGCTCCCTAACGTAAATGAAACGCTTCTCCGTGTGGCTCCACCTTTTAAGTTTGCTCCTGACCAAAGCTAATTCGGGTAACAATAATTAGCTCCTCTTCTCCCAAATGTCAAACCGCAACATTTGCTCTTCTGTTTCTGTAGCCACAAAAAAAAAAAAAGCAAAAAAGCAAAAAAAAAATCCATCCCAACAATTTAATGTACCTTTAGCAAAATACTTAAGATAAAACAAGATAACAAAATGCTTCAAAACCACTAAAAGAGGCAGCAGAATGAGCTCAGAGCTCAATTCTGTAAACATACCTACTTTTTTCTCACACAGATCACTCCATTAATCTCAACAGGACTATCAGCAGAAACAAAGTGGTTCCCAGGTGCTTAGAAGTTAGCAGGGGTGGGCTATTACAAAACAGTCGAAGTTTGGGATTTAAGGACCTAACAAAAATACTTCACACTTCAAAAAATACCTTCTGCATCCCTCAAGAGCTGTAAGACCATCCCAAATAACCCACCCTCTGTGGAAAATTCCTGAAGGCAGGAGCTTTCCTGGCAGCAGAATCTTACTCCCTCTTGCTCCTTCTTACCACAGGCGTGTTGGTACTCTAACAGGGGGCCTGGACACACAGGGGGTAAGCATCAGTTGGAAAAGGGAGGAGTAATATTGGCTTCTACTCCCTCTTGCTCTAACAGCTTGAAAAAGAGCAGAAACATTGTGGTGCCCTGCAAACTGTAAATCCTGTCCCCTCACTCTAGCCTGGGGGAAGCAGAAAAAATGTGACTTGGGTCACCTGCATAGTTGACCCCCATTCTACTTCTCCTTATGCAGAGCTGGGGTGAAAGCAAAGGTCTAGTCTGAAAAACATGGAGCAAGATCTTCTCTAGGCAATACCTTGGGTGCCTAGAGAAGAGCTGAAATTTACTCCACACAGAGGACCAAGCAAGACTAGACAACACTGTCATTTGCAGAGGTGTACCAAAATGAAAGGGTTGAAGGCTGATATATTCTGCTTGCAGCTGGCCGGGAGAATTAGAGTATTTGTACCAAGCATTACCTCCCTTTAAAAAATGCACATAAACCTCTACCATCAGTTTCCTATTTGTATATCCATAGGAAAAGTCATCCAGGGGTAGTAATTCATCTCCCATTTAGAGATGTTATGTCCAGGCGCTGAGAGTGTACAGGTCATTTATGAGCATGCAGCTCATTTGCAGACCATTTATTACACCCATCCATCTCACAGCCTCTCCCTGGCGTTGCCAATACACAATAGCTGCTCTTGTGTTTCTACCAAGCTCCTCATTCCCAATGCATTTGAGCATCCCAGTGATACTAATGAACATATCCTCACAATGTTCCCGTGAGGATATTATCACCATTTACGGAGGACTTGCCTATGGCTATACAATCTGTGGGCAGACCTGGGAAGGAGACCAAGAAATCTGGTGCTTCAGCCCAGTGCAGTAACCACAGCGGTCTTCCTCTGCTCACTTTTATGAGCTGGACACCTGTTTGCTGGTTGAGGACCACCAAACAAATATCACATGGTAATAAACTTTTACAATCACAACAGACCTGAGCTGGATTTGAACCAGCATCTTAGAGGTGCAAAAGCCTCATGTACAGCTCATTATTGGTCCCTTGAGCTAGGTTTCTCTCTGGTGAATGGTTGTTTACTCACCATAAAGATGAGCTTGAGATGACAACAGTCTTCAGAAGCAGATATTACCGAATACTCTGAATTACTTAAGTTCAGTGAAAAATTCACATGGTAAGGATGTGTGTCTGTATATGTGTTTGCATGCTCTTTTTTTTTTTTTTTTTTTTTTCCCTTTTCTTCCTGAGGAAACATTAGAAATCAACCTTAAGGATATGAACTTAGTTTAAATGTCAGCTGAAAAACAGCTGCTGAAAAGAGATATGATCCATGAGCCAAAAAAGTGGGGCTGGGAGGAAGTTGAAATGAGAGATATTTAGTTTGCTAATGCTCCTGTGTGAGGATAAAAGGGTGAGATGTGGGGAATCTTCTCTGGCACAAGGTCCTGCAAAGTGTTCTGGAAGATTCGGGTTAGCAGAATATGATCTCCCCATATGGCAGGTTTGAAAAAGTGGTGAAAGAAGTCCAAGCATATGCAGCAGTGAGGTAACAGGGCCAGAAGGGTCAGGCACCTGTGACTTTCTAGCCACATTAAGTTTTTCAGAAGCTGCTTTTTGACTTAACAGAGTAGAGTTTTCCATCACATATGTGTAAAACATTTCATCCATTACAGGTTTCTTGGCTCTTCTAGATTGATTTTGTTCATGTGTGGGGAAATTTCAAGGAAACAAAACAACAGCAAAAAAGCTTCTGAAACACATTGCTTCTCCTGTTTCAAGATCTATCACTCATCCCGTTGAAGCACATGACTTGTCTTGCATTTGAACGATCGGTTTTTCAGTGCTGCATGTTGTTTTGTGTCTGAAGGCTGCTTAGCACAATTAGCATGCAGGGCTTCAGAAGCCTTCACCTATCACTAGGCATCTTAGGTAGTGCTATAATACAAAACCACTAATAAATCACTGCCTTCTCTCCACTCTAAAACTTTGCAGAGACAATGTGTGAACTCTAGCCACAGGCAGAAAAAATACAACTGCCTATCCCTCCTCATATAAAAATGACTTAGAGCAGAGTTTTCCCCAGATAGCTATAATCCACAAATAATCCTCACTTGCTACAACAAAAAATGACAGAAAAAATACTCACTGTTGCAACACAGCTGACTCCTTTACCTCCTAGTGTGCTTGAGGACTGAGGGAAGGAGAGGATACAGGGGCTCTCCAGGCAGCTATGTGGGACTCAGAGCTGCCTGTAGACCTTAGGTTTTAGTTCAGCTTCAGGTCACCACCAAGGAGAGAATGAAAATGCAGCCTCTGAGGAGCCCAGACATATCTGGGATTACACTTGAGGCCATTCAAATATGGTACTGCAGTCTACAGAGTGGGCCAGAATTCCTCTTCTTCTACAAGTTCAGGGAGACATATGGCCAAGCACAAGCAGTGACACTAAAATACCCTAAAAAATAGGATGTCTGACTTCATAATGCATGTAATACTCCCACAATAGAGGTGGGAAGGGAGGACCTGACACCACTGTTCCTTAATCCTAATGTCTTGAAATTCATCCCCATGTAAAAGTACAGGTAATGTTCATCTCCAGTTTTCTGCCATTAGGGATTAAATGATCTAGTTGTGACTATCCTCTGAGCTCATACATGATATTCCTGCCCTCCAAAGGAGCTAGGGTTATCATGATCTCTTGGCACATCACTGCTCGCCCTCACTGTGGTTACTGCTCTGTATCTACGTAGTCCACCTGCAGCCCCCCTTCAAGACAGCAAATTTTAAAAATTCATCAATTTGTTACGCAGCGCTTCAGAAAACCAGTTATGAAGATTTCCACAGCCAAACAGCCAAAGCTGTAAGACCAGAGCTCACACCTAGCCCATCCTAAAGAGTCTCTCCAGCTAGAAGAGGTGCAGGAAACACAAGCCAGACTTTATACATACTTCTGTCTCACCTTTTGAACTCACCTGAATTCACGAGTCCCTTAGTTTCAGGAACATGTTAGAAAAAAAATGCTGCCGTTAAATGAAGTGAACTCCCCTCTCATCAACTCACTCCTGCATTTCTGGGTGTGTTTTATCCTGAGCCATGTCACAACACTGAGTGCCTTCATCACAATTGGTGCAGGCAATTTCACAAGCATCAGGAGGGGTACATTAATCTGCACTCTTTCCCCTATCATGACTATGACTATTTTGCAGCAATGCCACACACAGATCAAGGTCTTGATACAAAATTCCCTTTGATACCAAACCTGATTACAGCTGATGGATGTTGATTTTCTCTCCTTACAGCCTCAGCAGAAATGAACATCAAAGAGGACCTGTACCCCAAATCACACTCTCCATCAATGGCAGCACCCACAAGACATGCACCAGTGCAGGCACTTCCCTGTAGCAAATGAAAAGGGAAACACACAGACTGAATCTTCTTCAGGCATTAAGGGTTTACTTGCTTATTACAGAATGAATCTCTCAGACGCATGGTGCAATTTTTGGGGTATCCTGTGCAGGGCAAGGAGTTGGGCTCGATGATCCTGACTGTTTCCTTCTGACTCATTGTGTTTTATGAGTCTGTGATTCTATGACTGGTGAGTTGAGATCACCCACAAGCCCAGCAGCACCACAGGGAACCACCAGGCTGCTGAGGGAATGGGGTGAGCCTGCTGATACCCCACCCAGCACTTCACCCACACAGCCGTCTCAGCCTGGGGCTGCGGGGCAGGCCGGCGTTAAGGCCGTTCTCTGGCATTCGATGTTGTTTGTGACAACACCCGCAAAGCATCACAAGTGGATACTATCAAGGATTACTATTTGTGTATTAGTGAGTCACAATACGCCAGATTCATAAGAGCCAGATGTCACAGCTGACCCAGACAAGGCACTCAGACAGATCCCACGCGTTTCATGTGTCAGCCTTATATCCATTCATAAAACAGCTCTTTCCCAAAATATAAGTCTTGGGAAAATTTAAGATCATTGTGCAATCCTAAGTCAAGTTTCAATCAGTTTCTTGGGTTTATTTTTCCCCTTCTTTTTATTTTTTTTTTCAACAGTGGTTGAAAGAAAGGAGGGGCAGGAAATGATGTCCATCACAGAGGAGGATATAAAAAATGAAAAATATGGGTAGTCAGGCTTGGAAAAATAACTTTTTTTTTTCCCCTGCTTTTCAAAATGTTACAGCTATAGAAACAATCTCCTGGACAAAGTCAGACAGATGTTTTTTTCTCCCCCCCTCCTTTCCTTTCTTTGGATGGAATGACTTTCTCAAGAGCACAGCTGAAAAACCTTTGGAAAAAAAAAAACGCACACAGTCTCAGGCGTTGGAGGTGTCTGGGGCTGAGGATTACAGAAGTTCAAATTGGCTCCCCCTGTCAAAATTACAGCTGCACAAAAGATGGTACAACATAGCAGCCCAGGGCTCAAAAGGACTTTTTCCGGTTCTCAAGAACCTTGAGAAAACGCAGCTGTGCTGTGCACAGCCAGGCTCTGCTGGCCCAGCCAGGGCTTACCCCTCACACCCCCCACCCCCCACCCTAAGACAAATTAGTAAGGGTGCCAGCCTGCTAAAGGACATGATTAAAGAATATCTTCCTGCGTGCACTTGTCATTTAGGGATGATTTACTGCCAGGGCATACCCTTTGTGACTTCTTATAATATGTTTTCTTAGTTTTCACACTTGCCTCTTAAGGCTTGAAATTTAATATGTATTCCAGCAGAGCTCTTGCTCCCTTGCCCCCCCCAACTCACTCTCCCTCTCCTTCCAGCATATTATCTTTGTCCATTGCCCAGATGAAGTGAGCTGATTAAAATTTATATGCATTGTCACTGAGGTGCTGTTTTAACTGTACAAATGTGTTACAAAGCTGTTGCACTAGTCAAGTCTACCCCAGCAGGGTGACCCTGCTAATCTCAAACTGCAGCCCTTGTCAGGTGATGACTGCTGAGAGATCCCTTTACAAGCTGCACCACGCCATGGTTTTGTGGCTGTGTGTGTGTGTGTGTGTGTGTGTGTGTGTTGGTGTAAGGTTCCTTCCTGTGTGTTGCATTTGGATGCTGCAGCCTCCACCAGCAGTCAAATGCAGGTGCAGCAGTTCAGGGGTCTACACATAGCATGGATATTCTCAGTACAATTTGCCAGATACTCTTGCCTACGTGTTTTAAATGAAACTTTTCCCCTTCTTTCTCCTTAAAAAACATAGAGAGTTGACTGGCTATGGGAACCAGCTACACACCTGGGTTAGCAGCTCCCAAACAGGTACACCCTCATAACATGGTCTGATTGTTGCTCATGCTGCACATGCTGTTGTCTAATGCAGAAGAGCAACACAATCTCCTTCTAGAAAAGGCTCAATACTTTGGCAATAAATCATGCCAAGGTACTCAGAAACTATTAAGCAAATATCAATTGTATTCTTCAATAGGAAAGGCAGCTAAACAATTCATTTGAAATTCCCATTTTGATCTCTGGACAAATGGCAGCAGACCTAAGAACATGAAGAGCCTGCTGATCACTCATTAGATGCTCAAAATTATTAGTCTGATTATCTTCTACAACTTCTGTTTCTGTAAAGGAAGTTTTCAAGGAAATCTCTGTGATTTGCATATGAGAGCATCTGTAAATTTTGGATTCTTCCCCTGATGTTTGTTTAGGTCTAAAAAATCCCCCTTCCTCTAAACATTTTCTGTCTGAATTGCTGACATTTCTTGTAATACATTCTACCAAGAATTGATTAACTACTAATATCTTCCTTCCTTCTCAGTCAATAGTACAAATTACACTACTAAAAAAAAAATTCACCTTTCTTCCCCACCCATCTAATCACATTCTTCTCTTCAAATCCTGCTTTTGGCTTTTCTATACTCTTGAGGAATTTTCTCACACTTCCATGATAATCTCCACTTCTTCCTATATCACTCTTCTCCCTTGTTTCTGTTCCCTGCCCACTTGCCTGAAATTGCTCTCTCAGATCCTTCTGGTGTCTTTCACACATTGTTCCTGCCACCAAGGTCTTCTTGACAGTACGGACCTGTTTCCAATCTATCTGAGCATCAAATGGTCCTTCCCTTCTCACCCTTACTTCTGGGACGTGTATCAGCCTGGAAACAGCCCATGTAAATCATGCACATCTAGAGAGGAATACTGAATATGTAAAATATCAGACTGCTCTCAGGCTAGGTTGTCTTCCTGATAACAGACACATTATCTGAGCATCATTTCCTTTGAGATTTAAAATGCTGTCTCAGATTCCTTGTAACTTGTTAAAAATTAGCTACGTATCAAAATATTTCATTTTGCAGCGGAATATCTCTCATTCAGTCCATGGTTAGTGACAAAGCATAACTATACCACTAGATACTCTGTGCCACCTTTGGCAAGACATTTTATTTTTCACTCTAGTTTAAGTCCCTCTGTAAAGCTCTTCTCCAAGCCAGCACTCACTGAGACATCTTATCAATGACCTTTATCTGTGTGGTCCATTTATGAATTCTTCAGAGACTTGGTATATCGAAGTACATTGCCAGGTACAATAAAACCTCCAATCTCAGTCAATACTGCTGTACCACATCTATAACAACAATTTCATGAAATTTAATTATTATTTTTCCAGTGCTCTGAGCATGGAAAACACTGCCAACAAGGTGCTTTGTTTGCTTTTGGTCAGGGCTGCTCTGCAGCAGTAGTAGTAGTAAAATAAAATATCAAATCGTTCACCAGGAATTGTTGTGTCAGATCCAGTATTATTACTGCAGTCAACTGCATACAATTAAATATATTCAAAAATTTAGTCTTTATTTTTTATCATATATTCTGGATTTCTCCCAAAATATGCTTAAATTCATATCATTGTGTTTTACAGCAGCTATATTGTGTAAAGCATACATTAAGTAGAATCCATAATACAGAATTTTTTTGATCAGTGATACAGAGAGCATATTGCACAAGGCATATGTTTGGGTTTTTTCCCCAAAAAATTATTATCCTGAATTCAAAACTCTTGGAAACACTTGGAAATGAAGGGGATTTTCTACTGCTGCTAACTCATTTCAAAATGAAACATCAGCTGCCCCTTTTCCATATCATATTTCCCTCATTGCTTTCTTAGGAGATACAGGATTAAATCTGATGCTTATTGAATTTATAGATTATTAACACTAGTTATACCCAAGGACAATGTCTACAGATTCCCCTATCATTTTTCTTCTAAATTCTATGTATAAATTCAGTTCTCATGGAAGCAGTGAAGAGAAAAATCTGATATCACTGACTAATGTCAATATAGTAGAAGCAGATGCTGTGCTAGCTTCTACTCAAAGCTTTGCCAGTACTTCTAAATTAGTCTTTTATCCTCTCCTGTACCAAATCTTATCTCTTTCTTGACTAGCTCAGCAATTGTCTTTCATTCCAATTTATGTAAGAGAGCTCTGTAGCTTTCCAAATGTCCTGTACAAATTGAAAAGACCTCTAAAAAAATAAATTTTTAAAAACCAACCAACCAACCAAACAAAGAAAAAAAACAAACCCAAAAGTAAACATGTTTGCAATAAATATGAATTCGATACCTTTCACTTGTCTCCAAGACCTGCTAGCAGGGATGTCAAACAGAGGCATGTCAACAGTTCTAGTAGGGTTGGCCCTCCTTGTTTAGACCTATGCAGTGGGTATGCATGGAGTAAACCTTTTGTAAACCTAGTGGATGAAGTGGGGTCAGAGGCAGAAGTGCTAAATTTCATATTTATCTCTTACACCAATGCAAACCATGTTACCAGCATGCTACTACACTTAGCATGTAGAAAAGTGGTACCAGATCAAATAAATCACATTTTATCATGTTGAGAAGCTGTAGATGGTGACTTGCAGTGCTACTCTTTCCTTTATATCCATTGTTTATACCATAACTGGGAATTCTATATTGGCATTTTACAAGAATACTGAAATGTATGCCTCTTACACACTATTAATTGCTGCACACTTCCTTCTATCATGTTTCCAGTGTCATATAATTTGCCAAGCTAATCCCTTGCACTAAACAAGGCAGAGATGTAGGAGGAAAAAAGTGGCACGTGATCACACAGAGCCTATGTTAATGTGTATATTCATGGTGTACATGGGAACAGATGAGGACAGGAGAGGCTGCTTAAATGTTCTACTTTCTTTAGTTACCGAGATCCAAACAGCACCAAGTCTAAGACAGTCATGCTAATTCTCAGGATTTATTTAGGGAAAGACAGTAGAGCATATGCTCACTGTCAAATCCTGAGGAGACTAGCACTATACGTGCTTTTGCTAGCATTATCCTGATAGGGATTATGGACACAAAACCAAATTATCTCCAGTCAGCTTCTCCTTAGTAACCACCCCCGTGAACACTATCAACACTTTATGGATGTGTTATAGCTTATTCTTCTTTCCCTTAGTAGTAAACACCTCAGCCTTGAATTACCTCACCCCCATTTACACAAGGGCAGTTACACACTGGATATGTGGAAGGCTGTTATGGAAGCCTTCTCTATTTAAAAAACACAACTAACCAATTTCGAATCAATAAGAGAAAGCAAAAGCTCAATTCAAGAAAAAAGAAATTCAATATTAATAGTTGTGTGCGTGCACACTCAACTAAACCCTCTTCTTAGCCACTCATGTAGTATTATCTTCTTGGCCTGTTCCAGTTGGGATAAAGAAATCCCACTACTTTATTTTATTGGTTACCTGTGGCATTTTATCTGTGTGGTTTCTTACATCTTCTTGTGAAAGGGCATGGCTCCTATCAAAGATGACAGGGTGCTGATGTGGCTTGCTGTTTGTAATTACAGTGTTCTGAAAAATGTTAAAATCCAAAAATAGAAAAAACCACTAGAATACACAACAATGCTCTTGGTAGCAGAGGTTTGAACACTCTTTGCCTGTAGGACCTTCACAGAACCATAGGTAGGTAGGTACCATAAGCCTCACCTTAAGCAGAATACCCAACCTGACCCAAAGCTTAACTTTTCAAAGACAGATCACAGCAATAAAAGAACCCTTCATATTGAATGGGCCTCTGTGTTTCATCTTCTAGCACTACCACAAAGAACTTCTGTTAATAACATTAAAGATAAGTTGGAAAATAGAATCCTCAGGAATTTACTTAGAAGATTTTCAAATGGGAAAGTTTAATTCTTATTGGCTCCTATTCCTGTAGACTGTGCTAATACAGTGCTCCCTCCCTGCTGCTTACCACAGCTAAGACTGCATCAATATGCCTATTATAGATGTCATATTTCCAGTACTTACAGCTCAGCTGTTGGTATTTTCCTTTGGACTAGCCATGGAAATTCAAGCCTGTAACCCAAAAGCATGTATAAATGCTCCATTTACTCACAGAAAACCTTTCCTGCCAGCTATTTAAACAGAAAGCTTTAGGAACACCAGCTAAAGTGAGTCTCTACAATATTGGCTTTAACCACCTGTTACTGCAGGCAATTTCCAAGTATAATCCTAAATGTGACAATAGATTGGGCTACAATATGGTCTGTTACAATATAATTTTGAGCTTTCAAAAATTGCTGTTTGGCAGTAGTGTTTTAAAATACCTTCGATCACACCAGCATGTGATAGCCTGCAACAGTTCCAAAGGAGAGTGGTAGGAAAACAGCCTTTGACTCAAGAGCTCTCAGGCTAATTTGTGCTGTGGTCACACATGTAGCCACAGCGAATTCACAGTGGTCACGGTTGCCAGACACACAACAGAGTTATAAAAAGTGAGCTTTTACACGGTGGTTGCACACAAAGTCCCTGGTGGCCGCGTTTGGAAATTGCTGGTTTAACAAATACAACACTTTTAAGAGACTGGGAGCCTCAGTTCCCCTTTTGATTCAAAAACAAGTTCACTTGGACAAGTCATCTTTGCATGCCATTTCCTCCCTCAATTCAGCACCTCCCTCTGGGCAGTTCTGTGGGGTGGGCTTTTTCCATCAGTGACTGGAATTGACAGAAAGCCTAAACATTGCACAAGCATCTGTAGGAAAAGAGCCACCTTTGGAGTTAAACATTTACCAACGCTGTACCAGTTTTTCCCCTCTTCATTTGACAGTTCTTGGCAACGCTAGGGCTTGTATGAAAGGCACAGCTCTTAGTTGAATCCAAAGCCAGTTCCACTCAAGAGAAGGTAGTGCAAGCTTTCTAAGAGGACCTCACAAATGTAGTTCAGCACTGACCTTCATACCCCTCCCTGTGGATGGAAAAATAAAGAAATAAATCAAAACAGTGTGTCAACTACCAACGCTTTGGCACCCACCTAAAAATGTTCTGAGTCCCAGGACTGATGCCTAAGAGGCTGCTCTAATTCATTGAATATTTGTTCTCAAATAACCTTTTGCTACTGAAAAACTCACCAAATTAAAGAAAGTGACCCCTGCCTACTCAGTTCTGGACCTTGTCATTGTGACTCTCACTATAATGGCATTCAATGCCATTTAATACTAAATGTTGTAACAGAGTTTATCATTAAAGTCACTTTTCCAGGACTGAGCCATCAATGCATTTCAGTAGCTGCCTTTTCTCATAGAACAAATTATCTCCAAAAATGCAAAGTATTCTCCTCTTCCAGTAACAGATGGTCCTGCAACATTAGAGAACTGAGTCTTATCAATAACACTCTCAGCTACACAGGAAAAAAAAAGAAAGCTTCCTGAGCTACAGTGTAAAGTACCATTTACTGCCACAAGGGAATGTCTGGAAATGCCAGAGCTCCTAGAGCATGCTGGCTTAAAACAGGGGATACAAGATCCTGGGGGGAAATTCGTGGCAACTTTCCAACCTATGGAATGTTTTCATGGGGAGAAAGGGAGGAAGAAGGAATGTGATTATGAGTTTAAAAGCAGTGTTGTAATCTAAAGGAGAGATAGGGTTTGGCTGATGGTGGCTGATGGCCTTACCCTTGGAGTGGCATGACTGCAGAAGGACTCCCGTGTTGCTGGGAATCCAGCAAGGGTACAGCTTGAGTGCACGATAAAAAAGAAAAAAAAATACAGGAGAAGTAGCAAAACTCTGATAAATGAAGAAACTGCTTTTCCCAGCTGCCCCCTAATAAAGGTGCTTGTAATTTCCTTCTAAAAAGGGAAAAATGAGAGGAAGAGAAGGAGGAATTGGACTCTTTCTGATTAAAATCCTTCCTTAGGCTGCCAACTACACACCCACACTCTAACTTCCTATTGAACACCCTGCCATGGCTGGGTGAAGAACGTAGCATGTTGTCTGGATGGACCACCAAAGCTCCAGCCCAACGTGCCCACCTTTGCACTGACCCTTGCAGGGGGCAGCAGTCACAGAGACCACAGTGTAAAAATGTAATGTTGTTGTCGGTACCAGGGATATGGTTACTATTAGTGGGATTTTACCCTCTCTTGTACTGTACACCCCAGTGATACTTCCTCTCCCCTTGAAGCAGGAGCCCTTCCTCTTGTCCTGCTTCCACACACACATCCTTGCTTTAACTCTGATTTTAGGAAAAAGGAAAGAAAAGGCACTAGACACTGTCAAATGAGACAGAAAATGAGGGGAGTTTTCTTCTCATGGGAAAGGCCTAGTGTTTTTCAGCTAGCCCAAATATGTTCTATCAAATATCCTAGTTATAGTTGAACATTTTAGAAGAACCTAAAGAATTTCTTACAAGCACTTATTCTAAACTCAGTTTGCTCTCTTTCAAAACTGAATGCACAAGTGCTATCAGAATTATGGTATACAACTTTTCAATATTCCTACACTTGATAAAAATCAAGTTCCTGTTAGCCTGCTCTCTCCTAACACCCTTTAGCCTCCCTTTCTCTGACAAAAAAACAGCTTAGTGAAACTTCTGCAACTTTTCTTAAATTTTGATATTTTTATTTCTTTTATGTAGTTGGTTTCAAAGCACAACTGTTGCTAGTAACCTTCGCCAGTAAAAATAATGCTTATATCTAAGCTGAATTTGAAATGGAGGGCAGGCTGCCTGTGGAAAATCTCCTCTTGGTCTTATGCAAAATAGAAGCATCATGTTCTCAGTTTGCTCTAGGTTAGTCCTCCAGCTCCAAATGCACAACCCTGTGCTGAGCACAGCTGAAGAATAATTTTAGGTACCCAACCCTCACGATCCAATTCAAACTGCAGCTCTCATTTAGTTGCCTGAACTTCCTGTTTTATGGATGGAGAGACTTGCTTCAGGGTGGAATTTACCATAACTCACATGGTAAGAAAAAAAAAGCCACAAAAAATAGCTGTGACAGCTATTTGTTACATTTGCCTTTATGAAGGAGAGTGTAAAGACCTACCTGGACAGGTCCTGATCCTGCAAGGTGCATTAGGAAGTAAGAAGCTCTCAAATTGCATGGGTGTCTATGATGAAAGAGATAGACAGGTGTCAGGGTGTGAAGAAGCACCTTCTTGTGACCACCTAACACTTGCTGCTACTAGGAAACTCTCCATGTTGGCTAAAAGCAGCAACCAGACTGGTGAGACATTGTTCAGAGGAGAGATGCATAAACTTTTAAAAATTTCTATTCTCATATCACTACTTTATTCTCTTTCTAATTAAAAAAAAAAAAAAAAAAAGTCTTTTGTTTCAATAAAATTTGGGGCTGATTTTTGGTTTTGGCTAGTTGCTTTTTTTAATTTAAAAGTCGTTTGTTCACTGTGGGGAGGTCAGTGCTGGGAAGATGTCTAGCCATGGCCAGCAAAAGTACCAGTATGCTAATCACTGGGAAATGCTAAAGAATGGGAACACTTGACATGATGTAGGTTCTTTGCTCACAAGCCTGAGTCCCACTTTTGACTACTCCCTTATTTATTAAAATACTCTTGCTGCTTGTATTGTCTTTTGTGCACCAGAAACTGGTAAGAAACTAATAGGCATAGGGAAGAACAAAGTTAACTTTCCACCTTGATAATGGAATGAAGACTCCATCCATTCATAGGAGACTGTATTATGATCTTTGCCAGTATCCAACACCAAAAGATCTTAAGATGTCTTCAAAACTAAGGGGAAGGATGTACCTTATTACAAACCAGAATTAAAGCCCCGAATTAAAGTCTGAAGAGGGAGAATTCACATTATCCCCAGTCAGCTTCCAGCTGCACTTTTACCTTCAAATGCATGCAAACTGAGCTTAAAAACCCCCTTAACATGAGTATCTGCCCACTTCCAGTCGCAAAACACATAAATTTGTTCCCTTTTAATTTACTGCTGTATCATTGAAGATAGCTGTTGTGAATGCTGCTTTGAAGATTGCTCCCACTAGCAATGCATGCAGCCTTGGCTCCTTAACTCTAGGCTGAGTCAATAGTAGTAAGGTGCCTAAAAATTAGAAGTCCCTTGATGTTTTTAGCTCATAGCACTCGGAAGCTGTTAAACCCTGGCAGCTCTGAGGATTTAAGCATCCCTGATGATATAAAGAAAAAAAGGTGTTTTTAAAAATTTCTCTTGCATCATTGAGATTGATCTGTTATTGTCTGGAAGGTGCTCAGAGAAGAAGAAGCAGTCAAAATTTGCTTATTGAATATGTTATACTAAGAATTAAATCTCCCTATATTTGAAAATAAACAGCTTGGCTCAAATGTGGGATGTTGGCGACTTTTAAACTACATAGAGCAATTTCTCCTTCTGTATGTTTTTCCTACATATTTAATCTAGTTTTCCTGTTATCATCATTGTGCTCAGATTGCTCTTGGTAATGTAATAGTCATAGTAATTAAACTCATCAGTAGCATATACTGCATATATAGAGCTTTTCTCTTCTATCATCTTCCATATACCAACAGTATACGCACTTAATTCTTAATCCAGCCAAAAGGGCAAGAAAATCTGTTTTAATAGGTTTCAACATCCACAATCCTGTTAACACTTCTACCTATATATAAACTTGTGTTGTCCTTCTAAAACAACAGATAGAGTTGATAAAATAAAAGAAAAAGAAAAAAAAACAAAATAAAAAACCCAACCCCTTTTCAGCCACTAAATATCTTTAGCATAGTAATGAAAAGTACTTAAAACACTTTCAGTAGTGATTCAGTAGTTAAGGCACTTCTCTATTCTTAATTTAAGGGTATGGCATCATGTTTACTTTGAAACAATCCTTTCAGGCCCATGCCCTCAGTGAATGATACAGTGCTAAACTGAACTGCTGCTGCAGCTGCTAAACAACCACGTGAAAACAAAAAGAATAAAAGATGGTTTAATTGCAATCCTGTAGCTAATGCTGTCAGGCTCTCTCCCATGCAATACAAAGTACACAGCTTTGGTCAGCCCACTGAAGATGGTTTCCCCAGTTTCTCTGACTGTGTTGAATCCCTCATTTGTTCACCTTCACAGAAGCAGTGCTGCTCTGTACCTTAACAGGTCTTCTAAGACGCTGATTATATGAGTTATCAGGAGAACAGTGACAGGGAGGAATATGTGTGTAGGAAGATTATATTAAGGCACATGAAAAAAGTTGCTAAAATTCAGGAGGGGAAAAAAGGACAGATGGATTTTTTAGCAAATACTGTTGCTTCACATCTCCTTGGCTCCATCAGGGAAAACATTTTCTACTAAAAATAGTAGCTGGACTGAAAAGGTACCAATCTGTATGAGGGTACAAAATGAGGTGTGAATTATTGAAAAAGGCAACTCAAACTATGTTTGCCAGAAAACAGCCAGCATATCATACCAGGAGGATGAGGGTTAATCTGCTGGTAAATACAAGGTACATGTCTTGGGAAAAAGATTTGAACAGCAGAATACCTAAATGATGAGGTGAAAATCTGGCAGCTGCACCTTCAACAACCTACTGAGCACAAAAATATTGGTGTAGTATTTCCATTTACTGCTTAGAGCTCTACTTGGTTTGTTGGTTTTTGGTTTTGGTTTTTTGTGTGTGTTTTGTTGTTGTTGTTTGGTTGGTTTTTGTTTTGTTTTGTTTTGTTTTGTAAAGAACCTCTTTTACTTTTCTCCTCTCTTTCTGTTCCCAGGCCAGTTAAAGCACTGTCTTTTGGCCACCAGACTTGTGGCTGAAGAGGAATTACATGGGTAGATTCACAAATAAGCAAGCACACACCCCAAACCAGGTAGATGTGGCATCTATACATGCTATTGAACTATGCATATATACTGTTCTTGTGACAGCCTTGGTGTCTACCCTTTATGCATTAATCTATCTCCTCTGGCACTGGGACTGAGGTAAGCGTGGCTTTGTCTTGGTTGGGTGCTTCTAAGTTTCAATGAACAGTGTTTCAGGCCCAGAGATGAGTCATAAAGATATTTGTAATATGCTATGTAGACCCAAATGCTGAAGGGTAGGAACATATCTAAGTACTTACATAATTTCAGTAGAATATGTAGTCAGAGAAGAGCTGCTAATTAAGATGTTCTATTTTATATATCACCTGTGGAAATGCAAGGAGTTACTCTCAAGGTATCAGGAGCAGCCAGGGCTTTGGCTGGGTACCATTTTGAAAGCAGTTTCCTTCAGATCAAAATTTAGCCAATTAAATTGATACACTTCCTTGAAAAGCCAAAACCTCTGCTAGCATCTGTAGAGAGAACCACACAGTTGCCCCAGAGCTAGCAGTAGCTGCAATGGACAGGCATACAGGCAACTGGCAAGTGAATGTTATACATACTGCTGCCTGTGGTTCTGAGAGAATTAAAAGCATTTGCTGTGATGACATTTTCATTAACAAGTTTCCACTTTACTCACAAAGGAATATAAACCAGTTGTCTTCACTGGAAGAATCGCATCGCGCGATCAGGAAAACATTGGAAAGGAATAGACATAACATGGATGAATTTAATTTTATAAAAGTTACATAAAGACTGTGGGATATTCATGGGAGAGGCTATTCAGATTCTTTCCTCTTCTTGAGAAGAGAAGTCTCCCTGTGGTGTAGGTTTAAGACTGTGGAGTGGGCACATGTTTATTTCCGGTTTATTTAATGTAATTGATACAACAGACTCAGAGAAGGAAGACTGTAATGGGAGACAGGCAGTGGTGATGGAGAAGGCAGTAATGACCCAGTGACAGACCTATTAGTGCCTGGCTGTGTCACAGAGAGAAACAAGTGGGGCACCAGCTGTCACAAAGCTGAGAACATAGCAAAGAAAGGGTGACCTGCAGCAAAACTAGTCTGTGTACTGGGGGGAACAGATATTGAAAGCTTGATGAGCTGCTTGTCTTGAAGTGAAGGCATGTTAATATTATTGAAATAGTTGCTTTCAAAGAAGGTTTTCAATAGAGAAAAGAAGCAATCAGTTGTTAATCACAGATTCATTTTCATCTCCTTTCTCTAAGGATTTTAATAAACAAAAGAGATTAATTTCTAATTCCTTAGCAGAAGAATTCAATAATGTTCATTTTCTTTGTCTAGAAGCTGACACTGAAAATAGATGCTTTAGCCCTCCCCACTTGCTCCCAGGCTAGAGAGAGCAAGGAAAATGACAAGTTATTAGAGCATTCTGACTAATGCAAAGCTGCAAGGTGCATTCACCAAATCTGCTTACTCTGGAGGTTGCATTAAAAAACCAACAACAAAAACAATAAGACACACACACACACAAAAAAAAAAATATAAAAAGATGAGAAATCTGAGGGAGAGTTTTTCCCTTGGGGGTGGTCTGACTAAGAAATGACTAAGAGCTCTAAATGAGAAATTACAGTAAGCAAAAGAGCATCCTGGGGTATTTGCAAGCAATTGGCGTAAGTGTAACTTTGAGTTAGGCCGATGACTAACACGCACATCACTGAGCACTTTGTATGGCATGGCTTTCCAGGTCAGCTCGTGGTGTGTAGGCTCACACTCTGGAAATCTCCATGAAAACTACAAAGGTAACGAAGGATGTGCAGGCGGAGGAAGCACTAAAAGTTCAGGAGTAGAATGATAGGGAGTGATGGTAATATAAATCTAATTGGGTTGGATGATACATTGCTGTCCTATAGAGGCAAGAAGTTCACATTCTCGGAAAGGATAGCAGACTTCAATAAAATTCAGAACTCTCCCAAGATATGGCAGATCTGGGGGAGATAATACATGGTGTGCTCATGTTTCAGGTTGTTGTGTTTGATTTATGAGCCTGAAGGGATGGCTTGCACTAAGGCAATTGTCCTCATAGTTTATGTAAGTTCAGTACCAACTAAATATGCTTTCAGTTATGGATTTACCATAGCATTTCTTCATTCATCTCAACCGAAATGATAGGATGTGTAATATACATTGTTTCTTGTTTATAGTGTGTTTAAACCTAGTACAAGGCGGAAATGAAGACTATAATTTCAGTTGCTTACAACCAAGACTGACTGTAAAACAAGAACACAAACCCCCAACTTTTTCTCATGGCATCCTTTTGTGCAGGAAGATGTATTAGAAAAGAGACATTATTTTCCTGACACCTCCATCATTCCATCATTACTGGAACTCTGTTTCATGTATCCATTTATTTTGAAAGGACCAGACCTAAGTTTTACACAACAGTGCAAAACATTGCCTAAAGCTGAGCCTGTAAACCAAATTACATAGCACTTTGAATAGCACTTTAAGTACTCCACTGGCTAGTTGAATGCAGAGGATCGTTTATTATTATTGCTATTGTTATTGTTGTTATTGATGATGATGGTGATGATGATGTATTCTTTACTTCCTGCTGACATGGCAAAGGTATCACTTGACACATGAGTCTAGAGAGTCACAAAAAAAAAAAATATTTCAGGCTGACCAATGTAGATTCCCTCCTGCAACTTATTCCTAATCTATCATACCTCACCAATGTCTCTGTGTAATTATTAGTACACGAATTCATCATCTGTGCCAAGCATGAAATTGGCACAACTGAGTATGTTGTCTCACATTTGCATTTCTTCTTCATTTTTAAGCCTACTTAGAGTGTTCCTTTTATTGAGGGATGGAAGTAATGAGTATGTTTTAAAGGCTAGCCTCAGCTAACCCCTAAAGTAATGAGCATGTTTTGAAAGATAGCCTCAACTAACCCCTGTAGAACAGCAGGAGTCAGGACTGAGAATCAGGCAAAAAATATCCATTGCCATGTCTAAGTGAGCAAAGAAAAGTTAATCAGGTAGACTGAAGAAGTCCCTGTGGTCTAAAACCACACAGCTCAGGACTCAGGATCAGGAGAACTAATATGTGGAGCTGTAATTCTTATTTTGACCATGCTGTTGAACAGGAGATCAGTAGCTGAGGACTCTCAGGGTCACATCATTCAATAAAAATAACAGCAGGGAAACAAATCCTCTTCCTTAGGCAGAATAAATATTATTTTATCATTTATTGGTGCAAAATGTTGCACATTTTTTGTAAGTATTCATATTCCAGTGGAAGGACTTCTTAAAGTGTTGAAGTGCTTCATCCATACAGAAAAAATTAGCTATTCACTTGAGATGATAATCCTTCCATTCACTCCCCATTGTCTCTTGTCTATTTATATTATAAAGTCTTAAAGAAGAGGGACTACTCTTTTCCACATATGTATGCAACATCCCTCATAGTTCATCTCCCATTTCAAATGGCACCTCCAATTCTAACTACTAAGCAACAGGAAATTTAAGAACTGTTCTGCAGATGCAAATGATTACTAAGGCCAGTCAGGGACAGAATGAGAAACAGAAATCAGGATTTTCCACTCTCATTTAATTCACAGATTCATACACTTTCCAAGGAAAGGAGCAAGATGTCTTTTGGCAGTATGGCTTTGAGCATATTCTTTAATCTTCAAATAAAATTTTAAAAAAGCATTTTGAGAAAGTTCAACCAAGAAAATAAAAAAAAAACCTATAAAACTGTCTCAAGTTTGTGGTTACTGTGAGCCTTCTAAATGGCTGTTGAAATGACTGTAAGTCTCTCCAGTGACTTCTGTGAACCCTCAGCAAGAACCTTTATGAACTCAAAGCCAGAGAGAGACTGGGAAGTTGGGGGGAACCTTTTGGTACACGTATCTTGCTCTGCCCTGAGATTCAGTTTCTGCACACAGATGGAAGAGGGCTCAAGATAAAATAGAAGGGAAGCTCCTTCCCATTACTTTATTTAACAGTCAGAGGAATTTGAGAAACATTCTCGTATGAAATAAATCCTATCCTCACTTACACCCATGCAAATGAAAGCAGCATTTGGCTGCAAGACAAGTGTATTTCTTAACTATTTTGAGTGCCATATGCTATATGAGTGCCATATGTTAGCATTTCTTAACTATATATAGCCATTTCAAATGGTATGCCGAGTTAAAGGAGAGACCACTGCCCTGATCTCCCCTTCACCTCTCCCACCTCCCCTCAGATCTCTTCTCTCCCCCTTCCTTTCCTTTTCTCTTCCTTCTGCACTCCTCTCCACCCACACTCAGCTTCCTTCATCACACTTCCTACTATTTAAAAAAACCCAAAAAACCAACAAAATAATGCCCTCCCCCCCCCCGAAAAAAATAAATAAATAAATAAATAAAGAAAAAACCAAAATTCCAGAATTTTGTATTTCTATAAAACCTCCTCCACCCTCCCTCCCATCTGACATCTGGTTCTATTCTCTCCCGTCCCTTCCTCCATAAGGCATACAGCACGTGTTCCTATCTTGGCAATGCCAGGGGCATGCACCACACCTATGTAAGGGCAGCAGCTAAGGGGAAGGTACAGTCAGTGATCCCACAACCCTCCACCCCATACTCTCAGCCACTCCTCTCGCTCCCTGCTCCCTGCCACTCTCCATCTCTTCAGCACCTCTAGATTTCTTCCCTTTTTTGAGCAGTTGCCTGAAAGCACCTGCTTACTTTCAGGGGTGGTTCAGCAGGTATATTCCTCCTGGCTACCATATCATATTTTATTTTAAACCTCTTTTATTTCTTTCCCTTCCTTGGCTGGCTTTAGGAATTAATTTTCCCTTTCCAAAACACTAGTTTTCCCTTTTTAAAGCACAATGAGTCCTGTCCAGGACAGCCTGACTCTGGCATAAAAATATTTAAGGTTTGAATACTGTAAAGCTGCAGGATAAACAGCTTCCACCACACACCTGTGTGGCCTGGCACTCTGCAAAAGAAGAGAGGAACCACCTCTAAGGATGTCTCCCTGGCCCCCAGGCTGTATCACCCTTTTGCACAGTCTGGCAATCTTAAAAGTAGTGGAGAGGCTTTTCTCTTCCAGAAAAGCACATGGTAAAAAGTAGAAGTGAACAGGCAGCATCCAGAGATTGACGCAACATAGGAACAGTGACACTACATAGAGACACACTTGAGCATAAGAGGTGAAGGAGGAACCTGCACCTGAGAAGGACCTAGAAAAAAAAACACCATAAAATCTGCCTGACTGCAAAGAAAAAATTGGAGATTTTTCATCAGGCTGTGGTTTAACACAAGCTCACCTATTTTTGCTGTTGCTTTCTCTTCAATTTGGTTGTGGTAATTAATAATGGGAGATATTTTGATTGCTGCAGTGGAACAAACACTTGAAAATGTTTGTTCCTTGTAATCCACAACTCCACAAATCTATCCTTGGAAGCAGAGTGGTAAAAAAGGAAATAAATGTTTATAACACAAGGGAAAAGCTAGCCCACCATGTTAGAAACGTCCCTTCACAACCCATACCAAGTAAAGCAGAGAACAACAAGTATCCCAAGAAAGGAATATTAAGGCAGTGTAAAATTCAACTCAGTACACACAACCAGCACAAAATTATTTCAAAATTTATGCTTTTCTTATCATAGGTCAAGATCACTGTGATTCAAGGTGTACACAGGTTTTTGCACCACATGGGAAGAGATGCCCCTCTTTCTACATGAAATGTAGGCTGCTGGTGCCCTCCAGAACCTCTCAACTCCTGATGGCAAATGTGAGCCCACCTAAACAGGCTAAAGCAACAGCTCTGCTCCAGCATTCTAATCCAGTTTCTTGCTGCCACCAGAGCCCTCCTTTCCCATCAGGAGCTGGAGCCCTTGATGAAAAAAATGTTCTCTATAAGCAGCAGTTCTGGGAAGAGGGAAACACCACCATATGTTGGAATCCAAACTGGATTGGTCTCCCTTCAACTGACCCAAATGATTTGTATAATACATCACAGAGCAAGAACTCTCACCTGAATATCACGTTCTATTGAGGTTTACCTTCAATTCATACCTTTTGAGGAACTATATTACATTACATGTAGCTCATGTATTTTCAAAAGATATTGCAATTTATGATTTGCATGTTTTATTGCCTTATAATTATAATCCAACAGTGCCATCCACTGCTTTTCCAAATAAACTTTGCTTACAATTTCTTCCTGAAGTTTTCTTTCATAAGTCATGGCACTACAAACGAACAGTTTGACTGTGTATACATATTGAGCATATACGAATATGTGGCCAGATGTGGGGATAAAACACTTGAAGAGCAAAATCAAAATTGTAATCTGGTGATGTTCATAAGGGATTACCAGAACTGTCAAACAAAACCCTCCTGCACTGTAGATAACACCACATTTCATAGCTGGAAAAACCACACTCCTAAGTCATACCGAGAAAGCTGTGCGCGTAATTGTATAATACTTCTTGAAGTCAATCCAATAAAATAATGCCTTTCAAGTCAAACTTTCCCCAGACATAATCATCGAGCCTAAGGGAACGAAACACCCCATGCTGAGAAATACCAAGTAATTCTTGATGATTCTTTGGGATTGCTGCTTTGGCTAACAGTGGCCATCACTCCAAAGAAACATAATTTCAATACTGCCATTTTCTGTCCTAACATGGTTGGGCCTTCAGATCTATTGAATCGTGTGAAGACTGATAAATATGCACTGAAGAAAGTGGCAAGCATGTTTCCAGGTCACCACTAATGGTATTGCCTTTCCAGCAAGAAACTGTGAAAACATAGTTTGAATTCAATGAAAGCATTACTATTTTCTCATATTTTGTATGTGCATTCTTGCCAAGTATCAGATGTTGTACATGCATGTATACACATCTACACAAGGTAAATTCCCAAAGAGCCACACAAACACCAACTTCATGTTCTTCCACAGATGCCTGCAACTATACAAACTATCATTTAGGTGTATGTATTTTAAATAGTTATTAAAATTTTGCCTCTAGCTCTGTATTTGGGAGCTCTAGTTAGTATCTTTCACTTTTGTCAAACCAACACAAACTAAAAACTTATGTAAATGGACAACTAAACCTTTCTCTTCTATGAAAAATCATTATTGTGTGAGCCTACAAAAGTTTTCATGGTAGGACGTAACAGAAGCTACAAGTCAAGCATTCACTGAATCAAAAAATCCAGCAAGTGACCTACAAGGTCATTCCCAGATAGCAAAAGGCATGATTATCTTTCATTTTATGTTCAAGTTGGATGTGAATTAGGGGGCCACTAACAAATGCTACTTTAAGCAGTAATTGTGTCTCTGCCATGACAACTATATGCTATAGTAACACAGTAAAGCACAATTCACAGAAGGAATTTTCCAAATCAGTGGGCAACTAGATTGAAAACAAACAACAAAAAAATGCTACAATTAAGGTTTTTGTGTTGTACTGCATAAAACCTTCCAGGCAGGGAACTACATCTGCAAATGAATCAGCAGCCTTAGTGTCAATAAAAGACAACTCTTACATACGGGTTTACCAACTTTGCAAGGATGCACATGGACATGCACCACATATCAGCTACTTACAAGTGATCTATTGACCACCTTAACAGAGATGACACCAAAGCCAACATCATTGTATATCTCCATTACACTCCTTGACACCGAAAAGCAGGATGAAAATATACTCTTTAAATTGGTTTGCTAACCCGTTTCCTAACAAATTATCTACACTTTAAATTATCCTCTGAAAGCAAGTCACGACCAGAAAGGACTTACCAAATCTTGTCCCAGGGGATGAGAAAGAACTTCTGGGTGTGTGCGACTGGGAGCAAAGTGATTTAGTGGTACATTTTTTTTAATAACTAAAAAGATCATGTTTATACAAGTACTACTTCTGCCAATACCTCCCACTACAGTAAATTTATCTAACCCTTGAATCATCGATAGCACATGAAAAAAACTACAAACATCTATCTGGACAATTCTGAGCCAAAAACTCAGGCATATGGACTTGTATATTCTGTCATCAGGAATAAAGCATTGCAGCACATTCCATCTACAGTTCAAAGAAATTAATAAGAAAATTACTAACACCTTAGTGTCAGGAAAGGGAGCTACAAAAGCTGCCTGGACTTGCACTGCTCATGACCACAGCTTCACCATATGCAGTTAAAAAATAGTAACTCTGATTGACAATATTTATCAGTTTTGTTTATGTGAAACTAAAAGGAAGACTTGTAATACACTGTAGAATGTCTAATCTGACACTGTATTGTATACTTGGAGGGAAAACAGTAACAAAGTGTGGGCAAGTTCAGTAGCTAAATGCATGGTTTATGACTGAGAAAACTCTTTCAGAACAAAAGCTCTTTTTTCCTATCATGTACCAGGGCCATGCTTTTTAAAAGATGAAACCCAGCGTGTTTATGAGACCGTAAAATTTTGGAAAATTATTCCTCAAATATACAGACATATATATACACACCTAACAACTAATGAAAAGCCTTTTCAGTCCCAAAGGCCATGAAGAAAGAAGAAACAGCCTTCCCTTCCTGCTTCTTTTTATTTTGCTGGTCAGACAGACAGATTCTTTATATTACTCAGCCATTCGTAGTGAGAGGAGAGTGGCAGAAAGCTACCACAGCCATGGCAGAGAGCACACTAACGCAGACATAAATCCAAAGGTCACATCCTTAGATGGCCTCAGCTGGAGCAGCTCTGTGGATCTGAAAAATGAGAAACTGAAAAATAAGCCAAACAAATTTCCTCAGATCTTCAAAGGTTCATGGAAGACATGGCTGGCAGGGATCTGAAGACACTATTCAGCGCATATTACTGACCAAAGGGAGGATCACATTTCCTTAACCAAAAGTCATTAGCTATTAAATACAATGGTTCAGGAAAATTCTTCAGCTCATTTCTAAAATTTGCCAGAAGCAAGAGGGATGTAAGGAAACACTTCACTCTCCTTATCTTCTCTTCAAAATACTCTCTGCTCACTGCTACCAGACTCTGGGACAGAAGAGGTTCTGGTCACCTGCTCTTCTTGTTCTCTCTCCTGGAAGACTTTGAAATAGCCTCTTTCAACATACTTTGTCTCTCCCCTTGGCTCTGGAGTTTATAATTTCTAATGCAAATCTGTCTCTCTTTCATCAACAGAGTATGCAATAAAATCTCAAAGGCCACCAACATAACAAGTTGACAGCAAAGCCAGACTGGTAAAATGATTAATTTATGTTCAGAGAGTTTACAATCTATCCATAATGAGGCATCCAGTGTGTGCTCACAATCAGATCCAGCAAACAGATGTTGGGTATAAAGGCATATGAGAAACTAAAGTTCAGACGAAAAGACAGAAGTGGTGCCAAGGAATTCTTTTTTTCCTTTTCATAAAGAATCAGGGAGATAAAAGTTCTTCTTCATATATGTGGGAGATTACAGTGCAAAAAGCTATAAATAAGTGGGAGAGGTATGCCTGTCACTTCACCTTTATCCTGTAGCCTTCCCTTTCAGTGGGAGAAGGCAGTCTAGTTTTCACTGAGAGCCCAGACTCGAAGGAGCTGGGGTTGCTTTGTCAACAAAGCTGGCATACATAATACCAAAATCTGCTCTCAGATACACCTGCATGGGTCACTCCACTAAAAATCACATAGTGATGTGGCTTGATCTTCCCAAGCACCAAGAATGTTGCCACGTCAGTGCCAGGCAGAGGAAGACGGCTGACAGAACAATGAAACAGCAGGTTTCAGCTGTAGAAATAACCCTCCATGGAGTAATTTTTCCCTTTTAAACCCCAAGCAGGCAAGGAATTCATGGCAGGGCAAGCCTTATTTTATCAAAGTCAGTGACAGAGATCTGGCCTTGTAACCCATTATCCTGCCCAAGACCTTTATGAAGGTCTTCAGTTGGCAAAGAAACAATCACTAGAGAATCCCTCCATGACACTGATAGTCTGCACAGCTGTGCATTGGACACATTGCAACTCAAGACAAATTAAAGATTGGAATCTCACAGTCTGCCCCAGCACATAGGAATACAAATTTTCAGGAGTCACCTGCGCTTTCCAGATTGCACTGAAACTCTAAATGGTAATCTCATTTTAGGTCACAAGGGCAGGATTTCTGCGGGATTTGCGCTGCGTGGTTACCACTCTCCAGCCTGTATTTGACAAAGTTTCATCTCTTCTGTGATCTAGACTTGCAGTTTCCATGAAGGTCATTTGGCATGTCTCACCAAGCAATTCCAGGTTGGCACTTATTTCTGTCAATGCCTCGTGTGACAGCACCATGAAGAGCTTACCTTCAAGATTAAACATTTAGCTTAAAATACATATTTCTTCCTCACTGCTGCTGTGGGAAGCTTTCTTTTTTTTCCATTGCTATATCTTTAGCATTTGTACGGATTTATATACTGCTCCAATATATTTTTCAGTCTTATAGCTGTCAATGAGGATCAAGTTTAATCTTTATAACAAGCTACTGTACATATGCTAGAAACTACAGGCAACATGTGCTCAAGTCCACACCTGTGAAACAAAATTACTCCAAACATGTTTTCTTTTCCTTGTCACTTTCTGAGTGCTGTCCTTCAAGCTTTGGTAGACACTCTGCAATTTGTTATTGCTGTGGGAGGGAACTGTTTTTGTTAATATGTTATAAATGCCCAGCTATCAGTAGTTTGAGCAGTGGAAAAGGAAGGGCTGCTCCTCTTTGCTATCTCAGGAACTACAAAGTCCCTCTATTGTGCCAAATTTTATCATTTTGGAGAGGATTGCTATAAATTTCTCACACTCAGCCATCTTTTAAGGCAGCATTTGTATGGAGAATGGAAAACTAATAGCAAGATCTCCCTCAGCTCAATAAAGGGTGCCTTTGATTTTGACAAGTTTCATTTTTATAAGAACTGAAACAACAGGAGAATATGATTAATTTATAAAGGAAATATTCTCAGCTAAGCATCATAGGTAGAAGAAAATTGCTGGAGCAGAACCTAGACTTCCTGCTTAGAGAAATAAAGCATAATATAATAGCCTCAAACACCAGAAAGAAATAGTGGCTTTAGTTATGTGAAGAATATAATGGCTGTATCAAATGTTTAAAAAATTAATTATATGATATTTCTGATGGAGGCTAAATCAATTATCAAAATGAGATTTCATGTTAAGAGGACTAGTTTCACATCTGTCAGTTACTGAGGAGAATAAACTGCTTGATACTGTGATCTTTCCTTTCTGGTGTTCTGCAGATCCTGCATTAGACATATTATCAGCTTCACTTACATGTGCAATTCCAGCAAGTACAGTGAAAATGTAAAAAAATGTTTGGTTACTGGAGGGGAAAGACTCTTATCACTCCTTTGAATCTGAATAAAAGTTTACATTTACTGAAAGTTAATATAATCCTGTATTATTTGCTTCACTATAGGAATATTATATCATTACACATCATAAAAAGTAATCAGTGTTTTTTTCCAAATCTCTGAGTCATTTAGAAGCTGAAATTTCATTTATCTTAATCATATTTACAAGAAGTCATGCACTCCCAAAGCCTTCAGGTGGTTTAGAAAGTGTAAACAGACTAATTTTTTCTGGACCCTAAAAAAGTGCATTTTCACTAGCACAAATGTCATTAAACAATTGTCAGGTTTGCCTTTTTCTGTTTTTCCCTCTTAAAGTGTATGGGGAAAAAAGGTCCTAATGAGCTTTTCAATAATATTTTATTATAAAGGGTTATTTTCTTCAATATTTGTATAAATTCATATACAATCAGAAATAGGCACCAAAATTTCAGGTGAGGGTACTGCAATCTATTGTTCTGACTTTTCCTTTCTGCAATGCTATTTGAAAAAAAAAAAGTGATGATATTTAAAAAAAAAATATGACAGTTAAAGAAAATACTAGTCTAGCATTATATGATTATGTCAGTTCCACCAAGGTTGTGAGAACACGCTCTGTTATATCAAAATGTCACTGATGTCATTGAGGGATGGCAGGTGCTCCAAGTTTAAAATTGCAACAGAGTCCCCGCCGGACTCAGTTTGGACCCTACCAAAACATTCCACTAAAAGGAGGTTTCCTTTGTGCAACCACAAGAAGAATGGCAGAAGAAGAAAGATTTTGTACAATCAGGACCTACAGTTGTGTTTCCTGTTTGGGTTACAAAATATTGGCTCTCTTTGTCCCTGCAAAAAGTGAACTTCTACTTCCACATTCAAGACCTACCTTTCATTTTGGTGGGTAAAAAAAGGAACAAATCTATGGTACATAAGGCAAGTTCAGATGCTTTGGTGTCCTTCCTACCAAGGCTACTGCTGCAAAAATCAATTCCATGCTGCTTTCAGTTTCCCAAAAATACTGTTTAACAAAGTCCCCTTGGTAATAAGGATTCAAGATTGTCAAACAGTCATATTTTCACATCAGTTTCCTCCTAATGAATTTCAACTTCCTCGTTCATCTTCAGCCAGGTATGACAGAATGTGGGTGTGAGATGAGTGAAAACTGGCATGTGGAGTCCATGTGGGAAAGGTTGCAGCACGTGCCTTTACCATACATTAGAGGATACAAAGAGTAGACTCATGGAAATGAGAAGAGCAAGAGAAGTCCTTTAGAGAGAAGTCTGTGGTAAGCAAGACTCTTTGGGTTGTGTAATTCATTAACTATTTGTTTTATGAAACATGGATTTGACCCAGGTCTTGTTTCCATAAAGACAGTGTAGATGCTTCCCTTTTCTTTGGAGCTGGACATCACTGCTTTGTCTTTTCTTGGATTAACTCAAAATATCATGTGCTATTAAAGGTGATTCTCAAGTAAAAATGTGGTGGGCTTATGTATGTCTAACTAGGAATTTTCTTGGAATCAACATTTGCAATATTCCTTCTCAAGGGTTTGCAACAAATGGCTAACACAGGTGATCACACAGCCTTTTCAAATCAAGATACTGGTCTACTCTAACACTGAGAGCAAAAAAACACTACCAGCAAAAAAGTTTTATAAAAGAAGATAAGTCAAAAGATAAAGAAAAAAAGATTTAAAAAAAAAAAAAAAAAGAAAAACAAAAAAGAATCCATAGTCGTGTTTAGATGTTTAGGTGAAAACCAAGGAGAACAGAGCCAGGCAGACTCTGCTTCTTCACATCCTAGACCAAAGCCCAGCCCCATCAGCACATCCTGCATGAACCAGACCCAGACAGCTCTCTCCTCTCTCTCCACAAAATGCTTTAAAAAAAAAAATATTTAGTGTCCTTTTGATCTTTTGGCTCCTTGCCTCGGCATGTCTTATGACTTCGGCCGGAACCTGGAAGAGCATCTTCCTAATTAATAGCTCAGGAATTATTTCAGACTGCCACCCACCAGGACTGTTTAGCTGGATGGATTGTGTGACCTTTCAGCTGCTTTTCTTCAGCCTCTTCCCAGGGTGCTGCAAGTGACCAATTTGTGGATGTGTCCACAGAAATCCTGCCTACCCCAGGCAACCCCTGTTCTGGGTTGTTATAGTGATCCTAAAAAAGAGGCCTACCAGGGCCTGCACCACCCAGCTTTTCTCATGCTTCAGACACCAGCAATGCCCCATTCCCTCTTAAAATACTTTGTGTGTGGGGAGTAAACAGCTCTGTATTCAAGACCTAACAGATGAGCCCTTTCTAAGCCTCCTTTCCCAACCTTTCAGACCATTACAACTGAGTCTGCTTCTAGTAAAGTGCTTCCACGTACAAAATCACTTATAAAACATACTGTTAACATTTATTTGTAAGGCCCTATACAAATACGTGGAGAGGATTCACAGACTGATATAAACCAGAAAACAATGCCCTTATGCATAACTTTGTTGACAACACTTTTAGATTAAAAATGATTTTGATAATCTATGGGTGTTCTTGTTGTCTGTCATAACTGTAAGGACCCTCAATTTTCAAATCATGGAAACTTGTTTGCCAAAGCACATGCCTTTTTCAGGTATATTTAATGGATCATTCAAAGCATAAGACATCTAAAACAATTAGTCACTCCCCAAAAATCTTGACCATTTATGTAACCTTATTTTTCTATTTGTGAATAATTGACCAATCTTGTGAACCCACACACTCAAATTTATGACATTTCTTTGTAGATTTTTCTGAATTTTGTCTGTCACATGACAGCTTGGGAATGCTGCATTTACTCAATTAAAAATGTTAGAGACTATTCCGGATGCTCCCAGCCAAGGAAAACCAGCACAACAGTAATGGGGAACGCAAAGAACCTTCGTCATCTGCTTTGTGCTTCCACCACTCCCTCTGAGGTCAAAGGTTTGGCTGACAACATTCATTAATGCTTTCTGAAATAACAGTATCACTCCCTCATCTCTTTCCATCCCATCTTTCCAATAGAGCTTATTATGCAATCCACCAAGAAATACTTTCCCAAATAATGGGAGGAAGGATGTGGTAAGGAAGAGAAAAAAATGAAGGCCTTCACAGGAAAGACGGTGGGAGACAAGTAGTAGGATGAGCACCCACAGTATGTACCTCTCTATGGAAGCATGATTTGTAGTGTAATGGAGATGGAAAAGCCTGGAAAAGGAAAGTGTGGGGGAGGATTAGGAGAGAAGAGTAACACTGGCGTGAAAGTCTCCAGACCTGGAGGTACAAATGGAAATAACACAAACACATATTGTAAGAAGTTCTGAAGTCTTCCTTCAAAAGTCAGGTCAAAACTGACAGCTTTGGGGACTTGATAGTCAAATGTTGGAAGCAAGGGCCAGTATTAATAGTTTTGGGACACAATTATACTTCCATGCTATTTTCAAGGTAAAAAAAAGAGTAAGCATCATAAGAAGACCTACCTAGTGATTAATTTCATATTTTTTCCCACTGTCACTCAAGCTAAACCACACTTAGCCTTGAGTTCTGACCCAGAGAGTTTTGACTTTGCAGGATTCTTTCAATAATGGGATAAACTTCTTCTCAGTCATAAGCTTACCACCTTCAGCAAAGAACCAAGAATATTTGTGGCCAACATTGTTTTACCCCATAGAGGGAGGCAATATTCACTTTGTAATTACAGATTTAGTCTAGGATACCAAATTAGCCCGGTGTAGGAAACAGAGTCGCATACTTGACTTTTATATGTTTAACAAATGCTCTGAAGAAAACTTACCTAAGTTCTACACTACACAGAAGCCCACAGAAGACGAAACAACCTGATGGATCTAATGACTACATGCCTCCGCTGATTGTGTTTTCAAAACTTAGAACAGTGTGTACATGTGAAAAGCTGATGGACATTCTTGACATTTTGATATGGCAAAAAAGAAAACATACAGATGAACTTTCCATAAATACTGTGCAAATCTCTGTTTTGTCCACACAAATCTGATAAGTTTGTGCATAGCGAAGGAATTGCAATGCTGCAAACTGAATCATGCAATCAGAGTTTCACAAGCGGATGGTTTTACTGATCTGTTTGGAAGATAGATTGGAGACATGGGTTTTAAACTTTTGTCCCTGTAGGCCAATCCCAAGATGCTTTGTGGTTACACAGGTAAGCATAATTATTAGCTTTATGAGTACTCGCATCCTGTTGCAGTATCCTGAAGGAATGTAAGATCTGTCTCTTTAGCACTAATGGTATTGAAAGTTACATAGTATGAAACTTGCCTGAATAAGCAGCAATAAAGTTAGTAGCTCAGAAATTTTGATTTCTACCCTTTCATAAATTATGACTAATTTAAAAAATTGATCATTTAATAAAGCTTTTAGCTCTTTTAAGGTATTACAAACACTCATTAGGATATTTCCTTTCTTGAAATGAGTATTCTAAACGGAGCAGGGGGTTACTCTTACCAAGTACACTCTTGATTTCAGCTATCTGGAGCTTGCACCATCTCCATGGCACAAACTGATCATTCCAGCTGTGCAGTACATTGCAAGAAGGTGCATGCTAACCTGGGGAAACTCAAGACACCTGGCACAGCAGATCCAACACAGAGAAACTCTGATGTCTCCTCGGCACTCCTATTTTGGGTTGGCCAGCAGCCCAGAGGAGCCCTAAGACTCACAGGGCAGCAAAAGATGGGCTAGAAGAATGTTTCCAATGTGTTTGGTCTAATGCTAGATTTTCTTTCCATGCTGAAGTCCTGCTTGAAATAGAAGGGTGTTTTTTTGGGAGTGGTAGGTGTGCCTGTCACATGGAAGTGTACACTAAAGGAGCAAGCTGTTTAACTTACACTCTCCTCTTCATCACTTTTCTGCAGGACTAACATCTCTGCTGAACTCTTTTTGTCAGATTATTTTCCTGACATATTTCTGGCAGTTCCTCTTTTGGCTGGCTTCACCAGTCTTCCTTCCCCGTCTCTTTTTTTTAAACTCTGAATACATTCAGATGCTTTCCTGTACTAAGATTAATTTTTAAGCACTTCAGCCTGTGTATTTCACCTTCCATAATTCAAATTAGGATCTCACCTCAGATATTATCTGCTGCTTTTAAACTTGGCATTGTATTACTAACACAGCTTATTAATGGAGACTTTCTAAAAACAATAACTACTGGAGCCCTGTCGTCTCAGTGGCCTTGGAAACCAGGCCCACCCTGCCCCAGATGAAGAAGTAGAACTAATGCTCAGAATTCAAAAACCAGATGTGGCTCCTCTTTGCATGTAGACCAGTCACCTCATCTTTGAAGGAAGGAATCATCAAATCTCAATCTCATGGGTAGCTGAAAGCATTGCCCCTCAGTTCTGGTGGACCATGGGCTGACTTTAGACTCTAGGATGGGACAAGTCCAGATGGCAACATTTTGTGTGCTGTCAGCCTGTATGTTAGTACTTCAAGTAATACAATGCATCTTTCATAGCTTTTCCATTAACTGAGCAGCCTTTTGCACGTAATTTGTGGCACCATGAACAACTTAGAGACTTTCAGTCCTCTTGGTCATATATGTCTTTTTCCCCAGTGGTCAAAAAGCTCAAAAATCAGAGGGAAGGTAGACAGACAAAAGCATCTTGGTACTAAAAGACCTCAGTTAAAGCTCCAGGCTGGGATTTTGACAGGATATTATGCTTGAATCCCACTGAAATTGGAACAGAATATCTCACTCTTCTAAAGCACACAAGCCCCTTTTTCAAAAGATGACAAAATCAAAGATGATAATAGTTTTTATAAGTCTCATTTCTTCCCAAAACAGTGTTAGCAATGATACCATGATGCTGGCATGACTGAAAACTCAAGAAAATCAATGTTAACTTTAAACTGCCTTTGTTGTTACTTCAAGCCCTTAATTTTTCCAGTCAGACTGGTTTGACACATTGGGAAGAGCTGTTCCAGTGACAAAGCCACTGCTGACATTTAAGCAGCTGATAATACTTTTGCTCTTGTAATAATGCTTCTAATACTTTTGCTTCTGACAGGCTGAAAGAGTTGGGGTGGTTGTTGAGGAGGCTCTGGGAGACCTTACAACAGCCTTCCAGTACCCAAATGGGTCTTACAAGAATGCTGGACAGGAGCCTTTTCTAAAAGGGTATGTAGTGATAGGAAAAGGGTAATGAGTTCAAGCTAAAGAAGGATAAATTTAGATTAGATATTAGGAATAAATTCTTTACTGTGTAGCACTGGAACAGGTTGCCCAGATAATGCCACGTTGGATGGGGCTTTGAGCAACCTAGTCTAGGGGGTAGTGCCAACTCAAGCCATTCAATGATTCTGTGATCACCACTGATGCTTTTATCATATTCCTTTCGGGCTAAGGAGTAGCCATAAAGACTATGTATTTTATAGTGTAAAATGTGGGGAAGGAACCTTTTCACCTTTTTCCCATGTACAATTTTTCCAATTTAATTTCTGCATCTTTGCAATTTCTCCCATCCAATACTTAGTCCATCCAGAGAGGGGAGGTAAAAACATAATGTAGGCTGCTTTCTTAGCTGAACCCAACACATAACCTACAATTTCAGATTTAAGCAATAGCAGTAAACAGCCATTGTGGACAGGAATGATTACATAACAGAGCAGATGAGTTCAGGATGAGAGGAACTTTCCTTCATAATGGAAAATTAACTCAGAAAAGGTGGGAATTTTACAAGAAGACATTCAAATGTGAAATGAATACCCTTTGGTTCTTTGCCTCAGAACTCATCCTTCCCAGGCTTTGTTCTGCAGATAGGAAGTAGGAAACAAAAATGAAAATATTTCTGGCATGAACAGAGTTAAGAGAAAAAAGGCAGGGGGAGGGGGGCAGAATGACTGCTAAAAGTCCATATTTCCACATCTGCTTTCAATTATACTTATGTCAAGTCATTTTATTATTTGACGAAGCCAATCCAAGGAATTAAGCTTTTGTCGGATGCCTTGAAATGTCATTAAGTGTTCATACACAAACACACACACAAATAAAGTCACGTTTTCCATCCAATATAAACATGATTACAATCCTGAAGGAGAACAGGAGGAGCAAGATGTTACCAACTTGGAAACTACCTCTTCCCACTCCCCTTCCAACCTTTCCCTCTCACATAAGGCCAAAGCCAGGGTGAGGTCCTCCTTTCTCCAGCACAATCCAGGGTACATGAACTGGGAGGAGGAAATGGAGGAGCAAACACTGCCCAGACAAGACTGGGAAGGAGGAGGGGAGAAGTGTCCATTTTCAAGTTATAATTTTGTCAACAATCCAAATTTGGTTTTAAATTCAATATTAGCAAAAAACTCAGAAAAGATTTCCAAACTGCATGACAAAGGAAGTGCTGGGAGCATATGTCTTTTCAACAACTCAACAGATGTCTTTCCTTCCGTCCTAGAGTTATCCCAGCCCATCCATTTAAGGTTCTCCATACTTTTAAAAGCTGGAGCCCTCAAATTGCTGTTTGTATATTAGCTCCAGAAGAAATCCCTATAGAAATTCTGATGCTTTTACACAACCCAAAGTATGGCTTTGGTGGAAGGGATGGAAGTGTTTAACACATTCTTAAAAAAAAGTCAGACCCAGTGGATGTGACTCTCACTCAAAACCCCAAAATCGGGATTTGACACAAACTAGTCACTTAAAAAAAATTAGGAAAATAGAAAAAAAAAAGAAAAAAATTTCTTCTGATCACTTAATTTGTACCTCATTTTAGAAAACACCATTGCTTTACTGCTTAACAGGATTGTGATCTCATGATAACAGCTGAGGAAATAAAATATCTGTTTCTTTTGGCATTGTCTCATTTCAGGATCTGCAGGCTTGGTGATGTTTTTCACTCTTCATGCTGATATTACAGCAGGCAATTATCTGACTTTTCAGTATCTTATCAAAAGCTCAGCCTGATGAGTCCACCACTGTCACCTATTTGGGCCATAAAGCATAAACCTGGTCCTGAAAATCTCCCTTCCTCTGCTCTACAAACTGTCCCATGCAAACTTTTACTTCAAGAATTTTTTGACAGAAAAAGGTCATAAGCAGCTCTTTCTTGAATGGCAGTCAATGGTTTGCAAAATGAGGTTTCCCAACCATCAGACAGCTTTCTTTTATACATTTGTATGTAATCTATTTTGTTGTCCTTATAAGAATAGGCTGAACGTCTTCTTATGCTGCTAATATAACCCTAGGTCCCACATCCCAGTCTTTGTTCCCTCAATTCCATGTGCCAGCTCCAGATACCATGGTGCTCATGCTTTTATTTTTCCTGTCTTTACACAGTGACCCATGACTATTTTCCTTCCCATACCCTATATACATGAAGTTCAAGCTTTGACAGACATGTTTATGACAGCAAATTGATGACTTGTCTGCACTGCACATGGAACAACGGGGTTAATCACAAGCAGTAAAACGCAGCTCTTAGCACACGATCCTGACACATATCCCAGTGATACTGCCATCACAGCTGTGCTGTAAAGCACCAGGTTTTATTTAAAACCAATTCAGGTTTTAGAAGAAGGGAAGCCCTAGCAATCCAGTCACCTGAATGAGTGAATAAATAAATCTCCAACAAACTATCTTATGCTGGAAATTTTAAAAGTTTATCCTTATTAGTGATAGACTTTTTCTAGAGGTCTTGCCTTTTCTAGAGGTCTTTTCTAGAAAAAAGTGGGGGGTGGGGGGAAAGAACTAATTCAGAGGATATGATGGAAAATAAGGAGACAGACACTGCTTTAATATATATCTAATTTCATTAAGAATAGGAGCTTTCAAGTGTAATGTTTTAGAAATTAATAGAAGGGGTAATTGCTTCTTGTTTGGTTGGGCTCTTTAAAATTTTAAACAGGGAGGTGAGAAGACCTATCCCAAAATATATGCTTAAATAATATGTTTCTCTCAAAATCCAAGTGCCTTCAATTCAGGACCTAAATAAGGACTTCAAAAATTACCTGTCAATTCTTGTACTACCTGGCTCCAGATCTTAGCCTGTAAAGTGGGCTGTCCATCCAGAGGTGCTTTGAGGCCTTCCAGACAGATTGGAAATGTTCAGCCAACTTCTTGAAAAAAGTCACTGCAATGGCATGATTTGTACCTTCTCAACAAAGCTCCAAATGGAAGAGGAGTTTAATTTTGAAAGATCTTAATTAGTCAGGAGACCTTGAACATTAGAAACTTTTTGCAGTGCAGCAGCCCACCCACTTTTGCTGTCTGGAAACATATAGAAAAAATATATTTATTTCCCCTTTGGGACTTTTCATAGATCCCATCCCTAATTTCATCACGTGTTCTTATTTTTAAATACTTAATGTGGCTGAAGTTTTCAGCATAGAGAAAGTATCTGTAGTGTGCTAGACACTGTCCACACAAAACATCCAGACACTAACAGAATAGGAATAAGTGATTGTCTTAATAAAACTTACAAAATATATCAGAAATGGAGGACCAGGAATTACTTAGACACATGGAACAATTGGAAGTAATTTACCATACTTGAGATGCTTGTGTGTTGCATAAGGCTTTCTCTGGTTACAAATACTGTTGTTTTTGACTGGAAGAAGAGAGGAGGAGGTAGCAATTTCCAGTGTGCTCTTGCTGATTGTGCTCACACCATTTGTCTCTTTTGACTACTGCATAAACAAAGGTTGAAAGCAAAAACACAGGTCAGGAGTAGGTTTGAGACACTTAATTCCAAGGTGCCTCTACATGCTCAGGCTGCAAGCACCAGAATACAAAACAATACTCAGAGAAACTACTTGAACACTGAGAGGAAAGGAAGATGAAGCAAGAGGCAGGGGGGTGAAACCCCAAACAAAAAACCCATCAGGCAGAGAGTGCAGTTACAGAAGCCCTGGGTGGAAACATGGTCTGCAATTGTCTGTTGGGCAATGTGGCACCAAGGCTTTCTTTGGAACCAAACAAACTGAACTGGGGGGTGGGGGACAGAGGGGGAAATCTGTTTGTGGGTTGCATTCCTGTAATACTAAAATCATGCCTCACTGAATGACCAACAAAGTTATAAATTGAATGGTGGTATAGTGAGTTATCTCACACCTACCTTGGAATGCAGTCAGGAGGAAGAGTGTTTCTCAAGGGACAAAAAAATAGTCATTGAAATAGAAGACTAGAAATAATGGGGAATTAAGTGAGAGTAAACATTCATGGTATACTTCTGAGTTTTGGTATGATCTTGTATACCATATCACATTCACTCAGGAGCACGTCCAGGGTAGGATGGTTCCAGAAATCCTCTTATTTCAGCAAGGATTAGTGGTCTCACTTAAAAAAGCAATATTCAGTGAGGCTAAAACCATTTGAATTCAAGGACTTGTATAGATTGTTCTGTGCTGGAGAGAACTATCTTTAACTGCAATAAAGTGCTGCTGCTCCACTACACAAATGCAGAACTGCTACCTGTTCCAAAAGACGATGTGGCTGGGTCACACCAGGAGACCTGGAGATGAGTCCTTTTCAGGGACCCAGGCATGGCAGATGAGAAGGAACAGGGCAAACACAGCTTAGGTGGATTTAACCCTTCTCTTTTGCTTTACTCTTTAACACTTTGAGCCAAAGTTAGAGGGTGGTGATAGTCCAGGAAAAAAAGATGAAATTTGGAAGAGGACATTTTGAAGGGCTGTCAGAAATTACATGTTTACACAGGACACTGTTGGTGTTTTAGAGGCAGCTCAACCCAGCTAGACCACTATCAGACAGGAAAAATCTAAGTATCCTGACCTTTTAGAGCTACTCGCCAGTGTCTTTAAAATGGATGAGTTTGTATAGTGAATTCTCTACTCCTAGCCCTGTTAACTAAACAGTGATTTGAAAATGGGCCAAGATGTGGGATGTTGAAGAACTGAGAAGACAGTTTGAGGGCAAAATGCAAAATAAAATGAAAACCTAAAAATGCCGACAGCACTCTAGTTTTAGAAAAAGAACATATTCCCTTGTGCCTGTAACACACACAGACATCAAATAAACCTGGTGGTCCCAAATAACTCTTGGTATCAATTTTTCAGCCATGACTATTTACATAGAAGTGAATTGGCAGAAGTGACTTTCCATGTTATTCTCCCTATGCAACTTGAGTCACATGGGGATGAATGAGATTTTTCTCTCAAAGAAAGCAAGTCATTTGAAAGAGGGGCAGCAGAAGCTACCAGTCTGTAATAAGATCAGGAGCAAGCCATCTTATTTACTTCCCTAGCATGATGTCAACTGTATGCACTGGCATTGTGCCTGACTCCAACCTTAAAAAGTGACACACCAAGAGACACTTCTCTTCTGCAAGTGCTTGGTCTTGTTCTCTTTTCTCAGGACAGATCCTGTCTCCAAGGACATATTCACATGCATTTTTCAGCCCATAGCAGTCCAGCTTATCTGCAGTACTAATCTGTCTCCTCTCACAGGCCTTACACCTCAGATGCCTTTATTTTCCCTGCTTTTAACCCTATTTCACAGTGAGGTAGTTGGAGCAATGCAAGGGGCGCTGCTCAGGTGATCATCTGAAAGCCTCAACCTCTGTGACCCCTGTCCAAGGCCAGTGCCCTGTCAACTGCATCTTCTTCATCTCAGCTTCAGTGAAACTCAAGCACTTCAAGAGACAGTCCCACCAGATTTGCCTACCAGCCCTACAAACAGAGCATGATCTTTCAAAGTGGAGCTTTATTCTCAGTGCAACTCAGAATAAAAAGCACTCCTGTATTCAACACATTCCTGATTGCATATACAGTACTGTGCTCTCTGGAGTCACAGTACTCCAGAGAGGGTCAGAGGTTTCTGGTCTAACCTTAAAAGGCAGAATAAGTTCATACTGGACAAGGTAGACACTATTTCTGCATATTCATTTATTAAATTCATCTGTCCTATGGAGCCCTGTAAGGCTATCTTCACTTTTTTACTGAATATGAATATACTTAAAATTTTCTGCTCTAAAACAGTTGGCACACAAACAACAATCAAGGATTAACCAACAAACAATAATCAAGGATTAACCAGTCTGCTATAAATTTAAACACTAATTCACTCAACAGCTACCTGTAGATTTCTCATCCTCTTAAACAACTAATTTTCTATTTGCCTAGTTAGAAATCCATTTTTTTTTTCCTTACGATGGACTTTTTTTTGTATTGACTCTTAAAAGATATCAGGAAAGCCAGGTGAAAGCTTCAGTTAGCCACTCTATCAACTGAATAATGAGGCTGTGAACAGAGATATTTTGGAACTCAATAAACAGAACTGGAACCAGAATCCAATTCATAATTTTGTTTGCTGCATCCTAAGCTGTTGTTATGGAAATAAAGGTAGAATTCATCATAATATGATGATATATAAAATTATATAAAATGATCATAAAATCATAGAGTCATAGAATGGTTTGGGATGGAAGTGACCTTGAATGTTCCAATGTGCCTCACCATGGGCAGGGACACTTTCCACTAGACCAGGTTACTCAGAGCCCCATTCAGCCTAGCCTTGAACATTTCCAGGGATGGGGCATCCACAGCTTCTCTGGGTAACCTGTTCCAGTGCCTCAGCACCCTCTGAGAAAACTTTCTTCCTAACATCTAATCTTCATCTCTCATCTTTTAGTTTAAAACTACTCTAGTCCTACTACTATCTGCCTCTATAATTATAAATTGCCTGATTCCAGAATAGTGTCTAGTTTTCACTTGAAAATTTGTTATTAAAATTAGAGCCAGGCAAAGCCTAGAGCTAAAAAATCATCTACTGTGTGTGCTATAGGTGGTTATTGACTTTATCATTCCCTTGCTGGTGCAAGTGAAATATGAATGAGGATAAGGATCCATACTATCCTAGTGCCTAGATCCAGATTTAAAAGTATGTGTACTTAGAACCTGAGACCAGCTCCATTTCAATGCCAAACCAGGAAACCTCACACTCAGAGCAAGACCTGAACTGGAAAGGCCATGCTGGATGCTTTCACCCTGCCAATAGGAGCAGAGGCGGAGAGGCAGCTCAAGGGGTTGCTTGGTACCTAACATTTAAGGGGATTGCAGGGTAGGAGACCACAGGTAGGGGGATACTGCAGGATACTGGGGATACTGCAGGATACTGGGGATACTGCCAGTACCCAGTAATTCACCCAGGTGCCTGATGACAACTTACCTGCTGCTTGTGCCAGGTTACAATGTTTTCCTACAATGCTCCCTCCTTCTCTCTCTGTCTCTTGCACTCCAGCATGCAAGTTCCCTGCTAACACAGGCTGCTGGTGTTCTGCACTGCATTAAGCAACTCTATCGCTGTGCTCCGGTTTCCTGCTTGGGATGCAAACATTTTCAGGTGCCTGTAAACAAGACCAGCAGTCCCAGTGCTAACAGCAAGCCAGTGCTTCTCTAATCCTAAAGCCTGCTGCCAAACCAAACAAAAACACCCAATGTGCAAACACTGGATATCCATCAGGGAAAGTGGAGGAAAGAGACATTATCTGTCATTTCCCTCTGTCATCTGTACAGCTGTTAAGCAAATACCAACTAGTTAATTCTCTGGGTCTGTTGATAATATAAGAAGCACTTCCAACTCTAAAGGCTGCTAATGACCAACTGCACCACTCAGCTGGAAAGCACTGTTAAATCCAGTTTCAGATGCAGATTACCACACTAATGTAAAGACTACACTCTGTAGGTGCTTTTTTATGTTCTTTTACCTCTCCTTCTCTTTTGCATAGTACAGCAGCTCCCTCTCAGCCCATCCAATTTTGTGACCCCTGAGAGCTAAAATTCCCTTTTTATTTTAAGTCACCTTTTCTTGTCATCCAAAGGAATAGGATCACAAAAGCAATCCCACTGTCAGGCCTGCTAGAATAAAACATGCATAAGAAACTCTTTAAAGTTTCTCCTAAAACAACCCCATGAACCTGAAAGATCAGGTTTTCTCTAACAACATTTTATGTGTGACACTTGTCAAAAAATCTGAGGAAATTTTAGAGCAAATTGGGAGCATTTGGATAAAACAGGTTTTCAAGAAACTCTACTGATTATCTGAATCAGCAAGAATACATGAAAGGTATACAGAATGCATGAAGAATACATGGAAAAATGGCATCGTTGGATTAAGCAGAAATCTTCCTGGTTGTGATCAGAAGCTAACTTTACAGACTCCCCATACAGCCCTTCATAAGGACACCAGGGACCTGGCCTAAGCCATGTTTGCCTCCTTCAGGCCACAGGCACACTGACAGACTTTGTAGGCCAGGCACTTAGTCTGTCTGGACACCTGCCTATGCTCAGGCAAAGCTCTCTGGCTTATTCCTATGGGAACTTTGCTGCATTGCTAATCAAACACACTCACTCACTCTTCTGCAACCCAGGTGAAAGCCCCACATCTATACTAGGAGACTACTGTCTTGCTTTTTGTGAGGAAAAATAAATAACTTTCAAAAGGCTTTTTTACAAAGGCTTTGGATTCACTTTCATGAAGAGAACCTATCTATTGAATAAAAGAAAAAAAGAAAAAAAGAAAAATTAAAAAAAAATCTGAACATTTTAATAAGAATGGAAAACTGATCTGTCTTCTGTAATCCTGTTGTTCTGCCGGGGCCAGCACTTAGGATAAACATAGATATCCCACAGTATGAATTTTACAAACAGTATTAACAAATCCAGAACAGATGAAGCAAAAGGCAGCATATTCTATTGGGCTCTGTGATGAAATTCATATACAGTACTGTGAAATTTACTTGCAAGTAGCATGTCCTTCTAATGATAAAATGTGTATGTACTACTTTGTTTGTTTTCAGGGAATGGTGTAAAAGAGAGGGAACAAATTATGTTCTTGCTTTAAAGGAAAACAGTGCTTATACTAATCTACTTAGAAATGTAGGTTGCTATGAACTCACCAGACCATCACTACCCTCTCCAGGCTGTCTCTTTGCAGAGGCAGCGTGCAGCTCAGAGCCTTCACAGCAGGCTCTCACCAGCCCCATAGGGATCCCAGCATTGCACTTGAGATGTGGTCTCTCTCTCCAGGACATCCAGTCCCCTGCACTAACAAAACTGCCAGCCAGCAAAGGGGACTTGTAAATGTGGGCAGCAGGGTTTCCTCCAAAGCAGGATTCAGACTTCAGAGCAGATCCCCAGAGTAACCACAGATCTCACCACCACCAGTCAAAGGCAAAACTCATTTCTTTCTTTCCCTTCATCACATTGGTTCACATGAACATATTCTCAGGTAAATGGAAGTTCCACAGCAATTTCTGCACAAGGAAAGAAAAAGATGGCCTAAATAATAATAAAAAAATAAAGGTCCTAAAAACATATGCATACATGCCTGCACATAAATAAATACATTAGGAGTATGCAGGTATAAACCACGTAATTACCTCTAAGTGTAGATAGGCCACAACCCTGGTCTAAGTGATGAAATTTAAAATCTGCCATTACCGAACAGTGGCCTGAAACATTATATAAGTGACGTGAGTTAAGGATGGAGTAACAGCCTTTACACTCAATTTCCTGGCTTTCCTTGGTTTGCGTCACACCCTTAATGTTATTTCAACATCGCATTTTGTCCTCTAAATTAAATGTACAGTAGGTGTTTTGTATTTAATTTCCTTACTGTTTTTTTCCCCTCCTAACGGAAAAAGAATGGAAGAGATTCATGAAAGGTTATAAAACACACATTGTGTGCTGGAGAGGCTGGAGTAGCTCTTTTGGAGCCTTTTCATTCTCCTGGGAAAATATGTAATTAGGTAGTTTTTTAACATGTGTATTATATACTGAATTACATGTATTTATATATTTCTCAAAGGAGTATTGCTTACACAATAGCCTGGAGCAACTCTTTTGGAGCCATTTGGGTCTATCATGTAATTATGTACTTAAGACTCGTTTATAGTAAATTTTGTTGTGCCTACATAGTAGCTTTTTATTTTTATTTAAGATGAATTTTAAGGCTTGTGAGGGGTGCTACACTGACAGCCATAGAGACTGCAGGCTTCTGTTTATTTACAGGAAGGGAAAATATGGGTAACAAAGATGTCTGTGGACATCCTCAGACTACCCTTTCAAAATTTATCTTATCTCTGACTTTGGGAACAACTCTCCAAAGTAGGTGGTAAATGAGTCAGTATTCAGCTTTCTTAGCAATTTGTTATGGCAGGTTTGGGGATGAGGACATCCATCCGCCTGGAACTGGACTAATACCAAAAAATTATTTCACATAGGCTGCTAAGTATTTGCCATCTGCTAATCTGAAATTTATCTCATTTCATTTTCTTTTCTTATATAGGAAAAAAAAAAACCAAAAAACACTTGGAAGTTGGATTACTGTAAGAATTTAGGTGCTGTGAATCAGACTTAGGCCCTATGGAAAACGATAATTACATATGTTTGTACTCTCCCAAGATACATCTTTTTGATTTTTTAAACACAGAAAGAATTTAAAGGTTCTGTGGTTTTCTGGGTTTTTTTCTTTCCTGGAAAGAAAGAATGCATAAGCCAAAATACTTTTCCTCTGAAATCATAAACAAACAAACTCCCTTTCCTCCTCCAAATATGCTAAATGACAATGTGATGCTGACAAGAAAGCACAGTGACAGCTGTAATGTAGATGCATGGATATACGTAATTTTACATCATTTAAAGTCCTAAGAAGGAAAATGGCTTGCTTGGAATGATAGAAGGTGAATTATCAAGCATTAGTGCTGGACAAATAACAGACTTTCTTTACAGCAATAAAAGTTGGTACCAACTCTGAAACTAGTTTGATACCTCTCCTCACAAATGTAATTCCATTTTACTTGGATTTATTTTTTTTTTAAACTATTTTGATTATTTAAGATGTGTCTGTCAGATTTTTGTTTGTTGTTTCTTTTTCTAACAGCCTTGTTTTAAACAAAGCATAAGAGAATATTTTTCAAAAATATTGAAGGAATTCTGCATTTCTCAAGTAACACTTTTTATTTAAAATGTTGAAAGAGGCTTGCCCAATTCTCTTTCTTTAATTAAAACATGACTGGCATTCAGCCCAATATGTGAAGTTTTAAAATCTTTCAAAACTAATTTTTGGGAAAACCTTATATACTTAGAAAAGCCTTCATCACAGACTCCTAAGGAGCATTCAAGAGCACAATATTTGGCTCCAGCTTCCTTTTTTCTTAACACCATGCTGTGGGGGAAATGCATGAAAAGCAAGGTTAATGATGAAGGTCACTACCAGAATGTTTTTTTTTAGCTTTGTCAGGGCAAGGTTCTCCAGCAGAAATGTTGTACCTTTTCCTTACTGAGATCCATCAATGGCACAACACAGTGGCACACCATGGACAACGTGAGGACAAGACACTTTCCCTCTCCTACATAGAAGGAATATATGATGTGCAAGGAAAAGCAATCAAAACCCAGGGAAAATTACTATAATTGACACACTGCTGACTGTGTACCACTGCAATCTTTTTTAAGGTTGTCTTTAGCTATACATTTTGCCAGATTAACTCTCAGTACAGAAAGTACCTTTGTGCACAGAGTACAAATTTCAGCAAGTTACATCTGACTCAAATCAAAGCTACCAAAGTACTATGTGTCAATCTGCTTCCCAGGAGGCTATTTCTGTGCCTGCTTCAGATTTTTCTCCTCAGCTCTTTCTGCAATAGAGAGGTCCACCACCCAGTTTACAGGCATTTACTTTTTGAGTTTTAGGAAAGAGAGAAGTGCCTAAAATATCACTGACAAATAAAGCAACAAGCCTGGAAAATTTCAGCTCAAAAGCCAAAGATTCCAAATGAAATTAGTGACAGAAAAGAGTGGGTAAAAACAGAAAGGCTGTTAAGTTTCATGGGTGGTGTCATTTAAGAGGATGAACAGTGCAAGAGGCAGACCCTACAATTGAAAACCAAAATCCTGGCATCTTGACATCATCATGCCAAGCTCCAAATCCCAAAATCCTCTGCACTCTGGTTTCTTTATCTGTTAAGTGTGTACAATAGTGTTAGTCTAACTGCAGCATAGAAAGAAATGTTTAATCATGAGCATCAGCTTTAAAGGTCGTATGATTTTTTAGGAACATTAAAAAAGTCATTTTAGTTATAAAAATCCTCCTTTTCTGTGCTGTTATTTTTTAGATACTTCTGCCATTTTCAGTCAGGGAAGCTACTTTTCCTTCTTGGGGTTACACAATTAAAAGCTTAATCCTTCATCCCTTCCTTAAAGGAAAAATCTTATTGATATGAAAGCTCCTAAGATATCAGTAGGCATTTTGGCATCAACAGAGTTACAAGCACAGGTGCAAGAGGTGCAAGAAACTTCCCCAGGCCATTAAAGGACATAGCAATAATTCATCACCAGTGCTTCATTTCCTTTCATCTCCAGCTGTCCAATGTTCTTCTCATGTCAGGGGATGACCACCAGTGGCAGGACATGTCTGTCACCACTGTACCAGTGCAGGACCAGATGGAGGAACACAGGACCAGATGAAGTTTGTGTCACTGTGGGCACTGTAGAACACAGTCCCTCTCTTTGTCTACAAAAAGTACTGCAGGCCCTTGTTGCTCCTACTGGGAGGCAGTTTTATGACCTCACTGTACTGAGGGGTAGAAATCATCTGATTTCCATTTTAATCCTACTCGGGGCCAAGTTTATGCCCACTTGTTCTTATGCAAATATTGCTCTTGGGTTTAAATAGCTTTTTCCCCTCTCTGGCATTTAGCCCTGGATGTATTTATAGAGTGCTGTCAAATAGTCTCTCAACTCTATTTTGCTAAACTAAACAAGCCAATCTCTTTTAGTTCCTTCCCATAAGATAGGATTTTCAATCTTTTAATATCCACACTAGACTTTCCATATATTCTAGTTTTATTTCAACTTTAACGCCTTTATTTTAAAGTAAACATGAAATATTCCAAAACATGCTTTCCAGTGTCCTGTACAATGGTACCAGTGGCTTGCCTGACATATTTGTCTTCTCTGCTGTTTCATCTCTGTCACATTGTCATCATGTCACTAGGTAGAATAGGATGGACAGTTAACCATGAAGTTTTAGCCCAAACCTCAGCCACACATAGTAGCACAGTTAGGTAAGCATTAAGTTAAGGACATTTCCACTGTTAGGTAAGCATTTCCAATCCTCAGCACTCCAATTTCCTAATAGGTTGAAAAGGGAATTTTTACTGGCATGTGTGCAACATCTCATTTTTAAGGTGAATGCTTGTGGCAGTGTGCCTCAGGGAGACAAAGAGTTAACATTGTCCCACCCCAAATCCCTTGTGAAGGGCGGCCCAGGTGTTCTAATTTGGTTTGAGTCCCTGGGGGTTTCTCCCTTGGTGTGCTTCTACTGGTCCCTGACCCTGAACTCCACCCTCAAAGGTGGGGACCCTCGGGGGTTCTGTGCCTCAAAAACCCCTGCTGTGCCTCTGTTCGGGGCTCTCTGTTCTGGACCTGGGTTTGTTCCCATGGTGCATAAATGGTTTCATGAACCAGGAGCCCGTCTTGTTGGTGTTTGATGCTGGTCCCCAGAATCCTGCTGCTTCCCTGGATGTGATCCTGAGGTTGCTGACTGCAACAAATGCTGACCATTAAGAAACAAGAAAGTAATATGCTCCACCAAGGTTGATCTTCTTTCCTCCCTCAGCCTCCCCCAGCCCTAAGTGGACGAGGCTATGTGTCCAGGCATCTGCTCTTATTTTGAAACCAGAGATATACAAAGTCGTTTCCAGATATTAGCCTTGATGAATCCATCCACATCCACAGATTTAGACAGGAATAGTTCAGCCCACTGTCTCCCCCTACTACTGCTGCTCCTGCATGGCAGAGCACCACTGATGTGGCACTGGAGGCTGTTGAACCTTTTGCTGTCACACCAACAGTTCCAAGGCTGCACTAGTGCTGCCCAGCTTTCCAGCTTTCTTCCCTTCAAACCAGAGCTAAGCTACAGCCATTCTCTTTCACTCTCAGCCGCGCTGTGCCAAAATAAAAATCAGTCAAATGGAACAGAAATCCCAGACCAGTAGGCAGTGTGCTGACTGTGTTGCTCTCACCAGCTGTGACAGCCTTGCAGTAGGAGTGGAGCAGCAGGTAATGTGTGTACATAAATGGCAATGCTACGGCAGCAGGATAAATCCTAGTGTTATTGATGGGTGCACCACTCTCTCCTCTCTGAAACCCACTGCTCCTCAAGGGCCTGAAGCATTTTGCCTTGCTCTTAATTTTATCTTTCCCCTCTCCAGAACTAGTCCTCAAGACAGTGCCCAAAGAAGCAATTTCTTGGTAAGAAAGTGTAGCTGCCCACAAACCACAGTTCTGCTGAACATTTAGCCTGAATAAGTATTTCTTCAAGAATCCTCAGCCACTTACCTTTACAGAACATGTTTTAAGAACACAAATGTATTAATAGCATCCTTGAGGTGTTTCTTCTTTCTGTTGTTTTCCCTGTGGTGCCAGCTAAGGATGCTTCTTAAGGGGCTCACCAGGGGATGCATTAGGCAACAAGATGACATCAGCCTATGGTGCTGAGAATAGATAAGTTTAACAGCTAAGAGTAGATGAGATAACAACAACAAGCAGTAGTAAAGCACTGTAATTTACCAGTTATCAGCATTATTTGATGTGATCTAAATACCTATGGTCCATTTTCTCTTCCATTTTAACTGATGTTTTGCCTTCCCACCTGCCCTGTGAGAAGTTGTGGCTTCTGCCACATGTGTGCTCTGAGTTTTTCATAGATGCACATGCCCAGTCATCAGTATCCTTGCTTTTTGCTAGGCACAGATTTAAGAGAATGAGCTATAGAAGAACTGAAGCACCTTCCTTTCTCTTTCATGAACCGTGTAATTCTCACATTACCCTAAAAAAATTGTAGCATACTACCAGCTGGAGCTAAATTGGGTTTACGTGTTAAAAATCCTTCCTTGTCCTTCAAACTGAATTTCCTGTACCATCCTGTACATCCCACTACCCTCACTCATATATACAGGTCACTTCCTCAAAGTGTAACACATCTTTTTGTCCTTAAGATTTAAAAAGCATTTGCACATTTTATTAAGTCAAACCCATAGATTTGCACTCCCTTGCTCACATTGCCAAATTTGCAATACCAGAAGAGCTCTCAGTGGCCTATAACTATTATAATGGCACAAAAATTAATGTATCAGGTTAAGGTAGAACTAAAACCATCTTTTGGGCCTTGGTTTTCTTCTTGTTATCTTCACATGCTTGGATTTCTTTGACATGTAAATCTAACTTTCAGTTACAACATTCCTTTAGTATTTTACCCACATGTCACTGAGTAGAGCAAATATTTAACTTTCTCATTTATTATTCCCAAAAGTACACTTGAAACCCTCATGTAAGAAATACAGAATTTGCTGCTGCATCACCAAATCACAAACAATATATGTCAGATATAGTTTATCTTGAAGTTCAGGTCTTAGATTCACCCATCCAATCAGGTAGGATGCTAAGTGTGGCTTATCAGGAACTTTGCACTTCCACAGCACCAGAAGGTGGCTCAAGTCCTACGAATACACGTGCACACAGCACTGAAGAGAGCAGTGACCAACAGGACAGCAACAACAAATTATTAAGGAACAGATAACTCTGGTAGGTCTCATAACAACTCTTTCATCATGCAGAACTCCTGCACACAGGTTGGATGCTGAGGGTAGCAACCGGCTTCCCCATCTTATAAATACAATACATATACTAAAATATTACTGTTTGATACATTATATGCTTTTAGTGATCACATACAACTGTTCATCTACATGTATTTTTTTATATGTCATGAACAGAAACTTTAAAATTCAATTTAATGACCAATAGTTTGAAGTGACAGAAGAGTATACCTTTATTTAAGAAATCCTTTTTGGGTCCTTTCAGGTCAAACAATTCAACTTTATTACTAGTATTTACAATATTTACTCTGTTACTAAATAAAACAAAAATGTGTTGCATTTCCACTCTTACCTTTCAGTAAAATAGGAAGGTTAAAATCACAGATTTGGATGAAATCAGAACTCATAATCTTGAACTAGAGATGATCTTCACTGCAGGAACTTCTCCCAGAAAGACCACATCAAACTTACAGATTCTCCTTTCTATTTAAAGTGCAATGTAAGCTTTTAGAGAGTTGGAATGGGTGTTGTTTCAGGGTGAGTTTTTGGTTTTTTGCTTGCTTGTTTTTCTGGTTTTCAGTAAATTTTGGGGAAATGTTCGTTGAGTCACATGACTTCCACTGTATATTGTCCCAGCAGCAGCTGATATTTCTTTGAAGATGCTCTCTAACACAGCATAAATATTTGGCAGTCAACTACACTTAAACTTGAAACACTCCAGAAATGCTAAGAAATGGATATTTCAAAGATATCTTCAAATCTGGATGCCCAGTTCCCTTGCAAAAATTCTCTGAAAAAATATTCATAAAAATTGGGAAATTCAACATTCCAACACAAGAAATTTCCACAAAATCCTGACAAAAGATTAAAGCTGTGAGATGCAAGAATTCAAAATTTATACATTGGTGTCTGTTTTTTATCCTTCTTAAATACATAAATAAAGTCTGAGAATCGCAGACTTTATTTTTTTTTCAATTTTTATTCAAATTTTTTTTGTTTTTCTTTACGAAAAGAAAAACAAAAAAAAAATCCCAAGCCATCCTGGTTTGAAGTGTAAATTTCCATCTAGAAGAAATAGGTATCTGCTTTTTTCATCTCCTTAGAGTCAATAAAATAAAAGGTTATCCATCAATTTTAGGGCCTTTTATTGCCAAGTGTCTCAGAATGTATGCTTTACCCTTCCTGGATTAGACAGTGAAAATAAAAGGCCTGTGTGAGATTTATAATGTCCTTCAATTTTCATCTTGGGGAACACCATCCTCCCCTCAAAAACAAACAAATAATACAACAAAAAACCCCATACCAAACAACAACAACAACAAACCAAAAAGCCAAAAATTCCTGATTCTAAATCACTCTAAGCAGCAGCTACTGATATTCAGACAACTATTATAAAATTCTTGTTAAGAGAGAAAAGTGGTACTAAAGTATTTCAATGTGCTTGACAAAGATGGTTCAGATTCCGAGCTAATCTGATCTCTGGGACTTGTTCCTCTGGTCTTATTGTGACTTACCAAACAGCTTCCCCAAATTCCTCCTCCTCTACTGAAGCACAATGGCAACTCAAAAATGATAGCAATGGCACAGATCACTGCCATGAAGTGTGGAGTTTTTGCAGCACCACAGTTATAATTCCTTAGCAGCACTAACAAGAGCCAAACCTCCTTGAGGGTTAGAAATGCTTTCAACTGCCTCACCTACCACTCATATGCTTATGGGCATCTCCACTGAGAAGAGCAGAATCTGAACCCAGGTCCTACGTATTAGGTACATTGTATTATGGCTACTTATAATTATGGCTATTGGGTAAAACTTAATGACACCAAGCTGAATGGTGCAGTAGGCGCATCTGAGAGACAGGATGCCACTCAGGGAACCCTGGAAAAACTCAAGAAGTGGGATCACATCAACCTCAATGTTCAACAAGGCCCAGTGCAAGGTCCTCAGCCTGGGTCAGGGTAACCCCTGGCATCAGTGTAGGCTGGGAGATAAAGTGATGGAGAGCAGTTCTGAGGAGAAGGACTTGAGGGTGCTGGTGGAAGAAAACTTGTACATGACCTGGACTTGCAGCCCAGAAATCCATATATGTCCTGGGCTACAGAAAAAGCAGCTTGGCTAACAGGGTGAGGGAAGTGATTCTGCCATTCTACTCTGCTCTGCTGAGATCCCACCTGGAGTGCTGCACCCAGCTATGAGGTCCTCAGTATAGAAAAGACAGTGGACCTCGTTCACCTCCTCCCTGCGAGGATAATCAGAGAGCTGGAGCACCTCTCCTGCAAGGAAAGGCGGAGAGAGTTGCTCAGCCTAGAGCAAGAGAAGGCACCAGGGAGACTTAATTGCAGCTTTTCAATACATAAAGGTTTTCAAGAAAGTTGGGGACTGACCTTTTATTAGGGCATGTTTCAAAGGGACAAGGGACTACCATTTTAGAGGGACATGGGACAATTCTTTTAGACTAAGCTAGCGTAGGTTCCAACTAGATATATTGAAGAAATTTTTAGTAATGAGAATGATGAAAGACTGGGAGAGGTTGCCCAGAGAGGTGGTAGATATGCCATCCCTGGAAAAAACAAAGGTCAGGTTGGACAAAGCAACCTCATCAAGTTAAGGATGTTTCTGCTCATTGTGACAGGGTTGGACTAGATGACCTTTAAAGGTCCCTTCCAACCCAAACCATTCTACCATAATTGGTTTTTGCATTGAAAGCTTCTAAGTTGTGTTTTGTTATGAGGACGTATTTTTGTTTTAAAAAGTCATTATGATAAAGAGCCTAAATGTACTCAGATGATAAATACAGGCTCAGTAAAAATTGACCATGCCTTTAAAGTAAGTGTACATGTCTGATAACAGTTCATAAAACAATATTGGTGTTCCTTTTCTCAATAGAATAAGCCAAAAGCCGGAAGGGAAGGGAGGCACCAGGGAATCTTGGGATGTCCAAATTACTGTAAGTGGACTCCATTTCCTAGTGTTCTTTGTCTTGCTAGGGTCAAGAAGGTTGAATAGTGTGTTAATGAGTATGGCTGCTGTTTTAAAAGAAATATACCAGAAAACCAGTCTAAGGCTTGAACAATATTCTTAATAACCCTTTACTTTTATGTTTTTCCACACAGATACAAGACTCTGCTTTGCAGCAGTAGTGACAGATAGTTGCCACACTAATAGTTATCATACCAAATCAAATCTGTTTATCTTCATTTAAACAAGCTAGATTTCTAAAGGTTTTGTTATCCCTTGAGCTGGAAGACGAACTTCTCTTATTTATATTAGTTGCTTAAAACTCCCCTGTGCTATGTGCTGCACAGTGGTATAGTAAGAGCGTTCCATCCCGAATCACTCACCATATAAACATAGGAGATACAGGAGATATTTTTCTTGCTTCTAGTAATACAGACCCAAATCAGGGAGTGACTTAAGCTTGCTCAAGGTCATGTACGAAACCTATAGTACAGCTGCAGTATATTTATTTTTTTTTTAGCTCTAACCTGTCAGATGCTGCTGTTGCTGTCTACCAACAGGATTGGTGTCACTCCTTGAAAGAGACTGAAGCTGTCACTACATGTCCACTGATGTAATGTTCACTTGCATTTGTCTCTCAGCCCCTATCCACATGCAGCCCCAGACTTCTTCCAGACCATTAGGTCCCAGTGAAGCTGAGTCACACTTGTATGCTGGAAGCATTTGTAACATTTCAAAAGATAGCTCCTCCATAGCAGTCTCTCACCACAAAACCCAGGGTGCCAGTTTTCCATTGCAAGCATAAGGTTTGCTCTAAAGGAATGCCTATGGATATTCCTTTAACCACAAACCCAGAGTAATTTTACAAATAAATTGAGACGCAGTTCAATTCCCAGCACAGACTGGGAATCGACCAGGGCAGCTGACATAGCTGCAGTGATACAAATCCTTTAATAAAAACCCATGCTACTGAATCCACTGTTCTCAGTAGTGCACTGTGGGTTTGGAGAATAAGACAAACACCACATGAACATTAATTAAGCACAAGTCAAAGCTCTAAACATCTTTAACAGTAATCATGACACTCTGGAAGGCCTGATTAGCCATTGTGGATGTGTGGTCTCACCTGGCATCTTCCTCAAGATCTTCTTTCTATCACACCCCTGCTCATGGCCACTATCACTGACAATTCCAGAACAGATAGAGTTCCAACATGTATCTCAAGGGGAACTCTGGAAATAAAGATATGCCTGCCACTTCCATGTGCCATTAATTCTGGGGCATAAAATCACTGAGTGCAAGCTCTTGGCATTTCAGTGCTCTGACAAGTACTAAAGAGCCAAAGTGAGCACCTGTCCAGCTGCTTAACAGAATCAGGGCCTTCATCACAGGCAATACCACAGCCATTAAAATTAGGCTTGGGTTCATAAAAGTCTATTGCACATTGAATTTTCTTGATAGAAGGTAAACATTGACTGCATATTCTGTTACAGCACGTGAACAGCAAGGTACTTTTTTAAAGCCAGTACAGCTATTACATACATATGTGTTTTTTTTAAAGTCTGAGCTAGCAGAAGTCACTTCAAAACATATCAAAGGATCATTACCACGCTCAGTTTAAGAGCAGGACTGACATAAGTGCTAGTGCAAAACATCAACAAAGCAGAGCATAAGTCTTTTGAGCCAGAAAAGACTCTTTTCAGAGGTTATTTTTCCTTCTATAGAGCAACAAGGTAATCTTCAAGCAAACAGAACAAGTGAAGGAATGACTGACTGAAGGCCAGGCTTGTTTTTCACCAATGTAAAAGCATTTACACCCTGGAACAAACAGCAAGTTATTCGTTTCCTTGGTCTTCCTGTTATTACAGCTTCCGGAAAGAAAGCCTATTTTGAAAGGACGATGTCTTTGTATCTGTAGGTTCATTTTATATATATACTATACAGACATATTCATAGTCACATATGTGAATGTGCAAATAGAGGTGTTTATACAGTGGCCCCAACATTCAACCTTCTCTGTGAACCACAGTGATACACACAAAGTCTATTTCTTCTTTTTTAAGTATGTAGTTACTGTGATTAAATAATCACAGAACATTCAGGAGCTGGAACGGACCCTTATGCGAGGCTGTTCTCTGGGACAGCAGGGGAATAAGGGACAAATCCAAAATAGAAGTTTGGGGAATCCTGACTAGCTTTACACTGGAAAAAGCCTCTCCAGAAACATGAAGCTCATTACCAGCATGTACTTGTTTACTGAGGCATGGGTTGTTGTTTCAACCAGCCTTTAAATTCCCAGCAAGCTGCAGCCTTCAAACCCCCGACCCAAGGATTTCTCCTAGTAAGGATCTGGGCAGCCTCCCTCCAGCTAGGGGAAAGCGCGAAGCATGGGAAATTTCAAAGCAGCAGACAGAAAAGGCTTTGCAGGGAAAAGGAGACAGATCTTTATATAGGACCAGAGCAGGCCAGGTATGTAAACATTTGCACAGCTATAAGCTGTGGGAGCACTCCCGATATAATCAACAAGATCTCTTAAACATGCTTAACATGAGGCTTGTGCTTACATACCTGGCATAAATGGAGACAGAACAAGAAACTGCGGGGCCTGCTTGCAGGGGGGCTCTCCAGTGCACACAGACAGGGAGCAACGGGGCCAAAGACCCAGATCCATATTGTCCTAAGGGCAACTGATAATTCTGGATGACCAGTGAGGGGAAGGCTGATATCTACAGATTCACAGATATGGAAACATATACCTAAGAATATATATATATATATTCCATATGTGTGTACATGCATACTGTTTTATATATATATATAATTTTTTTATTTTTTTATTTTTTTTTTAATATATATGTAAAAATCAGGCCATAAGCTACTCATAATTTCAAGATTCCCAAACCTAACAGTAGATTCTGCTACAAACTGGGCCCTAAATGTCAAGTACCAATGATGTTTAAGTGCTACTTAATTAAATTAGAAGAGAAATAGCATTCATGTGTTGATTCAGTCAATCAGAAGGATTTCATAAATTCACAGCAAGAACATAACTTATCCTTTAAGCACCCCAAGTTTTCACCTAATGGCTTTTTACTGGCAAAAATGCCTCATCTGTGCATTTAAAAATAAAAAGCTGTTGATTTATCTAGCCTTTTTAGATCCTACTGCCTAGAAACACTCTACACCTCCTTCTTACATTCAGTAGCTCAGAGCATCATAGCACATAGGGCACCTGCTCCACAAAAGTAATATTTGGTCTCAACAATATCCCACCAAGGACACTAATGGCAGAAGCCATCGCAAACTGAGTTGATATTCTGAATGCTTCAGTGAAACAGAAAGACACATTAGTTAAATGCAGATTAGCAAAAAATATATTTGAGTCCCAAACAGACCTGTGGGGCTCAGTTATCTGTGAAACAGGAGCAAAACTTTGACCAGAGCATTTTACTGATGGAAATACTAAAGTCTGGACTACATAAAACGAATACCTGATGTATCACATACCATGAAAAAGAACGAGTTAAAAATAATGGACATATGGAATACACATGTAAGTAGAAATTGAAGCTTAATTACTTATATAGTATAATAGAATCAATGAAGAGAGCTTAAATGTCAACCTGAGCTCCAGAATTTTCAAGTCAACAAGAGTCCACTATTCATCTTGAAGAACTAGATTAATTCCATGCATCAAAATGTCTTAATAGCAGTATATAGCAACAAAAAACAAGAAAAAATTAATCAAGTCATATAATCCAAACCTACATCAAATGTCTAAGAGAAAAAGATAAGAGAAAAAAAATAGAAATATCATGTTTAGAAATTGATTTAAAAGATAATTCTTGATTTTTTCACAAAAAAGTAAGTTTAAGGAATTTTTCTTGTCACCAGAATCCCTAAATACAAATTCAGTTTCTTCAAGCATTTGCTGATTTCCTTAAAAAAATAAAAAAAATTTAAAATACAACTACACCATATGTATTGAGTACTATTAAAAAAAAAAGAAAAAAAAAAAAAAAAGAAAAAATAACCAACACAAAAACCCCAACTCTTTCTTCTGCTTTTTATGAAGAAAGGTCAGGAAACACCAACCCCCTATTTTAGCATCCAATTTTTTTTCCTGCCTCTGTAACACTTGCCAAAATCCATTCTTTATCTGAGGCAGATAAAGAATGTGTTTAATGTAGAGCACCTTATTCTTCTAAACACCCACGTAGCTTTCTGAAGGTTAACAGATGCATCAGAGAGAGTAACAAGACACTGAACTGAATCAGAAAGGTTTTTAAAATTTGATTGCTTTGTTATACTGCTGTTAGCTGCCATGCAACCAAACAAAACCAGTGCTCCTTTTGAGGAAAACTTTTGCCATCTACATCAAACTCAGAAGAGTGAAGTGTCATGATTTAAGTTCATCAGAGGTTACAGCAGCTTATGCTTAGATATCTTCCAGGAATCTGTTTTCAAAGTAGAAATGTATGTCTTATGGTAAGAAGTAGCACAACTTCACTCCAGCACCTCAGTTACACCAGCTGCATCCCTCTTACCTGGATGGACACTTGTCTAGCAATGACACCAGAATGGAAAGGATGGCTGTTGAGACCACACTCCATAGCTCCACTACATTTGGGACTAAAAGTTCTCTTAAACAACATGGCTTTGGCTGTGTTTCACCAGGATGTTAAGTTTATATCCTTCAACTCATAAGAAGCAGTACTGAAAGACAGGACATTACTGTCTAGTGGTGAGTGCTGCCATCACATTTACCAAACCATGAGTTATAGCCCTCTAGTCATCAATTGTCTGCACAGAAGTGCCCTGCTGCACACTCCCATCAGCACCATCTCTGGGCCTTCTGTGGGCCTGGTTCCTCCCACACAGTGGAAGGGTCAAGTGAGCCTGATCTCTGCAGTTCCCAGGGGAAGAAAACAGCACAAGTCCAGCTACAGGAGTGATCAGTCTGAAGAACTGGACTTAGTTAATTTCCCCACCACCTCTGCTCTGATTTGGCAAGAGTTAAAGTTAGAGGATTAGAGAAAACAAATGTCCTGTTATTTTAGAAAAGTTAATTCCTGGAATGGTTTCTGCCAGGGGGCCACAGCAACAGAACAAACAAAAAGAGAGAGAGTCAGGGCAATTCTTTCCTATCAAGTTGGCATACACCCCAGAGATTGTTCAGCAATTCTCCAGGATCAGTGAGAAAAAGTCAGATGTGGGAACATAGCCTTGCCTTTGCAAGCATCAGCAACCTTGTAAACACTGAGTGTAAGCGCTCCAAAGTGAGTGGAACATGAAACCGGGCTGTGTTCCCATCTGGTGTGTACTGGTGTCATTCCACCCACAGAAAGCTGAGCTGTGTGGTTCAGCTCTCCTCTTGGGACTGTGCTCCCAGGTACCACCAGTGCTTCCAGTTGCAACACAACTGCGTGCAGAGGCTCTGTGGGAATCTCCCTCTCCAGTCTGCACAGGCAGTTGTTCCCCAGCTGCAGCAGCTGGAGGATACACAATTCTTTGTCACTATTTTAGATCTCACTAGGGATGAGGAACTAGACTTAGATAGGGCACCCTCAAATTGCTCTACCACAACACTTGAAGCTCTGGAAGAGGCATATTTGCTCCTTTTTGGCAATGAAAAAGTGTCAAAGGAAGGTTAGTTTTAAGTTAACCGCATAGGACTCCCTCCAAGCACCACAAGGAAGAGCTAAAAGTCAGGACAGAAACCAAACAGTTAAACTGCATTCCTCTCAAAGTACCCATTAAAAGAAAAGCCCTTCTCTTTAGCCAGCTTCAAATCCAGTATTCTGCAAAAGTGAATTAGAGTGGCTGGAACAGAGCTTTTCTAAAGCAGTTTACATTGGACAGATCACAAGAACAATAATCACAAAACATGCTTTCTGTGAACCTTCCAAATTATCACATTTCTTCTTTTGACAACTGAAAACATTCATAGGGTGGGGGAAAAGTCTGAAATCTAAGGGATAAGTATACAGCGGTTTTAAGAGCTGATGATCTGAAATAGGAACAAAAGCAAAAAGAAAAAAAAAGCCAGGCCTTTTGAGTGTAGCCCAAACCCATAGTGATAGAAGAAATCTGATACTTTCTTGGTGACAAATTCCAAAAGCACAACAAGAAAGACAGCTACTTTCCTCAAAATTTATAGCTATGAGAAAAGACTAGTTATTCATATCACTAACATCCAAGTAAAGTCAGTACGTCATTATTCTGATCAAACACACAGAAATGTCTGTTCAAGGGCAGTCCTTGCCCCAAGACATTGAAAAGCAACTGGATAAACCAGAGGACAAGAGGAGGAAGTGTGACAAAGAGAAATCCTGGGTGAAGCCAGTCAGCAAAGAGCTCAGGGGATACCCTTTTATGCCCTCAGATTACCTGCCATAAATTTCTATGTGAGAAACTAAGTGTCAGGTGGCACTTGTCATTGCACCCTGGTCTTTTTACACCTGCAGACCTGCAGTGCTGTGAATGTTCTGGCAGTTTTGCTGGCTTTCTTTCCCACAGGCAGGCACTCACAGATTTGGCATGACAAGTGACCCAAATCATTCAGCTGACAGCCAGCAGGACCTACCCTGCTCCACAGCCTAGAAGCCTTCCTTCATCCCTGCCTGGCTTTACTTGGCTGTATCAGAGTCATCTCCTTTCCAAAAGAGGGACAACCCCAAATTTCAGGTTCCAAATACTCTACAAGGCCTTCCTCCGAACTGCTGTTCCTCCACCCCAGGCCTGCACGGAATCCTCCCTGCAGACCTACTTCTCACCAGGGGTAAGGTCTGTGACCCCAGCTGGCTCCCAACACACCCTGCTGTGTGCTTCTCCTCCCTGCAGCACCCACAGCTGCATTCCCTGAAGGAGAGAAGGGGACACCACACATCCTCTTCACCTCTGCCTTACTGCTCTGCTTTGGAGTTGCTCTCAAATGAGTCAAACAGCAAGTCCATTGCTGGTGCACCCACAGACTGCAGCTCTTCCCAAGCAAATTCTCTTTGCATTGGCAGTGTAGTCTGGAGATGTAAAAGCAAGAACATTTTTCAGATGGTGGTGTCTAAAACAAGTATCTTTTGGGCCCAAATACATTTTCGCATACTTTCAGTCTCTTCAGGGCTTTAAATGTGAAAATTAAGATTTGAGCATGGTGGGCTTAAAGATGAGTTACTGACATTAAATATGAACAACACCCTGAGCTCCTGATTTTTCTTTCTTTGGAAGCTGTTGCATTTCCACTCTGACTTGCATGGAAGCTGAACATTTAATGGTTTGATGTGACTGCATAGGCCACTTAATTACTCTTCATTTTTTCTCTTTGGGTGCAGATTGCAAAACTGGATATTTGCTGAAATCAAATGGACTTTTTATTTTGTTTTGCTCTGAATGGCTGATTTCAGCAAGTAATCAGCAAGGCTCAAATGACAGGTTTAGCACGTCTTCAGCAGTTTTAAATTTCTTCTGTATTTGAACGTGCAAGATTTCAATCCACTTCTCATTGCTATCTGCTATTCTGGAGTTCAAATATGTCAGTATTTCCTGGAATGCATATAAGCATTACAAATAAAATCAGACTGAAACTCACTTTCAAAAATTTTGGCATTATTGAGACCTACTTTTAAGTGTAGGCAGATTTAACGTTCATTTGTGTCCAGGAAGTTCAGAGGGCTCCACACGCACACCTTGAAAGCAGAAACAAACCATCTGAAATTAATGAGGTAAGTGTGGGTCCCATCTTTCTATCTGGGAAAGGTGGAGTGAAAAGTTCAAAACCAAAACCTTTATAAAATCAGGACTATTAATTAAATGCTGAGCCAGAACGTTATCAAAGGCAAGGAAGTAATTCCATGTGCTCTACTTGGCATGGGATCAGGCCCTTCGTTTGAAAATTTGCAGAGTGAGGAATATGGAAAACAACATAGTGTTACCCTGTGCTTTTTAAAGGGCAAAGTCTCTTGTCCACCCTTCTAGAGAAATTCTCTAACCAGGAAAGCAGTCAGCACATATCTCCAGATCAGGGAACTGATCTGGAATAATTGCCTAGGTAATTTGCACACATTTTCCAAGATTCAAAGAGCTTAATTTACAGTTAGCTGTCCCCGGGTTCCTCCCTGCCCTGGTTGTAGAGGTAGCTGTGCTTGATGATCTGTCCATGTGTCTCTCCTCCCCCATGAAATTTCACCCCTCTGCTTGGTAACCACCAGGCACACTCCAGTGACCAAACAATGCAGTTGCCTAAGGCCCTTCCTGCAACCCTACTAAAATTTCTCCACAAGGCTAGCCCAGGTCACTGCTAATGCTCTCTGCCTTTTCATGGCTGGGATCATTCACCACAGCTTTAAAGCTATGTGTCACTATCCAACCTACCTCAAGGATCAACCATGGCAACATGTATATGACAGATTTTGCTCAGTATACCAAGGCCGTTCCCTTCCTTCCCATTCTATGCCTTTCCTACTTTTTTTTTTTTTTCCCCTATAATTTCTCATATTTTATCATCTCTTTTCCCCTTCTCTTTTTTCTTTCTTTTTCTCTTGTTTTTTTTTTCCCCTTTCCTTTTTTATTTTCTATTTTACCTCTTCTCTTTATTTTTTCTTCTTTTTTTTTTGCCTTGCTTTTCTTCTATTTTTTTCTCTGCCTTAGATATAAAACCTTCTTTCAGCTTCTACTAGAGCTGTCAGTAGTTCTTCATGGGAATATACATTGCAGCTAATCCCCTTAACCTTAAATTCACTATCCCAGTCAGAAAATGAGATTAACTTCCTGAACTTTTTGCAGTTGCTGCCAGAAAGGCCAAAGTTTAAAATCTTGTGATCTCGTTTTTATACGTAAGCAACCACTAGGTACAAAGATACTATCTGTTTATACCCAAATGATCTGTGGAGGTCTTTCACAAGCCCTTTGGGGAGGCTTCTCCTTGTTTCAGTAATGGGAAATTGGGAAACTGCGGTTGTTCATATTGGTTTTACAGGAAAAATAGAATGTCCTCACTTTGCAAAAGAATTTAACTTCTCTGCTATGCTGCAACACATGCATTTTTAAATCAACACAATGCCTCTGCAAGACAGACAATGGATTCCATCTGTCTAAACAGAGATGGCCTCTGCTATCAGGTCAGCTTGCAATCTTTACTTTGTCCTTCTGAATGGAAAGTACCAAACCACATACAGATAACCTAAAGGAAGGGAATGGGACTTGCACAGCATCAAACAGGAAATCTGTAGCATACAGATTTTCTGATAGCCCTCAGTTTGCCCAACAACCACTGGACCAATCCTCTTCATGTGAGACTAAATTCTTAAAAGCTATGGGAGTCAAAAGAGCTATGATAAGTTCCATCCTTCCAAGAAGTGCTGCTACTGTATCTGCTACTGCTAATCTTCATCCTACCCTTAAGAGTTTTGTTTCTCTCTCCTTTTCTGTGAAGAATTTGAAGTGCTGTTTTTGATTTGACTTATAGAAAGATGTGGGAATGCAGTTAAAACTGTTTTCAGTCACACAATCCTTATTTTCATAGCACTGTAAGTGTTCGCATACAACCTTTTCAAATACATGTTGCATAACATAAAAGAGAACATTTTTCAATTTAGCTAATAGCATCAGCTGGATCCCGGCATCCAGCTGCTGATATCAACAACCAGATATTTCAAAATCATCATTATTATTCAATTCCAATGTTTTCCTAGAAATAATTTCTAAAAATATCAGCTCCCTAAAGCTAAGAGAACCAAGCTGGACAAATTCCAGGCCTGCAAGGAAGCCAGCAATGACCTGCATTTTGTTCCATGGACAAATATGTACCAAGAGATGTTACCAGCTCTTTATCAAAAATCTTGCTATAGCTTCTTTTCAGATTACATCTAGGTACATTGTTCTATCATAATATTCTCTTCAAAATTTTCAAACTGTTCTTGATTATTTTAGAGTCTGATTCTGGAGTTTTTTGAGTGTTCAAGGCTGGCAAAAGTCAACAGTTCTCACAAAAAGCTACACAAAAAAGGTCAGAATTCCTCTCTTCTCCAAACACAGTTCAGTAAATGAGTATTCTGCTGATGTCACTAACATTGCTAATAGCATGGTCATTAAGACAAGTACAAATACCATATAAAGCCTTGTGTGGCATTTGATGCAAGAAACACATCAATTTTATATCATAATTTAAAGTGGAAGTACAATGATCCTACCAAAGGAATGAAAACCCGAATGATTTAAGGCGTCTGAATGAGAGCACAGAAAAGGCTGAGAGCTTTTACCATAGGAACTTAAAGCAATAAGGCTTTGTGTACCTGGAATGCACAAATTCATGGTACTGAGGTTCAGGCTCCAGCCCTACTGAAATCAATGTGAATACCCCTTCATTGCCTTTAAAGGACAGTGGATTAGGTTTTTAATTGTCCAACATTTATGTCACAAAATAGATCTGTAATGTATTCAAACAGTTTTCATGCTTTAGGAGAATGAATTCAATGATTAGAGGTACAATGCTTTGGAAATTTGTGCTCTAAAACTTCACAAATGTAGCTGTAAATGCAAAGGAGAGAGGACAACCAGTGCATTAGGAGGCAATTTGAAGAAATCAAGTCCATAAAACCACACAAAATGAGTCAGCTAGCAGGACAGACTCTTCAAAAGAATTAACAATTGCAAATTTGTTAACAAATTAATACTTCTACAAATTTAACATCATTGACTAGAAGTAACAGGCCTCAGCAGGTCTTCAGACAAACTTCAGGTAGTTCATATTGTTTTGCAACCAGGATCTGTTGTGATTCAGTTTGGTAATGTAAACTTTTGTCAGACCTGTTACAATCAGAACTGTTCTAACAGAGGCACACGGAGACTTGGGCTGAAATCAAGGCCATCAGCCCTACTACCACACTACAGAATCTGGAGCTTTCCATCAACATGGATGCAACTAAGTCTCAAGCAGTGTTTTCTCTCTTTTATCCTGGTTATTCCTAAGGCTCTTTCTCTATCTCAACCTGTTCCCCAACAAACACGCATGGAGAGTTTAGTAGAGCGGACATGATACGAGTGGGCAGAACTGCCTCAGAGTACAGGCAGTTGGACGATGTGGTTTGTTCATGAAGAATTTGGAAAAATGGTACCCTAATAACACCTGAAGAGGTTTGTAGAGGGACTGCTTCATTATCCCATTTTTCTCTGACTGAACTGTATTTCCCTGGTTTTACTCTGACTGCACTGTATAAGCAGCACCGCATACTCACAGGATAAACACAAGCCATAAATCACTGGTGTTTAAGGCCACCTGGCCTGAAGATGATAGGGGCATGAGACACTTCAATTGCAACTTGCAGAAAACTCTGCAGTGCCTTTCTTGAATCAGTACTTCTGTCTTTCTGCTAAAAGTCCTTATTGTTGGCTTTGGGAAAGAGAAGGTTTTAATGAAAAGACCAAAAAAATATTATCAGAGAACTGTTACTTTTCTCACATGTTTGCTTTAGTCAAGAAGAGAGACCCAGTGAGAAATGTACATACTGCTCTTTTTATACATAAATTTTTAATGTGAAACTTTACCTTCTCCTAATATGGATCTCCAAGAAATGGGGGCTACATATGCATTCCTCTACCAGGTTACACATCTTCAAATTTCTTTTTATACTTAAAAGGTCTTTTGGCTAGTTTGGGGTAGATGTTAGACAAATATTCAAAGAGCTGACACACAGAAGCAATTGCAGTGAAGTGAGCTCCTCTCCAGTCTGCTTCCCTGAGTACCTTGTAAATAAGCAGTGTGACACTGCTCACTGTAAATTAAATCATATTGAGGCAATTTAGTATACTCTTCACACTAAGATTTTTAAGAATTTCTTAATAAGAAAGGACTAATTGGTACTTACTAATTCATTTGTAGCTCTAGAGAATAGAAAAAAATTTGAAAATCAACAGCTTTTCTTCACCTTAACCCTTTACTGGGTACCCCTTTATTGTTTCACACGGTCTGAGCCAAAAAATAGATCTTTCAGAAGTTTCATGGGCCCTTGCCATATGTGATCCTAGGCATTTTTCTCATGTCAGTTCCAAATTCCAGTCACAACAGAAACATACAATAATTGAATTGATTGGTTGTCAGCTTTAAAAAGGTTTATCACTGTATTTTTATCACATTGGCCAGTATCACGAAGGCTTCTGTGTAGGGAAGTTACTTGATCCTACAGGAACTGCTCCAAGGTTGGTTGGTTTTTTTTCACCAGCTAATAATCTTTAGCATTTCATCAGGTCACATTAAACTCAATGTACAAGCAGTTAAGAAAAGTACTGTATCTGGCACTGTTTAATGTCACTGACATGAAATGCGAGCAGCTGTGCCAGCATTCCTGAACTCAGAAAGTACTTTACCTTTCCTCTTTCTTTTGGAAATTAAATACATTTTAATATGTTTGGGGAAAATAAATACATTTTAGTACAGTGCTATAATGTTAGAAAGGTCAAAGGATTAACTGTGCCTTGTCATCTAGATAGTAAAAGAAATCAAGGCCATTTTAACCACAGAGATGCCTAGCTGCCTTTTATCTCCAGGATTACCAGGGCTGAGGATTTACAGTGCTCTGTGAGTGGCAGAGCTATATGGCAATTCAACAAAAATGCTCTCCTCAGTTTTTGAGTACACATATACACTCCCTGGAAGAACTATTTCTGACTGCTATTTTAGCCTCAACACATTACTGTCACTAGACATGTTTGGGACAAGCTTTAATCTCTGAAGAAGCAAGACCGAAACTCTGATTAATATCATCAGGCATCAATCTATTTCAATGAACTTAAAAAAAAAGTATTTTCATATTTTGTATACAAGCCAAGGGTAAGGATATTTTCCCTTTCTCTGCTTTGTTTTTTTTTTTTTAATATTTTTAAATGTATTAAAATATATACAAATTTAAAAATAACATTTTTATTTTATATACCTGAGAAGAAAAAGAGCATTTCCCTTCATTGCACTAAAGTGATTCTCTTTAACAGACCATTCTTCATATCAATATGGCTTCACTGGCCTTTGCACATTAGCTGGATCACTGCTGAGCCTGGTGAGCTTCTGATAGTTAGCAGATTGTTCCTCCTGGCCACTAATCAAAAAATACCTACTTTTGCATGTCTGTTCCAGGGCATCCATTGCAGACAAGCATGGGAGGACTTCCCAAGTGCATGGGAAGGTTCTGGGGGAGAGTTACCAGGAACAAGATCCATGCAGGAGCAAGAAAAATCCATTACTTTCTGTTTGACTGTTATTTGATTGTACTTTTCTGTTGATGCATTAAAATATCCCTCAGTGAGATCCTCAGGCTATGCAAAATCCTCCCAACTCTGCCTGACCAGTTTTGCAGTTTTCTGGGTGATTTATACTTGGTCTAGAGCTTTACTAGCTTGCATGGAAAAGAAAGGAAGACAGTTATATGAGGAGGGCTGAGGAAACACTTTTAATAGTGAAGATAATAGAAGAACAATGGGATCTCCCACTACAAAGAACAAAGCCAAAGTGGCCATGGACCATGCCAAAATGGAAAGCTCCTTTTCTAATGATAGCTAAAGCTTCCTGACAAACACAGTATAAGTGGGTTCAGTTTGTAACTAGACAACAGATGTGTCCCGTATCACTCTTGTTATTGGGGGCTTTTTCTTCATTTTTTTTTTTTTTAATACAGTGATGTATAAATCAAGTCAATTAAAGCAAATACCATACACACTCTCACATCATGGCAGCACCAGAAGACTATTTTCCAATTTAAGCAGAGAAAAACAAACATTCCTTGCTAGAGGCAGCTGTGTATAGTCATCACAAACTACATTTCTTCCTTGAAAGTGGAGGGATCTCAGTTTATGAGTTCCAGAATCCCATGTGATGTCTGATTCCAAGTTTTGAGGTACAAGAGAAAACCATTTTGAAATTACAATATTGTCAAAATGCAACTGAGCTCTGTTCATGCAACTGACACTTATCCATGAAGATTCTTGGGAAGAGTGCAGCAAATTTATTTTTAAATTTTCTTCTGCATTTATTTGTTCATTTTTAAAGGAAATATGCTTTAAAAAGCTTAAATATTATCATGTTAATTATTTAAATGTCTTCCAAATCATCCAAAACCAAAAGACTAAACCTTATGAAAGGGTAAAACTTCATAATCAGATGCTGGAAGCTAAAGGACATTCTAGCTTCCACCTATTTAAAGGCTTCCATTTATTTCTGAAGAGTAAGCATCAGTCTGTGTGTGAGTGTTTGACTTAAACACTGAGAAATGGTATCTGGATTCCTCCTGTTGCAGTAACTGCTGGAGGTGAGACAAAATAATGTCTCTGATTATCCCTTTAGGCATTTGACTGTCAACACAGCAAACTGGAAAGGAGCAACACTAATGAAAAAAGAAAAAGAAAGGGAAATACTGTTTGCGTGTGAACTCTGCACAAAATACTTTATGGAATTTAAAGCCCAATATTCAGCTTATTTAAACCAGCATTACTATGTTAAAGTCACAGCAGCTTTGCCAATTTACTGTAGCTAAGGATGTGGTGATTAGCTATTTCCGTTGCTTGGAAAAGCACAGGAAAAAAAAACCTGATTTTTTTTTAGAAATCCTTTAACAAAACTGAGCAATATTTTATTGTACCTTGTGTATGCGATTCTTAGAAATGTGGAAAAAAGAACCCTGTGGGAAGTAAACCCAGAAAATTTATTTCTGAGTGTTATCTGACAGTGTTTTGCATTAGTAAACAAGGCTTAGTTCAATATCAGATTATCCATTTTATATGAAGCGGAATTCAAATTTCTGCTTTTCTCATTAAAAAGGGGATGTTCCCCTTAGATTAAAAGGAAGGTGGACTATATCAAAACCCCTTCCAATTCAGTTTCAGTTCTTCCCCTATGGTGTCCCAATTCTCAGTTCAGACTTACTTCTATATTTATTTTAGAAGTCACTCTTCCAGGATCTCATGATGTCTTTAGCACATGGATAGAGTATGGTGTTTGGTGCCAGGAATGCAGTGCAGAAAAAAAATTAGAAGAACACAAAAACCAGAGAAAACAAGCAAAAAAATGGACCAAAACACTGGGATTCAAAAATGAGCAACCACAGTGGGGTTCCACTGCAATTTGATTATGTAATAACCTCTTTTCTTCCCCCAGAAGGTAATTCAGAGTTGTGAAGTTCAAATGTAACACAGAGGATCTTGTTTGTTAGAGTGGGAACAAAGTGACATGCCAGTTGTAATGCCAGGCCTGTTTCTGATACTTTGAAAGAAACATGGACATTGTGTGTTGAGTGTTGATTTTAGTTTTATTAAGTTCTAAGACTAGAAAGGTTTTGCCTCGCTCCCAGTGCAAGCACAACAAAGGTTAAACCCTTGCCGTACACTGAGTTTACTTTAGCTGTAAATTATATACTGTCACAGAGGAGCCTGGGATGTCTCCTGTGAGTGAAGAACTGCCAGACGGGTTTATAGAGAATAAATGGCTCTCCTTTAATCTTTTCCTTACTATTTCTCATGGATCAAATTCTTCCACCTTCTTCCTCTACATGGTTCCTTACTCTCAAGAGTGATCCTAATGAAGAATATGGTGAAGTTTGAGGAAGATCTGTCACCTCTCACCACGTTTTACAATGGGGGTTGAATTGAGTCAAAAGTATGGTGCAGATTTCAACCTGTGCTTTCTCCATAATGAAGGTGGTTTGGATGGTAACTAGAGTTTGAGACAGGGATCAGCACCTAGCTACAGAACCAGACGGAGCCGTCTGGCAATTTTTGGTATTTGACATTCAGCATGTGGTTTTCTGTGAACCAGTGTTAAATGAAGAGTACCCTGGGTCTTTCTGAATAAAATTACAGAAGACTATTCAGCCACAGTTTGTCTCTCAGCTGGTCTCAGAAAAGGTATTTTTGATAACTGAAGAACTGTGCCAATTTTGGCTTCTTTCTGCTAACATGTTGAGATTGTCATGACTATGCAATGTAATATAAAGACATATTAGTACTTTGGAATTCCAGGGAATAGGAATAAATTTTTCAGTAGTTACTGTTGATCTAAAATAGAGATAAACAGAGCTTTCAGGATGGATAATTCAGTTCAAAATCAATCAGATCAACTACCAATTTGAAAATAAATTACTTTCTATCAAAATACAAAGCAGCTCTCTGTGAGTGGAGAGTCTAGTATACAGATTTTCAAGGTTCTGCTTCTTTTCACTAACATCATGTCTTTCTGGGGACAAATGTTTAGGCAATTACTGTAATTATGATAAGGATTCCATTTTCCATGTGAAGTAGAGAATGAGTAGTCACATAGGACTGCATAATTACATTTATTCCCAACCCCCCCAAGAAAATCTTTCACTCAGACAGAATGAGATTGTTTATTTGATACATCAGTGTTAAAATCATACAAACACACGTGGAAGAAAATTAGGAATTAAATTATGTCTTCTGTTTGAGTCCCATTAGGGAAACTGAAGGGAGCAAAGAGAGGACAAAGTAATGTGAACTCAGCGTGAAGGAATGTAGCTAATGTTCCTTATCTGACCTCATGCTGAGCCACAGCACCAGTGCGAAGCAGTTCTTCTATAGCGTCATCCTCATACCCCAGCATGCTCTTCAGTATCTCCACTGTGTGTTGTCCAACAAGTGGAGGTGGTTTTGGATGTGACACAGAAAATTCACTGTATCTGACACCTGGTCCTGAAAAAAAAAAAAACCCAAAAAACAAGTGGAAGGGAAATTATTTTCCAGAATTACTATCCATATTTATATTGAATTGTCTATGTTAAAGTACCTCATTTTCATACCAGTTCTGTTTGCAGTCTTCATCATAGAAATGTTGTATTCTGAAATTACAGACTACAAAAAGATTCCAGTTTGCAATAATAGACCAATAAGCCAGTTTTAAATAGTTCACTCAAATGCAGAATTGCTGGATAGTCATCCAATGTTAAGAAAATCTTCCCCTTTGTCACAGTGTATATCAGGGTGCTTTGAGTCACATTATGTCACTGGTCTTCCACTCTCTGGTACCTGAACAGCAATGCCTGGCCCACTCAGGATGTGATGCAGAAATCCCCACATTTCTACAGCACAAGCGTAAGGACACAATGAAATATCATGTTAACACATTTTCACTGATGTCAGAGCAGTGCATGGACAATGGGTAGCACCATCTCCAGTTGGCAGCAGCTCAAGTACCTCTGCAGTGTGCTCCATTGTCCTGCAGTGACACTGAACATGCATAGGAGTGGTATTTCCCAGCTTGGTTTACATTTTTTATCAAAAATACAAATATCTGTAGCCATAGGAAAATCAGTAATCATTTATTTGCTCTGGCAGAAAATAGAGGACAATAGTTTCCTTAACTACCAACTGAAAACTCTTCTTTAATACAAAACTGAAAAACCTTTGATGTTATTGGCAAAAGGATTCCTCTGTTAATAATGGCTTTTATTACATCATTAAAATCATTTACAAAAAAGGTTATATGTCATTATATCTTTACTGCAAAATGCAAAGAAATGCAAAGAACATTTCAAAAGCCAGAATAGCATTTGTTTTATTTCTGAAGAAACAGAATATTCACCAGCAAGGGAAGTGAAACACAGCATGAATTGGTAAATTAACTACATGTATTTACTACTCATTTGAGGAGAGATGCTGACAAAGGTCAGTCAGGATGCCAAAACACACCACTATCTTTTGCCAGTCTTCATGAACTGTAATCTAATATTTAATACAGTAAAGTATCCACCTCCAAGAAAGACAAAATAAGACAAATGGTGCCTAGAATTTTTTTTTTTTTTTTTCAAGCTGATTTGGTACATTTGTGACAAGTATGCTCTTGGAAGAAGTAATGGTTGGACTTGATAATCTTAAAGGTCTTTTCCAACCCAGGTGGTTCTAGGAGAATCTATGTATGGTTTCTGAGTTTAAAAAGGAAAGGCGTTAGAACTGGGGAATTGCAGACCAAATCATTTAACTTCAAGCTCCATTCAATATTGGAAAAAATAATCACCATGAAAATACTCAGCAGATGAGTAACAGCAAGCATGTACCTCTTAAGAACAAATAGTGTACATGATCTCTTATCTTTCTACCAGGAAAAGGGCTGGAGGTGAGATACAAGCCATCTAAATCTAGATACCAATAATCTAGATATATAAGTTTAATTCCTTAGACATAATTCTGGAGACACTGAGGATGAAAGTACACAGTTACAGTGTCTTCTGAAACACTGGTAAATGAGTAAACCTGGCCAGATGAATTGTCATCACCTGTGTTTAAAGGAAAGGGTAGACAAGTGCCCTAGATGGGGAGCTTTACCACCCAGACATCAAGGCAGGTGAGATGACAGATCATGGTTTAACTCCAGCCAGCAGCCAAGCTCCACAAAGCCACTTGCTCACTCCCCCACCAGTGGGATCAGAGGAACAATCAGAACAGGTAAAGATAGAAAAATTACAGGTTGAGATAAAGACATTTTAATAAGGAAAGTAAAAGCCTTGCACACACACGAAAGGAATTCTCCACTTCCCATGGGCAGACAGGTATTCAGCCACCTCCAGGGGAGCAGGGCCATGTAACAGTGACTTGGGAAGGCAAATGCCAATATTCCAAAAGTTCCTGCCCTTCATCCTTCTTTACCCCACTTTATATACTGAGCTTAAGCTCATACAATCTGGAATGTCCCTTTGGTCAGTTGCAGTCACCTGCCCTGGTCATGTCTCCTCCCAGTCACCCATGCACCCCCAGTCTTCTCAATGTGGCAATATGAGAAGCAGGAATGGCTTTGTGAAAGCCTTACCTCAATAATTTAAAAAAATCTCTATATTATCAACCCTGTGTCAGCACAAATCTGAAACAGAGTCCCATACCAGTGACTCTAAAGAAAATTGTCTCTACCCCAGACAAGACCAGCACACCCTTCAACCAGTATGATGCCAAATCAAGATTTGACTTTCAGAAAGAAAATTCTCTGCTATCTTCATAAAAAGAAGAAGACTAAAGAAACAAGGTCAAGATAAACCCAAAGCCATGTGCAGTACTGAGAGGGAAATCATATTCAGAGAATTGCTTCTTGGGAACTTCTAAAACAGAACATTTTAAGTGAGCTCCAGAGGAATCTGTTCAGCATGAAGCACTTATCAGTTTTTTTTTACCTGGATGGCTGATGGGACTCAGATCTTACCTGCTCAGCTTTCTGAAGACTTCAAAAGCTATAACTTCCTGTGAAGCACATTCACAATGACCTGGCTACACTGGAAAAATGGTCTGATAAAAGAGGGTGAAATTCAGTACTGTCAAGGGGAAGGAATTGTGTTTCACTACATAAATACAGGGCAGGGGACAAATAGGAAAGCAGGAATAGTTTGGGGTTATTCTAGATCACGAAGTAAAGATGAGTCAACAACATCATGCTGTTGCGAAAAAGGCAAGCATCATACAGGGGTGTACAAACAAGAGAGATGCCTGCAGGACACATGAAATAATCTTTTTGCTCTAGTTAGAGCTGGCAAGTCACAGCTGGAGCAGTGTCTGGTGTGGGGCCCCCACTGCACAGCCATCTGGAACACCTGAGAGCTTCCACAAGACAGCAACTCAAATTTTCACAGGAAACATGACAGATTGAACCAAGTGGGATCATGGACCTAAACAGAAAGGCTGGAGAAAAACAACTTCAAAACTGTTTTAAAACAATGTAAAAGAACCTCACCACTACCACCAAAATAAATCCAAATCATCCCCCCAAAATCCATGCAAACTTCCTGGAAAGACGAAAGAAATCCTTGTTCATGTCTATGATGAGAAATACTTGACTTAAATTGCAACAAAGGAAACTGTAGGAAAGAAAGAATAAACTTTTATAATGGTAGGGGTAGCAAAATGCTGAAACAAGCCATGGAAGGAGGCTGTGGAGTTTGTATCAGTCCAGTCTTTAGGAAGGAGGTTTATTCTAGACTAGTTGATTCCACAGCTGATCCCTGGGGCTTACTGATGGATGAGATCTCTCACAGACCCCCTTCACCCACTAATACATGTCCCTTTCACCCACTACATTATGAGAGCTAAGAAACAGCTCACACCAGGGATAAGTTTTCTATTAACTTGTTCCTCTGATTCTATTTACTTCAAACACGCTGAGTTCAATTTTCCAACGAAATCTTCAGTGAGAAATCAGTACATTTTAAAGGGAAAGGTGACATCACTGAGAAATATTTATACTAATTCCCCTTCTTAGGAGTGAGTACGAGCCCTATGAGGGCAGAACTGGCACTAGTGCAAGCCACAAGAATGATCTCTGTGCCAACTGAAATGCTTGTGACGATAATTTCAAAGTAAAAATGCCCTTTAGAGATTTATTAGTCTAGAAATTCATCATAGCTACAAAGCTATTATGCAATTTCAATTAAAAAGAAAAGATACAAGGCAGTCTTATTTCAGGTGTATCTGGAAACTCGTTACACCAAGAAATCAGCAAGCCCTCAAAGGTTTAGTAGCTATAGACTTTTCATTTGCTTGTGCAAATTTTTGCTAACATAAAAATTGTGGATTTCAAAGCCTGGGAGTTTTTGCAGTGGTATTGAAAGAAGCAGAATAAAATCTCTAAAGAGAGAAAACCAAAATTGACATTGTGTGCAACAGACAGAATGCTTCATGCTTCCCAAAGAAAATTAATCTCACAAACTAGAGCATGCTAGAAAATTGCACAGCAATTATAAAACCAGTGTCTTCCTTGAGCTTTTATTGTTTGATGCATAATTCATCACGCTACTTTTCACTTTGATAGAGTTATAAAGTTATCTACATTCATTCAAAGGAGCTACTTGCTAATGATCCATCATTAACGATTCTCTGTTCTTTCCTTGTGTAACTTCTACTTGGCTTCTGTGTCAATTAGGAGGGTGCAAAGCTTGCCAGTCAGGCTTCAGCAATCCCACGCTCCTACTGAACAACGCTCCAGGAAAGCAACCAGCAGAATGCTATGCAAATGCTAATTAAACACAACTGCCTTATGAGGAAACCATCCCTAGAGGCAGAGAGAGGTGAACTGCTTTAATTAAGGTCAAAAGCATTTGCATGTGGGTGAGTTACAGGAGCCTTGCAGATGAAAACAGGCCTTTGCTGGGGTAGAAGCAGGGTGACTGGTGAGAGGGTGTAAGGTGGTGGTCACCTGTGCCTCCTTGCTGTCAGCAGGACACTATACTCCATTCAAGCATGAAGTTAAGGGGGTATTTACTGTCACCTGGAAAAAGCAATGAAAGAACGAGTGGTAACTGTAATTCACCTTTGTCCTGTTAAATTAAAAGGAGTCTCTTTCTCTTTTTGCTATGATCACACTTCCAGTACATCACATTTAAATTCTAAGCTAATATTTTATTATTATTATAATTATTTTGGTTTTGACACATTGCTAAAATACATGCTGTGCATAGCACTTAACTTACAAGAATTAATACTAAAACAATTAATCAAAATTTTTATCAGTTGCAACCATAATGATAATTGTACCAAGACATCTTGAATACTTGAACTGAGCGTTATCATTATAAATTCTTTTTCTTTGGGGCCTATGCATTATGGCACTCTAAGTTATATGACACTATGCTATTAGTTAAAGACATACCAAACACATTAAAGCAAAAGATAAAAATGAGATAAAACCACTGAAACAGGTCCAGAGGAAGGATCCTGCAAGAATGAGATGCCTTTGAACATTCACCCTGAGCAGGTGAAATACACAGCAGTCTTTGGAATGTGTCTCTTGGGATTGCTGAGATTTGGGGCTGCAGAAGCAAAAAGTCGGTTTCATTCTACAAAGAGCAGAAATTAAAGTTGAGTTTGAACAATATTAAATGTGCAAACCGTAGTATATGAAAGTGGTAAAGATAATAATCTTTGCTTTGTCCTGACAAATAGCAGTCCTGCAGCATTGTACAGCAGTCACTGGATAACACATTTTCGACGGCATACATTACAGCATATTGAAGCAATCTAACTCTCAAACTATGTACACAAAATTGGGCCTGGGGACAGCCAAGCTCAGGAGAAAAGTCACAATTATTTGTTATTATTCAAGTGGGACAAGGGGAAAAAAGGGAAAATTTGAGCTAATGGATGTGTATACATTCTGCTTGAAACATATCATCTACCTGTGCAAAAAAAAAGAGCAATGAGAAACATAGCACCACTTGTTAGTTAGTTCTACCCTAGCATACAATGTATTTTAAAGAGATGTAGAAATCACATGAAAATAAAGAGTATTTGATTTGCATTGAAAGGTCTTGGCTACAGGGGCAGCTTCTGGCAGCTGCCAGAAATTTTCTGTGTCCAATGAAGCCGATGCCAGCCAGCTCCAAGACAGACTCACTGCTGAACAAGGCCGAGCCAGACAGGAGAAGTGGTAGTAGCTCAGGGGCTACATATTTAAGAAGGGGAAAAATCTGCAGAACAGTAACCAGAAGATAGAATCCATAATGTGTGAGAGAAACAGCTCTACAGATGCCAAGGTCACTGAGGAAAGAGGAGGAGGAAGTGGTCCAGGTATCAGAGCTGAGATTCCCCTGCAGCCTGTAGTGAAGACCATGGTGAGGCAGTTGAGCCCCTGCAGCCCATGGGGGTCCACAGTGGAGCAGAGAATAATCTGCAGCCTCTGGAGGACCCCAAGCCAGAGCAGATGGATGCCTGAAGGAGACTGTGACCCCATTGGAAACCCACACTGGAGCAGGCTTCTGGTGGAACCTGGGGACTGGTGGAAAGAGGAGCCCATGCCGGAGCAGGTTTGCTGGCAGGATCTGTGACCCTCCAGACATCCACACCATAGCAGACCATTTGAAGGGCTTAAAACCGTGGAAAGGACCCAGCTTGGAGCAGTTCATGAAGAACTACAGCTTTCAGGAAGGACTCAGGTTGGAGAAGTTCATAGAGGACCCTATCCTGTGAGAAGAGTCCCACACCAGAGCAGGGAAGAGTGTAAGCCCTCCCACAAAGAAGAAAGGAACAGTAGAAATTTGTGATGAACTGTTCACAACCCCCCATTCCCCACCCCCTGCACCACTGTTGGAGAGAAGGTAGAGAATCAGGAGTGAAGTTAAGTCCAGGAAGAAGGGAAGGGTAGGAAGAAGGTGTTCTTAAGATACAGTTTTATTTCTCATTATCCTACCATGACTTGATTTGAAACAGATTAATTATTCCCCAAGTTGAGTTTGTTTTGCTCATGACACTGATTTTTCTGTGTCCTTATCTCAACCCCTTCCCCTGACCAGCAGAGGAGGTGAGTGCTAAAGCAGCTTTGGTGGGCAGCTGGTGTGCAGCCAGGGTCAACCCACCACACAAACCAAACATGTATGCCTCTTTCAATAACATGGTATTGCTACACAACAGTTTTGCAATTCCAATGAAATATCATCAACAGTTAAGAATGATGGCCCAGAGCCAACACATTTGCACGCAGATCCCTTATATGCTACAGGTCAAGTGTTTGGAGCATGCAATCAGCTGGTTATGAAACTGGCCTGAAGTAGATCAGAAGGAAAGAAGCAGTGATTTCTAAGGCAATGAAAAGGAAAAAAATACAAAGTAAGTCCATGAGAGGGGCTTCATGGCTACTATGGAGAATATAGGGATGTTGGAAATTTGTGCAGTGATATGATATGAGGAGTAGACCAGGGCAACTGCATTTTGTGTAGGGCTCCTTCCCATTGGTCCCAGCTGTGGCTTCTGCCAATCTCTTGCTCCCGACTGAGAAGATGGTGTGCCCAAGCACACGGCACAGCACGGCTTGGCTACACCACCAGGCTCCTTCCCCTTGATGAAACTCAAAGCAGAAAAGTACACAAGACAAAAAAGCTCATTATAAAGTTCTTGCTAGTATGAGTAGTGCACACAGGCTTCAAAGTTATCTCCAGAATTAATAACCTGCTTCATCTTAACTGGAAAATTCTTATATTTTATTTTTTTCTTACCATAGATCTGAAAGTTTAGGGACTTGGGGGACTTTCTGGGAATCTATAATTTAATTTAATTGCTGGGAAAAATATATTTTTTTTTGCATTACATTAGAGCAGGTGATCTACCTTTTAAGAACATCACTTAATAGATTGGAAAAAAAGTAATTAAGGAAATAATATTCAAAGTCTTGCTCGTCCTTCTTTACTGCTGCTTCCACTTCCTCCCCCACTTAGAGCACAGTCACACAAAGTGTTCACTTGGCATCCAGCACAGCTGAGAGGGTGGAAAACTTTGGCAGGATTAGTAGGAATCAGTAACTGACACTGGAGAGGATGGACCAACTTACAAATGGCAATAAAAATGTAAACCTTGTTTGAGATGTCATAGAAACACACATATAAATCATCAATAAATACTAAGCAGCAAAATTGGTAGGGCAGTAAATAGCATCAATACTAGAAATATCTACAAGCCACCTTTTCTCTTTTGGACAATTCTGACTTTTGTGGAAGAGGTATGAGGACAGTGCAACTGTACACAAGGCAGGAATTTAAAACAGAAGCATTGTGAGATGACTTGACAGGCAGAGTGTAAATATATATTTGTGATAGCCATGATGGGTGTTTAAAATGAGACCACTTTTAAACAAACTCTTAGTCATTCAAAGCATCCCCTACACAATTCTGAAAATCCTTTGCAAAGTACATTTATCAAAGTACTTTCTCTCACCTGAAGCTGCATGTAAAGAAATGCATTAAAAAACACTTAATGTATTTTCTATCAACCAACATCCTGGATATGGTCAGTGTAAATACCACTCAACATTTCTATAACTCTTTACATTTTCAAACAGTCACAAAACTAACTGTACCTAATTAATATTGCATTACAGCTGGAGTAAAGGGAATAATTTGTCAGTCACTCTGGTTGCATATTTGAGAGTAATCCCACATAATGGTGCTATCTGAGTAACACAACTTTATGATAGTAGTCTTGGCACCCAAAAGCTTTATAAAAAGTTGCAGTATAGTGGTGTCTACTTCTTCCCACATGTACTGCCTTGCAGTGCTGAAAATTTGGCCCAATTTTTTGTATAGACTGACATGGTCCCACTCCTTCCTGAAACCCCCAAAGACCTCAAGAGAAGATTTGAAGAAAGACAGGAAGGAAGATGACCAGTAAGAGTATCCAGAGGTAGCAATTTTAAAGAACCGTAAATTCCCTAAGCAATAATCTGGAGCTCCATTTCCTAAGGAAACAAGTTTATGTGTCTGTGCTGTCTTTCTAATCATGTTTGTCTGTCTTGTCCCCGCCACACACAGTAACTTCTGAATCTGCCAATCTTGACAAAAGTGTAGAAATCCCAAGGCAAATAAAGTTCTTAACAGTGTTGTGAAAAATGGCAACTGCTGAAGGACAGGTGCCCAAAATACTGCCCTGATGACATTAAAAAAATACAAAACCAAAGAATTCAGCTATTAGATATTCTGTTTGGCTGCAAAAGGCTTACCAGTACAGAACAGATACAGCTCTGTCAGATGCATCTAGCACATACTGTACTCCTCTGGGGAGACAAGGCTTAAAGGACATGAGGATAGTTCAGGTCATAATGAGGATTATGTACAGAGTTTATCAAGAATATAAGTTTGAAGGAAAATTATATTTAGTTCCAGAATAAAAAGAGACTTCTTCTAAGTATTTTTTCTACAGCACTGTGGAAGGAGAGTTCTAGGGGTTTTTCTATTGCTCTTGCAGAAAGGAGCTGAAGAAATACATGGCAAAACAAGTTTCTGGGAGAATCCCTGCAAAGCTCTAAAAGGAAAAATACTGCAGGCACAAGCCTAAACTACTGAAAATACAAGCTAAAAACATAATTTGTCTCAAGTCATAACCTAATCAATACTAAATGCAATACATAATCCCACCACAGGATGCTGGTTAACCACAGGTTTTGTACCTAATGCAGAAATTACAGAGTGAAGCTGAACTTGTACTACCCAGGAGGTCAGATCATAGTACAATCACAATGGTTATTTCTGAGCAAAAAAGCAGATGAATTTCTGAAATGCCCATAAGCAACACTGTTTCCATGCAACAGGTTAAAATGATCTGTCTGAATCTCCTGTGATACTTGGAAGTTCAAGCCACATATAGTTTTGTGCTGCATCTTTACTGTAAGCCCAAAGGCCTTAACTACTGTATTGTATGGAGAGTAATTAGTGACAAGTATGCTTACATGCATGGAACAAGAAAAACCAAAATGCTACCTGAAATGAGCCTCTCATAAGGACAGAGCATTGCCTAGTTGCAACACACTCACATGATCTGGAAGGTGAATCATGCCCCCAGCTGAACAGGAAGGCAAGCAGCTCCTGGAGGCTCTCCTACTGAGCCTGGTGAAAACTATTTCCAAGTCCCATGCCTTGTGGTTAGTGCGAGCCTGCATCTTGGAATAAGACACGCCAGCCAGAAAGTGTCTGTATCTCCTCAGTATACCAATTTGTCCTTTCCTGTGTCCTGTCTCCTGCTATAAGTTAGATTCTTTGGCTCTTCAGAGACTCAAAAAGTAATCCTCTTGGCCAGCTGTGCATCATCAGAGTGGGAGCAGATGAGCTCTTCCTTGCAGATTAGCTTTTCCTTACTCTTTAGGCAACCAGCTGAAGCCCAGATACATGAAGCCGATAATTCAGGGATGCAAGACAATGCACACTGAAGGACATGCACAGCCTAATCCAAAGTCTGGGTATAATTTGTCTTGCTTACTCAAGGGGCACTTTTTTCAGGATAGGAAGATTTAAGCTTTCTCCAAACAACTGGTGAAAATAACTGAAAAATTAAAAACATTTGGGCCTTCCATTTACACAAATTCAAAAGAATACTCAAAAAGCTCTCCTAAGCAACTTTTGAAAATGCATTTCTTCTTCTCAAATGTCCTGACAAGGCTCACAAGCCTGATATTCCAGCTCCTAGGGAACATTTTTCTGTGGTCTGTCCTTTAAGTATACCTCTAGTTATTTCTGTACCTTTCTGTAAGCCTGGACATCAGAACACAGCATAGATTGTTTTGTGGAAGATAAATAATTTTTCTATGTACCTTTTTTATGCCTCTAAATACCAGAACCGCTCTTTTCACTACACCTTGTAATGGGAATTTATGTTAAAACTATTCTTTTTGATGGCTCCCATCATGCTTTAAGTCTCTTTTCAAAACCAGAGGTATTTGTTCCACAGTCCTATTCTGGCATTCCTGTCTGATAGTATTAAACCCCACTGTAACATCTCCTTCGACAGCAATGGTTGGCAGTCAGAATAGAAAGTGAACTGGGTGGCAAATGGTTTGTGGCAGGAGCAGGCTACCAAACTACATTGCTTAAGTTCCCTAGCCTCACCACAACCCACTTGTATGTTAGTACAGGTTACTTACTCATTTATATAAGATGATTAATGTCTTACAACATCTATCTTAGCCCAGCAAGAGAAAGAAACTGAGAAATGAAAGCCTTCCTCATTCCACCTGTAGCAGAACTGCTTTCAGCCACTTTTTAAGACTTTTACATTGATTAATCTTTCCTCAACAATCCCTTTTTATAGCCAAAGGTTTTACTCTCAGAAGGAGTATGTTATTTTTAAAAGGTAAAGATCAGTATAGTTAGATTTCAAATCATGTGTCTGTCATGTGCTGCATTGATATTGCCACGCTCCTTTACTCTATATGTCTTCAGATTGTTCCTCTGTGGCTATAATACACAGGCATATAAACCTCCACATTTGGAAAATTCAACAGTCAGTTGATACTTTCTCACCTGGTTGGTGACCCACACAGAATAAGGGTCTTCAGAGTGAGTATTAAACAATGGGAAAAGCCATCAGTTGCAGCAGAGCCAAGGAAATTCTGTTGGTTGAAATTCTTCAGCACCGATGAGAGCCAGGTAACTCTGTTTGAGCACCATGGAAATATTTGGAACTCAATTTTTAAGCAAGACATCTATGATTAAGTAGGGCTGAGCACTGTGCACAGCCTGATCATTCTTCCAAAAGCTCTCCCACTCCACCCTCCATTTACTTCTGCTGTCCCCTGTGTAGCAGAATGAGGCCCCTTCTAGTGCACAGGGACTTTCCCTGGCAAAGGAAGATGGGAAGGGATTTGATACTTTGTTTTGGATTACTTGAAGAACTGCAAATTACATTTTTAGCTGTTTTTGGGTAAGGTGCCCAGACTCCTTGAGGCATAGGATACTAAAAATGCTGGCTGAGTTTCGAAAAGCTCTGTGAAATCTGGGATGATTCTTTGAATGTCATACTCGAGACATCTTTAAAGGGGCCCAGTTTCCAGTAAAAGCTGAGGACATTTGAAAATCTTTCCCTTTCAGGATACCTCAATTTGACTGTGCGGAGACATCTGGTATTCAAAGTAGACAAGAAGAGAGAGTATCCTTCCTTGAGCAGAGGAATGTAAAATTCTAGACATATCACTCCTTTCAGCCATTTCTTTTTTCTTTTTTTTTTCCCAATTTCATATTTAAAAGACATCTTCAGGTTAATCTTAAATTCTATAAAAGGAAGAAGTGGGCTTAAATCAGAGTCTGTAAATGGGGTTGGAGAGTGCACACTGCAGATTAGGCTGGGTTTTTCCATTGATTTGTAAGTGACAACTTGATCAATTCTGTCTCAGTGTGGAGGGCTGGGAACAGTTTCTCTTGCATTCCATTGTCTGCTGCCAATCCTTGACATGTGATATTCAACTCATCTTCTTCCAAATATCAAAGCAGTATGGGCAGGAGAAACAACCATGTCAAACCAAATAGCCTTCAGTATGGTTTTTGGTTCTGCGGGTGTGCCAGTGCGAGCGTGTGAATGTCACTTAAGTATAGGCTGGTTCTCTATCAAAGTTCTTGTGGTTTCTAACATTTGCCAGCCTTTACTCCATCAGAAGGATTTCAGTTTTGTGCTCTACCCTACAGTGGGCAAAAGAGTCAGAAATCATCTCTCCTCCCCCGCAAAGACTAGAGTAGGATTAACATCCAGAAATTTAAGTCAGACACACCCATAAATAGGAATGAGGCAGAAGGTTAGGAAGCCATCCAAAGAATGGTTGCCTACCTCCTTACTAAACTAAATTGAACTAAAGTTTCTTTTTGCTTAGAAAGACAACTGCAGAGCCGGGGAATAAAAAGTAAAATCAAATTGAAACCAGCCATGCCTAACCAATATTCCACCTTAAATGTGAGCAGCTCAGTTTCATAAAATATTTCCCCGTTCTCTTTTTTACCTTCTCCTAATACTTTGACTGTTTCCTTCAGTTGCCCTTTAAACTGCAAAGCAAAATGCTTTTACTGACATGGTTTGTAATTTTGAAGCCCAAATCTTAAGCAGCAGGTGCTCAGTTTTAATGGAATTTTTCCGTCACCAAATGTCTAGGATCATCAGTTGCACCTCCCTCCTACACAGCCCCTCACCTTTTATCCTCTGCCATTTGTTTTTGTGGGTTTTCATTTAATGTATTTCTTCTGCTTTCAGCAATCTGCTTTTTCACTGCAAATGCTTCAACCACTCTTCCTTATTTTACCTTATACAATTGGCAAATGCTGTCTCCTAAAACCCATATAAAATATGAAAGGCCTTGCTGCCTCTGGTCTTGCTATCTCTGACTTCATTTTAGGTAATGCTGTGTCTCCTTTACACTGCACAGGCAATTTGAAAGGGCCTTAGACTGGTTGTAAATATTTGTGCCACAGGAACAATTAGATTTTAATTGCCAAAGGCCCTATGGCTTCTCTGCACACACACACACATAAACACACACAAGACCCACGAACCAAAAAAGAAAAACCCAACCCCAAAAACCAGAAAAACAAGAAACAAAAAGAACAACAAAATAAAAATCAACCCGAACTAATATAACAGTTGGGTTTAGTTCATGTAATTATTTTGAGCAAGTCTGTGTGTGGGCACATTTGTTCCATACTAACAGGCTTTGTTTCCATTTAATTTTAATCTTTTTGGTTGATTTTCCTTTAGTCAATTTTCTCTTATAATTTCCCTTTTTTGAGGTCATGTAAATTTTTTACAGGCCTAATCTTAACAAAAATCCAAGGAAAAAGCATCTATACTCAGGTTACAATAGCATATATAAAATAGCATATATAAAAGCATGGATTAAAAGTAGCTGTGCTCATGGCAGTTTGTTGAAAAAATGGGATTCACATACTACCACTGGAGTGATGCTGAAGTAAGTGAATGCCTGCTCTGCCATGGTGCAGGCAGATTGCTCCTGAATACAGTACAATTTAGCAAAGTCTAATCATCAAACTAAACATCAGTTTACACTTCCAGTATAAGGAAATGATTCCTTGTATCCAGAAATACTTTTACAAAATCTGTGTTTTAGTTAGTCTTCCAATTGTATTTGTATTTGACCATTAAAGAACAGCTTCTTTTTTCATTGCCTTTCTATTGCTTATCAGATACATATCGGTATATAGCTCTTGCCTAAAAGAAATTACATGCTGCAGAAATGACCAGAACATTATTTGCTAATAACTTTGACACCAATTTGACTGGAAACTCTGGCTTTTAAAATATGAATTTGCATTGCTCAGCAGTAAAACACGAGTAGGTTTCTCATAACTAAATTTTAACTGAGCTTTCCATTCTTAACAAGGCAGCCCAATTTCAGAAAACCATACCAGCCACTTCCTAATCCACAAAGCTCAGAGGCTATCTTCTACACTGAGCATGCAAAAATGTTTAATACTAACACAAATACCTTTCATAGATTATTCTGATTCTCAGGCTGATTTCTAAGCCAGCTGTTCTCAGACTGATTCAATGTGCAGATTTCATTTTAAACCAGAGTAATTCCCTAGTTACTTGCCCTATAACTAGATTTTACAGGTGTAGGGCCTGTTTGTAATGCTTGTTCATCTACTTGCAGGAAAAAAAAAATATCATAAAATCAAATAATTTGTGTAGCTTTCTTGGATTCTAATGTTTTCTTCCCACTTTCAGATACTATATCAACAGAAGAATGCCAGGAATTACTTCATGCTTCATATATGTACCTGTTAAAGATTATATTCATTAATTTCAAAGCCAGATGCTATTTTTGTGTAAAGGGATCCTTGATGGTACACTTTTTAAACATACATACTATATATGTATTGCATTCCAGTAAGAATAACTGCTTGCAATGAGATACAAAGATTTAAATCTACCTTGATTATAGATCTATTACAGCTTTGTTCTTTCCCACATAAGTAGTGCAACTAACTTCCTGCTCCTCACAGGGCTTATTCTCTGTAGGGCAATTTTGATAAAGAAACAACACCAAATTCAAAGGAAAATGATGAAAATATACAAAACTCATGAGAAGAAACTAATCATCATCTAATAGTAAGGTCAACCATAGTACAGACTGTTGAGCTGGGAATTCAAGCAATTGGATTTTAACGAATCAAATTTGTGATCACAGGCAAATTATGTTCCATTGCCATACCTTTGTATTTCCTGTACAGTTGTGATAGATTTGTCTATTTAGATATTAAATGTTAGGAACTCCAGTCACTGCTTACTATTTGTTTATACAGTGACTGAGAGAATGGCCCCACTTTGTATTGGAATGAAGCACAAAGAACAATTTTCTGATATTCTGTCTCCCAGAGATGCTTCAGAAGAGTGTGAACCACTGTCCCAAGTTATATCTGATAAATTGTGCATTACTCTGTGGTGGGAAAGATTTCTTTCTAATCCAAAATACATCTGTCTTGCTGTGTAGCAAGTGATAGTTTCTGGGCAGAGAGCATACTAATTGCAGGATTAAACTTTTAGCTAACTCTTGGGTGGAAACAGTTTCCCATAACATGGTAGAAAACACATGTTAGCCTCTGTCTGCAGACTCTTGAACATCACAGCCCTGATCTTGACTGGGATATTTAGGTACTATGTTGAACTATGTGCAATATAATGCAATTAAAATTAAATAATAACTAGCTATCAAAAAGTATTATTGAGATTTTAGTGGCTCCAGTAGTGCTTAGCCTGGCTTAGTTACTCTTTGAAGGCAGAAACAATTGTGCTGAATGTAATGAATTCTGCACCTCCTTCAAATAAGTAGCACACAAACTTAGAGCCGAAAAATTAACTGTAATTTCTGCTAAGCATTTTAGGATAATTTTAACTTTACAAAGACACAGAGATTTGAAACCTTTAAAGCCTAAAGTGCACATGATATTTTTCTGTAATATTTCTCATTTCTGTGGATGTGCACATTATATCCTATTCTCAAAGGTAAATGACTGACACTGCTGATATGACACAGACCTTACTGGCAAGCTTCTAGAAACAGCTGGACCCCAACATCTTTTCTTCCCATGGGTACATAGAGCAGGCAGATATCAGACTGCCAAACACAAATGTGGAGTAAATATTTCAGAAATTATTCTGCATACATCTAATCTTCTTATGGCTTTCCAGTCAAAAGACATCTTGCTAACAAAATACTATAATTTCCATATTGTTAAAATGTACTGAAAATGTTGGAGGCGAACACACTTTTCAAGAAAAGCGAGATTGTTTGATGAAGTTACTTATTGTTTCAATCTAATTTTTATGGTTGTGGTTGAAGTGCCAACACAAACAGTACCATTCAATCAAGAGTTCTCCATTTTGCAATCCCTATGTCAGAAAGCATTAGTAAACCTAAGAGCAAAGTAAACTGGGTGAAGGGGATGAATGGAGTAGGATGAGGGGTAGAGTGGGTTGTTGCAAGAAATGTTCTTTATGCTCAGGAAATCACAAAAATGGATTTGTGTTTGGGAAAACACAACTCTTCTAGAGAACAGGATTAAGGATTCTAGAGGAGAAGGTAATGACTCCCATCCTTATCTTCTAATCCCAACACCTTCTAATTCCTCTCTGCCCTTATCCTAAGGTGGCCTAACCAATTACCTGTTACCACAGAGAGGTCTGCCTTTCCAGCTAAGTCATTTCCATATTTCTCTGCTTGGCACTACTCTTTGGCCTCATTTGCCAGCTATAACCACATGTGGATAAACTTCTCCCTTTCACAGAGACTATAAGAGCTATCATAAAAGCAGAAAAACTTTCATAGTGTCTCAGTACACAAGACCAGTATCTGAAAATGCTTAAAAGTAGATGCCCTTGAAGGCATCTGAGAATACAGGAGGAACATCAAATATTTCCCCATGATAGTTTTACAGCTTCTAGCAATTCACCATCTAGCTCCAGTATCCCACCCTCTTCTTATGCATACTGCCCCATTCTTCCCAAATCCCTCTCCCTAGTTTCCTATTAACCTACGCCTACATCCTGAGATTAATCAGCGCTTAAGGGAACTTAATACACCATGAGATAATCTATCCCATAGAGCTCAATTACTCATAAACTTTTAATGCTCTTTTTTGTTCCCAAAGCCCACAAGTCCCCACAGCATTTTCCACTGAAGCCTAAACCTTATTTTCACTTGCTCCTCTTCTCACTCCTTCTCCAAAACCTTCTACTGACCTTAAATATAGAATACTCTAAATGTATTATACTCCTCACTATTTATGTTTTTCCATTTTCTTCATTATTCAGTGTAGTCCCTCACCAATTTCTTCCATAAAGCTGACCAGTTGTACATTGTACAGTAAAAGCAATGACTGAGACAGAAGGATTAGCAAGTGTTTCTGACTAAATTGATCATATTTGTTGAATTCTTCTGGATTTCTTAGATCTCTGCACCTGGGATTTATCCTTAATGATAAGCCAAGCAACCCCACTTTGCAGCACCAACATGTTTTAAGCAGGTGTGGGAAAATTCAGCAAAGCACTCCTGAAAGTGCTAACAGAACCTCAATTCAAGATGAAAGAAGTAATGCCAATTTAATGCATAGAATTTTTTGTAATTTCTGTCTGGGTCATCCAGTCTTCATTAGAGGCTGACCACAAACCAAACAGAAACAGAATCAGATCAGAATCAGATCAAGACATCAGATACAGTGGACTTGTTTCATTTTACATTATTTAGAACTTTCAGGGAAACAATATCATTTATGTACATGCAACAGCAGTCTTAGGATATCACAGACTTCTATATCAGATATGAGAAACAGCCTTTATTGTCAGAGAAATCCAAATCCTGTTTCCTTGAGTGACTCAAAGGAAGGACATGGCCAGTGCATCTTCATTCACTCTCCTAGCTCAACCAAGAGGAGTAGACACTAAAGTCTATATACTCAGCTTGATGAGCATGGCCCTGCAACAGGAAAATCCAGGAGAGCAAATGCTTCTTCTCCATCTTTATTCTCAACCAACTTTGACTCATAACATGACTAGAGAGAAATAAGACCACAGTTTTCACAAATAACTATGTAGGAACTCAGGATGCTTTTACTATTAGATCTGAGCTGCTTGTGGTAGCCCTAATTGAAATAAAGTGCACTCTCTGAAGCTCAGTCCTTAATATAGCTTCAGCTGGGTAATCAAAATCAAAAAACCAAATCACTTATCAACTTTGAAAGGTTTGTCCCAATTAGCACTTCTGTGCTCTAGCTGATCTCTTTTGTAAAAATTTATGAATCCTTTTGAAAATATTATACACTATCAGTACAAATTCTATTAAAATAACTGTTCTGCCTGGTTTAGAGACACAGACATGTATGTTCTACACATGAGGAGAATGCATTGATTTATATGGCCTACTTCCCATGACATGTGGAAACTGCTGTTGAAATCTATGGCAAATAACAGCATGCAAATAATCCTTACATCTGCATACAAGCAAACCCACAAGTTTCACAGAAGTTGCTCACATTGGATGGTTTTAGACTGAGAAAGACATAAGGGAATATCCTGATTTTTTTTCATTATTTTTATTGACAGCAGTGATGATTTCCTTAATCCCACTCATGCTAAGTTATATTTTACAACAAGTTTTTAATGGGGTTCAGATCTGAGTTTTAAAATTAAGCTTCAACTCTCAGTATCCACCACATTTATAGATCATAAATAGTGATGCTTTGAAATAAAAGATTTAGAACCAGATTCAACAAATATTTAGTCTTTTAAGCATAGTGTAAAATCAATTTAAAAGATTGTAAAAAATAACTTAGGAACTAACATATTTTGGTAAATCTGGGCTTTCAGATTTTCTAAGCACAGAAATAAGGTCCCTTTCTGAGAGGCTACAAGCTGATAATGTCAGGAAAGTAAATCACTGATGACTTAAAATCCTTTATTTGTATTCTGGATAAAAATGTTAATGAAGACATAGAAATAATGTGCTATTTTCTTTACAAACTAGTACCAAGTTGAAAATAACCTTTCAGGGAAAAACTGCAGTTAAAGGGAAGTTCTTAAGAAAGGAAGGAAAAAGAAGGGAGAAAAGACAAAGCAACCGTAAATGGGGAAAAATAATGGAAGAAAATGCTATCGTAATTTAGGAAAAGTGCTTACATTCATCCACATCTGAATCCTCATCCAGATACATCAAAATCAATGGCAATAATAGTAACATGACAAGGTGGAAAAATTCCTTGACTGCACTACTGCACTGTAGCATAGGCATGGGAATACATTGAAATGTATTCTTTCCAAGATTTGGAAATTTTAAATTAAGCTGTAGAAACAGTGAAGGTCTGAGGTTTATTAGCAGACTGATCTATAAGGTGTGGTGTTTCCCTTAAGTGCAAATCAAATATTGCCTGTGATATAGGAATAAGTTCTTTAGAACTGTTACAACAGAGGGGAAAAAAGATGAAAAACTCTACAGAGTTGCAATACATTGGGCATAAGAATGAATACATGTAAAAACCCCACTACTTGTCATGTGATAAATTCTGTATAAGCACTTGATCTTACACTCCAGTATAACAGTGCGTAATTTACATTAATTAGTGGTGTAAAGAGTTTAAAGAAGAAATAAAATCCATACCAGAACATATAGATTTACATTTCAGCTAGTTACATGCAGATAAGCATCCTACTTATATACACAGATGTACTGGTATTATATAGATACATGCACAGTTGCACTTACACTGAGATGACTACAAGATACCGATAGATAGATAGATAGATAGATAGATAGATAGATAGATAGATAGAAAGATAGATAGATAGACACAGAACAAGCATACAGTCACTTCTACCTAAGACACTGAGATTCTCAGGTGCTTACTGTCCACATGGAGGATACTATTAGCAACAGGAGGTGCACTGCTCACCTCAGTTCAGATTGCTACCTTCTCAAAAAAAGTTTGATCCTTATTGAATAACATCTTTGACATTCCCAGTACAAATCTGATGGCAAGCAGCCACTGGATAGAGACTAAATAAAATAGACTAAATAAAAATGGATTTCTAGATCTAGATACTAAATAAAAATAAAATTCTACCACTTGCACTCATTTGCTATACTGCTTTACGTAAAGTAGTTACTCTGTGTAGTTGTGATCCACCTAACCATTTCAGCATGTGCTTAAATAACCCAGCCTCCTGAGCTGCAATGAGTGATGATGCTATTTGCTGACTTAACTCTTAGGTAATTGCGAAGATCTCTGTAACACTAGCATGGAGAGAGGAAGTTTTTAGAACAGCTACAGCATACAGCATTGGTCATATCAGTATGACCAATAAACTTTCCTTAGAACAAGAGTAAACTTTTCCTATGATCCATGCCAATCTGCCTGGCTGCAACAGGCTTGAGAACTTTATACTTAGTGCACACCTTCCCTTCATGATGTGTGTCCTACTCAGCCCTAATCTCCATATTGTCCACAGTCTGGCTAGGCATGCCATTGTCTCATTTGCACTGATGTATCCTGTTTTCTTTCCAAAACTTACTAGGGAAGATGAGAGCAAGGGACAATGAGAGTGCAGACCACAGAGAGTGGGGATGTTTAGCCAGCCACATGTGTGAGCTGTGAATGTCCCTGGGTTGCAGAGATTAGACATAAAGAACAGAAGGAGCAGTGATAAACCAGAGCCTGGAACATACTGCTCCTCTGCAGAGAGGAAAGAATGACTTAATGATGAGTAGGTATTCAAGGACAAGAAATTCATTTATTGTGACCTTAGGGAAATTGCTCTTTGTCCCTGTGAAATGGGGATAACAGTTCTTAAGTGGTTCCCAAGATGAGGTTTATGATTATATCCATTGCTTTGATAAAATGATAATAGATTCATTAAAGTATCTTAGACAAAATGGACCTGTATTTTCCAATTAAGTTTATGCAAAAAAAAAAGGTTAACAGTGGTACTATCGAAAAGCCAAACTTAATTTAAAATTTTGTATGAGTTAATTTCTAATTGTGACAAAAATGAAATAGACTGCTATGATTACTAAGGTCATACTGCAATACCAGAATGGACACTTCCTTGTTTATTTCAAAGAGAAAAGCAAGGTCACTTTGAGCATTTACGCCCAGGCATTAACCTTCTCCTATGGAGAAAAAGTTCTAAGAAAAACCAGAACTTTATCACCAATACCGACTGAAAGTTCCAAATTATTTAGAGACAAGTGAAACTGCTATCTTTTTGATGCACATATGTCAGTCAGGAATGTGCCTACTACCTGCCTACTAGATCAGACCAGAGTCCTTGGAGTGATTTTATGCAAGTAGCTTACAACTGCTTTCAGATGGACATGATTTAATAACTTGGAGAAAAAGCTTTTAGCAATTCAGATCTCAATGGCCATATTTTTGTCATACATGAAAATGATCTAATCATCATGTTTCAATTAACACCTCCTAGAGCACAACTCACCATCCTTGTCTCAGTTTCCTCTTAACATACAGATGACAGATTCTGAAAAGGATCAAGTATTATGAAGTCTTCCAAAGGACACCTTATACAAAGGATGAGATGCTGAAAGTGAAGAAAATAAACCTTCATTTAAGCACACATTAAATGTGCCTTTAAGGCATTAATAACAAATGCTAAAACAGCAACAGGAAACTTTTCCAAACTGTTTTTGTTTAGCTTTTCTAATTCTGTATACTGCCCCAAGGAATTTGAACACCCATTGAAACCAAGGATCTTCCTTTGCACAAGGAGACATAAAACATAATCCCATCGTCTTTAAGGCAAGTAACTTCCAGGAGATTAACTAGAGTGATTTATTTGCAACAGGTTTGCTGCAATAATAACTTTTCAGTACAAGTACACAATGTTTGTCTTTCACAAAACAGTTCAACTTCATTTTCTATCAGAGGGCCACCAATCCTTTATGCCAGGATTTCATAAAATTAATAAATATACTTCCCTAATCCTTACTGCTTTTACTGACAAATGTAATAAACTACAGGATGCAAAACTCGGCAAGCCTACTGGGATTCATTTTCTTTTTTTTTTTTTTCCTTGACAAGCTTTACAGAGTAGCACTTCTGAGACATGCTCATGTGCTGTAAACCTAATCCTTAGCAATTTCCTCTTTTCCCAAATAACCCAAATATTTTATGAATAGTGAAGTATTTCCTTTATCAGACAACACTTGTTTGTTTTGGGTTCTTTTCCCTCTGTGACTTCTTCTCAAGGAAATATACTTTGAAACAATTGGATGTTCTCTCTTTCAAAAGATACACTCCTAAGGAAACAAGGAAAACTTAAGTAAAAAGAAGGTCCTCTACTCTTTAAAGAGAACTGAAAAGAACTGAGAGAGAGAACTGAGGCCAAACCTGATGGGACCTACAACTGAGAGAGTTTTTCTCACCCTCTCACAGCAGACATTTCAGTGTAACTTTTTATGCTTTTATCTCTTTAAAAGATTTCCCTTTTTCTGTCATTGAAAATCATACATAGATTGATTTTTCAGCATTGATGAGCCAGCGAGGTCACATAGGCTCCTAATATTTTCTGTTCCTAGTCATCCCCAAAATCTGGGTGATGCCCACCACTCCATCTGTAACAGAAGGTGTTGCCCTACTCATAGAACAACCACACTCACATGCCTGTCTTCTGCAGCTAGGCCTGCACCTCTGCCTCTGTGCCATCCTTTCCTCCTGTAATTTTAGTTGGCAAGTGTGTTACACCTGCACACACACAGGCCTACTGTGATGTGATGTCAAGTAATCTTGTGGAAACAATGCCAACACAATGGAAATAAAAGTAAACTATTGATTCATCTGTTAAAAAACTCTTTTTTTGCTACAGAAAGAGCAGTCTGAAATACAGCTCTTCAGGAAAATGCACACTGGTTCTTATCAACGTCCTGCTACCCCACATAATGGCTCTAGTCACAACTTAATCTTATCCTTCTGCTGCTGAGAGACACCCTTGATTTGCCTGGGAAATGGGGAATAGGGCATTGTAAGCACAAATACTCCATTATTTCTTGTTTATTCTGAAAGGACCAATAAAGGGATAAACACAAATCTTGGCTGAAATAACTGTAACAAAAAACAGTTGAGTGTGTTTTTTGACAGTTGGTTACCTTCAGGAAGACCTTAGATGATCTAAAACTCCCTCTTCATCAAGAAGAAAGACTGCTCAAAATTTCCTTAAACTGACAAGCAACACTTAAGAAATTAATCTAATTGAAACAATTTTCATTTTGCTACACATCCAGCTTCAAATTAAATATTACAGGAGCACTGAAAACCTGAAGAAAATGTCCCATGAGGCATAGAAAACAATTAGTGGGCAAAAAAGATGTATTCAGTGCACCCCTCACCCTAGAAGTCCAAGCCAATTACAGTAGAAATAGTCAGTGATTCAGCACAAAGGTTCCTTGGCAGACTAGTGAGGAAAAGGCACAACTCCAGCTGGGTCACTCAGAGAAAAAAAAAGTGCAATAGTGCATCATAAGGGCAGGATTTGAGTTTGCAGCCCTTAAAAATGGGACATTTAATTCAATTCATATAATTTCTAAGAAGACCTTCTTCATTTATATTTGGTCTAAAAATATAAAACTATGAGTCATTTGTTATCACAGGGTCAAAAAATCATGCAACCATCAAGGGTCTATCCCATAGCTTAACTCAAGGAATGATGCATTTCTGGAGGGGCATACTCTGGTACTTCTGGGAAGAACAGAGTGCAACCCATAATTTAACCATTTGGGACTCTGTCATCCTTTTTCCTGAAAAAAAAGAGGGCCAGAAAGAGGAGCTTCAAGTAGTTGCAGTGAAGACATGTTGAAGGAGTTTTGATTTTAACTGATGACAGAAATAATCAGAAAAGGAAGCTTGGGGTTGTTTGGGGTTTCATTTTTTTTTATTATTATTTTTTTTTTCCTGACACGGGAGCCAAAATTTTGGTCATTGTCAGAAACAATATGAGATGCAGACCTTCTATCTGCCATAGGCTGAGAACTCCAGTTCTTGAGTATGCATGAAACATTTGTAAAATTAATCCTGGAATAGCTATAGATTAGAAAAATTAAAATGAAGAAGATAAAATTGAGGAAGAAATCACAAAAAGTGAAAGAGTACACAGCTATGGAGGCAAAAAAAAAAAAAAAAAATGGGGAAAACATAAAAAATGTTTATTGGGCCCTAAATGTTTAGGACTCAAAATACTAGAGAGAGCAGGAGGAGAGGAGAGTTTGATGTTAAAAGTGATGAAAAGGTGACTGAAATGCTTACCATTGAGTTTGAGAAAAAATGCTGGAGCAAGAAGATGGGAGCTATGAAACAGTCATCACCTGCAGCTGAGGAAATTCTTATGATCACAAGAATTTTTCATAATGTGCTCAGCCAACTGTGGTTGACTTGGAGAATAGTGCAGTTAGGAACAGGAGTGAAATAACTGAGCTAAGGGACGGTGTGGTAGAGGCCAACAGCTGATTTGACAAAAGACAGCAGAAAGAAAACAGAAAAAATATGAATGGATTGTGTCTGATAAAAGTCAACTGCATGGGCTTAAGCTTCACACAGAAAGAAAAGGAAAGCAACTTCAAGATACAGTCTCAACTTCTGCAGTTGTTCAGAAAGTGCTTTTAGCAATGAATTTATCTTGAAGATAAAGCTGCAGACAGAAAAAAAAATATTTATCTTTTAGGAATGTTTTAAAAGAATATGTATGCATGTTCTTATTTTTCCTAAAAATAAAAATATAAAGTTAAAATAAAAGCTTTTACTGTTTAAAAATATACCCCAAACAAACTCCATGTCTTCCTACCCTTCTAATAATAGAACCACAAAATACCACAATACAAGTACTGTTCTTGTTAAACTATTGTCCTTACAGTGATACCAATGGTTCCAGAAGTGTGAGGTTCATAAATTTTACAGTACAGCTGGAAAAGTATGTGCATGTGTTACTGATCCACAGCACTCACATAAAACATTTAGAACATAACTATTTTAAGGTGATACTGTCAATATTTAAATAATGCTAGGTCTCCTATTTTTTTCAATACTACTGTGTCAGATAACACTTAGCAATTTTATAACTAAAAGAAAACAAGGGTTTTATTTCCTACTGCTCCAACAAGGACTGTTTGCAGGTTTCACAAAAGTTGTCAGATGAGGCTGTGGAATCTTCATCCTTGAGGTTTTCAAGGCTTAAGAAAGTCCAAAGAACCTGGCCTGAATTCAGCACTTAGCCTGCTCTGTCCAGCAGGATTCTGGAATGCAGAACATCCATTATGAACAATTTTGGTATTTATCTCCAGGCAGACCATATGGGTAATAGACCCCTGGTCAAGCATGGTGTTCATGACTCACTTGAACAAGTAAGATTAAAGAACATGCAGAGGTAAACCTGGTATTTGAATACCTTCATTTGATGAGGTAATGAGAGTGATAAACTCAGTATCTGACACAAGGAAAAGGGGTAAAATCTTACAAAGAAATAACAGGAGGATCACAAGCAGTCTCCATCAATGTTGTCTTCTGTATTGCTCTGTACTGAACTTGTGTACCACATAAAAGATCTAAAATATGGTGTTACACCACTTTTAATAAGATTCAGTTCTACCTGTGTCATGGTCCTGGCCAGGACAGAGTTAATTTTTGCAGTAGCCTGGAGGGGGCATGGCTATGACCTGGAGGTTATTCTGTTCCACCTCAGGCCATTGCCAGGGGCAGGGGAAAGGGACTCTGTCTCAGGGAGAAGGGTTTCCTTCTTTGAGAGAATGTGGCAGAAGGAGCTGTGTGGTGTTGTCTGTTGGAAATAATTTCTTTCTTTATACCCTCATTAGCATTAGCATTGTTGCTGATAATGTTTGTTTTCCTACCTCATTGCTGTTTTCAGTAAATTGTTCTAAATCTCAATCTGTGATTTTTACATTTTGTGCCTCAAATTGGAAGGAAAGAGCATGGCTTTGGTGGGACTACCATTCCTACACCACAACAACCTGCAATGTATGAGATTAACTGACTAGGCTTTAAATAGATTTTTTTCAATCAAATAAGGCTCTTCCTGCTTTCAGTGCAGGAAAATGTGAAATATGGCTTAAGGTTTTCCAAGGTGTCATGCAAAGCTGTTATCTTGAATCTCAAAAGGCTTATGAGGCCTGCAATCCTGTCCCTTTTGCATGGGGGAAATCAGAGGGAGTGAAGAATCTTCTTAGTAGTAAACTGTGATTCTGAGGACCTCCTGGATGTCCCTGTCTCATGCTTGAGGCCTGTTCCAACAGACTTGGTTCCAATCAGATCAGTAAGCAGTGACTAAAAAACAATATACTTCTTAGATGTAACTCAACCACAGCATGCAAAAATCACTTCTCAAAAACTCACATTGTTTTAAATATACCAAATACTTGAAAACCTGAGAAAACAGAAACATATAAGCCTTAAAAAATGATAATTTTTCAGATTTTCTCCCTGCCGATGGATATACATTGCCCCTGCAATATGCCATAAACATGAAACTTTCAATTGGAAGAACAATTTTCAGCCACCTCTTTCATAAAAACCCATCAATCATTTGTAATGTTTTTGACCGATAAATAATAGAGCTGCTTCACTGAGCTATTTAAGTCATATTATTTACAGCTGGAGAAAAATGAGGAACAGCCTAGGGAGGCCAAAAATATGATACATTCATGCAAACTAAATTAGATTTGTATTTTTTTGCCATTAGTTTGAGAAGATAAAGGATAACCTTTTCAAGTTTTACTTTGCTTGGCATTGCATTTATATTTTCAAATGAAAGATCTTGAACACAGAACTTCTCGAGTGTTAATAAGTTTCAGTGCTATTGCTGATGTGCTGAGACTAAATCCAGATGGAACTACTGAAGTATTGCTGCATTTGGAATGTCTATGCAGAGTCTTTTAAAACAGCATTCAGTTGCACTTAATTTTTTTTTAATCATGTGGTGTCAAATTATACACCACTGTGCAAAAACTTGTTAAGCAGACTCTTGAGAAAGCATCTTTTCAGTTTTTGGGGTACTTTTGTTTTGTTCTAATTTGTTTTGGTTTGTTTGTTGTTTTTTTTGGTAAGGTAAATATGCAGCTCTGACATTGTCCTCTACAGTCTCACTGCTGTCCTCCTGTGTGCACCAGATACCTTTGCTGCTCTCAGTGGCTGCAATAATGTCAGTACACAGACATGTGGAGAGGAGCTGGCAGCAAGGACTAGGCAAAAGACCATTCTTCATGTTGGCCTTGCACATACAGCTCTTCTCAGAGTGCAAAAGGCAGAGAGATATTTCAGCTACCTGTTTGTACAACTATAATTCGTTTTCAAATCCTGTATTTCGACCTGAGACTTACATTGGACTAAATCTGGCCACTGTATATATAGCATGTCTCAGCAAAGCTTCCCCACTGGCAGTGGAGTCCTTCTAATGAACAAACAGGGCTACTCTCCAGTAGCAGTCAATTCCTACGCTGCAATGCTTCCAGAATCACCACCAAGGGGTTTGGGAAGAAGAAAAGTTAAATAAGGGAAGCATAGTGTATCCATTGTATTCTGAACCTCCTGCCATTTTCCATCACTTTCACATTAAAAAATGGAACATTTGAAGGCATCTTCAGGGTACATACTTAATTTGAGTTATTGCTATTGTTTTTAAACTAGACAGAGGCTCAGCTGAACCAAGAAGTGCACAGACAATTGGAAGAAAACTGCGCTTAATCCAAAGAGTTTACAGACTGAGCTTACATTATTGAATCGCACAGCAGTAGAGTCTCAAAAATATGACAAGAGATATAAAAATACCCATATTAAAATGAAAGGTGAAAAAATTCTCAGCTTTTCTGCATAATCCAAGATCTATGTTAAACTCCTTGCAGACAGAACCTACTCTTTTGCACCTCACACTGCTCCTTAAGAGATAGTTTTATGGGAGAAGTATATATTGCCAAATCACCCATGAGGTAATCTCTTCTGTACTCTTTACCTTCACTACCAGAAGCAACTCAGGAGTTTCTCAGAAAACTAATCTTCAGTGAGGAACTAAAATGGTCATAATAAGAGCTGCAACCATTTTTTGTATGCTGACTTGTACTATTTCAAAGCTTCTTCATGATCTTTATCAATTTTTGCTCCTGTATTACACTTAAGATTACAGAGTTCATGGGGAAGTGAGCACTTTTTATTTTATTTTGTGTTGAAGGAACAGCACATTTAGCACATCTGTTCTCCATACATATATGTTATAATAAATAGATTATGAATTTCACTACCACGGCTAATTTGTCCTATACAGAACTGAGATTTCTAAGTTAACTTCTTCACCAATTTGATGTCAATAAATTAAACAGAAATGTTTAATCTAATTTTATTTAAGAGCAGCCAGAAACTTTTAAGGGTTTAAGTAATGAGAAAAAAAAAAAACAACAGAGAGGATATTGCATTGTACAAATTATTATTGTGTTGTACAAATAAGCTGACACATTACAAGAACCATCCATCTTGCATTAACAATAGATGTTTGGATCCTCTCTTCTGAGCTTTCTGTCTTTTAGGAACTCAAAGGAAAATAAAAGTATAAATTCATTAATCTTCTGTGTGCTGGAGGACATTAAAGAAGTAATGCTTGCCCCATTTTATCTTGAACTAAAAGTTATGATGTTTTTCCAAGAGCAGGAGAAGCCAAGAGTACCAATTATGGTCCTCTCATTTAAACAAGATAGCATCTTTCTCTGATCAGACAACCCAAATGCATGCATGAAACCACTCTGTAACAGTTTCAGTGAGTGTCAGTAATTCTGATTTCCGTGTATGAAAAATGTATGTAACTTAGTTAACAATGCATAATGTAGATGCAACCTCAAATAATTGTTTGCCTAGTAAAAATTTGGAATATGAGGAAAAATAATATTTCTCAGCTGTGGTGCTGGCTGTGGTTTTAGTTTGTTTTGCTTTTCCATTAGGAATCTGGTATTTGCGGCTGACATTTTTATTGCATTAATGGCAGGAAACAATATTAAAAGAATGCAGACAGAAGTGGAAAACATTAGCAGAAACATTTAGACCCATTGCAAGGACATTCTAATTATGATGGTGAATAATAGACATGTAACAGAAAAGGCCAGGTTCAGTAAGTGTTCATGGAATGAGCTTCACATTTTAAATTTGAGTTTCACATCTAAAAAGCTGAAAACTTGCAAAATGTTAGAGAACCTTTGTTCTCCATTTTACTAGATGTGTGTCCCTTCAGTTCTACAAACTATGAAGTACAATAGCACAAGACAGCAAAAATTTGAAGCCATAATCTAAGGCGTATCATCACACAGCTTCCCTGAAAGTTGGATTATTAAACTAGGGTTTAGTCTTTAATTTAAGGTGCTGTTGGCTGTTTGAAACTGTTTGTCTTTGAAAAGACTGTCTGAGTTCCTGGCATTTGCAGTTAAAGGCTGAGGCATGATGAAAATTTGGGGTCAATATATCATGCTTAATTTGTTGTTATAAGAAGCACAGTATATTCTGTACTAATTGCATTTACTCACTGCTATATTTACTTTCATTAAAAAGCAACAACACAAACAACACTGTTTAGTTTTACTCGACAATGCAACAGATCTTGCCATTTGTTGAGAAACTGAACACACAAAAAAACCCTTATCACATAATTTATATACAATTGGAGATGCATCTAGCTTTGTCTTGTTAAATGAGGACCAGATCTAACCATCAGTGAAGTTAACAGAAGACTTCCCCTTACATTTCAGCAGGCATTGGATTAAAGCATTGTTTTTTGGTGAGTCACAATTTGCTACAGCTGTCATTTTATCAGTCTTGCAGAGCTTATTTGTGTGTTTCAATGCACACTTTCTTCTCGATCTGAGCTTTGGATGTTCTCTTGCGGGCTAGGAAGGAGGAACTGATAAATTTATTTTTTGAAGACAACTGAATGTGAAATGTATTGAACTAAATATAAGCTAGTCAGCTGCAAAGGTTAGCAGCTAAACTCTGTAGAGTGGCTGCAGTTGGGTCCTACAAACATGTAGAAGTCATTAACTGTACCTATTGACCAATCCCATAGGTTCAACGGGACTACTCACTTCAGGAGTTGCGGATGTGCATGGCTGTTTGCAGGATCAAAGCCCCACTATGAAGCAGAACAAAAACACCCCCTTGGAGGGAGCTACCAAACAGAAAATACATGAGGGGTAAGGAACAAAGAGATATTTCAAGATGAGGTACTGCACTGAGAATAGATGAGTCATGGAAAAGATGCTAAGTGATTCATTAATAACAGAAGCTTAGCCAATAAGGAATGTACAAGTATGAAACTAATGACTGTGCTTTTACAATACTACCAAACTATTTGCTTTTGTAAACTTAACATAGGAATAATTTTCTCCCATTGTGAAAATTTATTATGCAATTAGTTGTCACTTTAATAAACTATATGCACGGCTGTGATAACGGTTGCTCAAAATACTAAGGACTTTACAGTTTTTGTTTTAAAAAAGAAAAACACTAGGAACTTCAAGTCCTGCCAATTTTTCCTCCCTGCCAAGTCCTATTAGCATAAATGAACGGTTTATTTTAAGAAATGCCTGATAAATTACTCTACACAATCAGTAATGAGGGTACTGTCAGCAAAGGAGAATCATTTCCAAAATTTACTTGGCACAAATGAGTGGTTGACTAGCTCACAATCATGTTACATGGCCTGAGGCCCTGTTTTATTCCATAAATCTGCCTGACCTCTTCAGGGTGAAAATTAGTGATTCTGTAGAACAGGTAGCTAGGAAAACCTAGTCTGTGCATTTTCTCCTTTTTAAGAAAAATTAAGACATTCAGACTATCTATAGGACTATTTTGATAGCTTCCTATTTTTTGGCATAGTGAAGCTCCAACTTAAAGTTAGTGCCATAGGTTGTATGTTAAAACTGCACATCTTTTTTATCACAGATTACAAGAAACAAAAACATAAAGACAAGAATTATACAATTTCTTTAGAAAAAAATGAGAGGCATGGGTTTTTATCATGCTTCAATTAATCTCAGCATCAGTGTGTTATCTAACAAATCAATTCTCCTTTCTTTTTAGAATATAGTTTCAAAACTAGAGAGGAATCCCTTGGCACGGATTATTGCGTCAATTAGCAACTGAAGCCAATAATCATTCATCATCTCTTCTAAAGAATCCCTGGTAAAAATCCCTAAATACTTAATCATCACTGCTATGGAATTCATTACATTAAAGCAGGGAGAAAACCTTTCAAAGAGATAATTTAAGATAATAAGTTTTTTAAAAAAAGGTCTAAGAAATCACTTATGCTCTGCTCTCCCCCCACTGCAAATTACTTCCAATTGTTATTACTCTTTTTAAAAAGTTTGATTGTTACTGCTTTGTCCAGTCTACTCTTCCAAGTCCCAAACAGTTTTCCCACACTCCCTTGCAGACTGCTTGACTAATTCAAATTTTTTTTACTCCAATTTTTTTTTTATTCCAATTTTCAGAATATTTTTAATATAATTTAATCTGCACATACTTAGCTTATCATCTACCAAGTTCTTCATGTCTAACAGTATGTTATAGATGTAGTTAGACATTTGTATGCAAATACAATGTCTAAAACAATATGAATACGCAGGCAGTCTATATAAAGTACAGACAAAAATAAAAGGTCCCACAAGTCTCATGAAGTTTCATAGGAAAAGAATACACACCAACACCTTCCCAAGAGGTCTGATGTGAACCCCAATCTGCTTGTCAGTGCACAGCTGTGGTGCTGTTAGTGAGATGTTGCACTACCTGCCATTTGACAAGGAAGCAAAGGGTCTGGAGAGCTGAGGAAAACACCCTGAGTGCAGGCGAGTGCTGTGCAGACTCACTTCTGGGACTGAACCCACACACTGGCAGACAGATCTAGAGTAAAAGTTCTCCCTGACACATCCAAAGGTATCCATAACTCTTAAATCCAGAGTGGGCTAACAGTCATGACACTTCAAGGCTTTTGTTCAACAAGGAGTTTCAGTCCTGAGATGACTGTGACAAAACCTCTAGCAAGGTCTGCAAGGACAGATTCTCTTCTCTGGGAGAAGGATTTTAGCCACAGTGAAGTTCTCATTCTAAGAAACATATGTATGCTAGAATGTAGCCTGAAATTTCAGAAAAGTTTATCTCTGAGTAAGTGTAACAGTGTGAAACAGCAAGAAATTATGTACTCAGAGACTCTAAAATCTCTCAAGCTTTCTCACTTTTCTGTATTAAGTTGATTCCAGGCAGCTGCCTAATGAAATGCTTCTTTTCCAGAGTGAGGTTCAGAACACAAAACTTTACTTAGCCTGTAAAGCACATACCACACACTTTCTCAGAGCACTGAGGAGCAGCAGATCAAACCTGCCAGGTCAGACACCTTCCTGGAAGGCTGCATTTGCTCTCTCAAGCACAGGATTTGCCATCAAAAGGGAGAAATGTTTTTCACTTTCTGTGTTTTATCCTGATGTTGCAAAGGGTACATGGCACAAGCAGAAAGAAATTGGAAGTGTTTTTAAAGATTTTTTTTCCTAGTGTTAAGACTCTATAAACTGCTCACAGGTACACTGTAATGAAATTTACACCACACCAGTGCTTCATTGTCCTGCAGCTACAGAGGTAGTCACCAGTTCTGACCACAGAACACCTTCAAAATGGGCTGCAGAACAGTTCTTCTGAAGCTCAATGAATCAAGGCTATAATTTAATATTGCCATTGCCATGGCCATATGTACTTTTATTTTACTTTTCCTTCAAGCAAACTAAAACAATTTTTGAAACAAATGAGATTTTGAGCTTCTGTTGGCACCAAAAGTATAGTAATTTCATTTTTTACTTCCCTTTACACTGTTATTTGCTTTGATTTGGATTTGGATTTTGTATGGGTACTATCTTCAGATTTCCCTCTGCTAGTAACATCAGCCTTTAGTTTCTCTTATTGCTGCAAGTAGACTTCTGATGGCTGAACCAGACCTGTTCATCTACACAATGGTATCAAATCATCAACTTTTTTTACTGATTTTTTACTAGTTCATTGCACAATCTATGGTTTCCTTTTTGAACAGTAGACTTGGTTTTTCTGTGTCAAGGTAAAAATTAGAAAGGGCAGTGGTAAAGTGAAGGGGAAGAGATGCAGAAATGCAAAAGCTGAAAAATTCAAAGTGAGAACTACTCACCAGTACTCTTCTTGCTTACAAGCTCTTCATTTCTAGATTGACTCTCCTGTTGCCCTTTGAACATCCAGGCTAATGTGGCCTATTTTGAGCTAATTTTGAAGTCTATTGCCAGGCATCCTAAGTTTTCAGACAGTCTGGTACTTCAGGCTTTGCAAAATATGCTATATGCCCTAGCTCCTCTTACTATCTATGTTTACATGTCCTCCAACAAGTCTTACAGCAGCTGCAGCAGAAAGCTTTTCTCTTGGTTTTTTTATTTTATTTTTTTGTTTTCTTCTTTGGCTTTTTACCAGAACAGATACTTCATGAAGTTTTACAATCTTCTGTGGTTATTTAGAAGTCTGAGCGCCTCAAATTGCTGTTTCTTTGCTCCTATCTGGGTATATAGTCTTGGCTGACATTTCATTCAGATCTATATTAGTAGGCCTGAAGTATGTTTCAGGCACACCATAGCACCCTCTATATCTTCTAGGATTGCTGTTAGGTCTCCTTCAAAACAAATCTATTTTGCATGTACAGTACATCTCTCACAGACTAAAATAGAGTAACTTCCTGTGATAAGTGCCCCTTCAGACTGCCATAGTTAGTAGAAAAGCTGATTTACCACTGCCTGGTCTTCAGGGGATTGTGTGAAGCCCACAATTGGAGATGCAGTTTTTGTCTTATAAATTCATGTATAGTATTCTGGAAGGCACGTCTTGTTGTGTGCCTATACTATGTGCAGAGATTTTCTTGCTAAGTGCCTTATTTTCATATTATGCTACTAAAGTTTTATGAAGGAACAAACCTGAGTACAAACCCACAGTTTTGTCCAATTTCCTTCTAGCAGATTTTGGGCTACTGCTGAAAGGTGAATTGAAGAAACTGCATTTCAGAAAGCATGGCTCTGTGTTCCATTTTTATTTCCTGTCTTTAGTAAATGTTCTGGGCTGCTCAGTGTGCATTAGCACTGTACCTAAGCTCCTTCAGAACAAAATAGTTTTGCTTTAGATACCCTATAGAGTCTTAGAAGCAGTACCTCCTCATTGTTTAAAGACCTTGGGTAATTCCAGGAAAAAATAACTATGCCTAATAGACATTGGACTGCTTTCATTTTGAGTGCTTTCCTAATTGCACTGACTTTTCCAGGGTCTTGCTGACATATCTCCAAATGTCAACTAACAGAGAAAACATAGTTTTACTCAAGTTTTACATGTCTACATTCAACTTCATATTTTGCTTATTACATAGTGACATTGACTGTCTCTTTTGTCAGATCATTAATTTTTAATAGCTCTGTCATCAGCTTCAAGCCACATGTTTGGGAATCCTTCCCAGCTTCAATTTACATTGCAACACCTTAGGAGTTGAGCACAGGTCAAAAGCACTTTCACCAGGCCATTATCTTCCAAAAGGTATAGTCAGTGTTGTCACATGGCTAAAAATCACAGAGTAAAATCTTAACCTGTCAAACAGAGGTGTTATATGGATGATAGTTTATAGAATCTAGTTTCTATTAGTGCTGACATGCATACATGCAATTATATGTTTTGGGCTTTGGCTAAATGAAGATCCTCAGTTTACTACAAATTTTCCTCAGCAACAATTAGGCATCTGAGTCATCCTCTGAAAGTTTCAATAAACATAATAATGTAAATTCTTGTAGGGTTATCAACTATTTTTTATTACTCTGCCATTATCAAAAACTGAATTTTAGTCATCTCACTGTATTGAGGCTTATTTCTGACTTCTACTTCACTTTTGTGTGTCTGATTCCCTGAAGTATAACCTTACATTTTCTGGAAAGGAGAACACACACAGAGAACACTCTCTCCTCTACCATGCTCAGGAAATTAATACCTTGTATATGTAAAATCTCTTGATTGTCAAATTTTTTTCTCCACCAGCTGCATTTGCTCTTTGGCTTCAAATACCTGCATCATGAGTTCTAATTCTCAGGTTAAAGTTGTCCAGCTCAGTAGGATTAGGCTGCTGATAGCTTCACTATCCAACTGGAGTCAACTGATTAAGACCTGATAGAACAGTTCTGAAAATAAACAGGTCGACATCGTTCTTCTGCATCCTTCTGTGCAACTGATTTAGCTGGACTTATTCAAGACAACCAGAAGACATCCTTCTTTTAACTGTAATCTCTGTGTCCTGCATACCTATTGCCACTTTCTCTATTTCCTGAGCTACAACACACAGGACAGAAAGTTTTGCTATGCCCTCTGCTTCTTCCATGTTTTTGCTGGGAACCAGACAGGGTTTGCACTGTCTTGTGTATTGTTTCACTCAGTACATACTCTGCAACACAACCCTTACATTCCTGTCCAGTCTGTCTCTGTCCTGTTTCCAAATTTCCTTTAGTTTGTCCCTGTTCTGCACTGATAACACTGTTTTGATCCTCTTGCTAGACAGTTCATCTGCCCTTGCCATTTGAAGAAATTTATCTGTTTCTTTCAGCAGTATCCCGTATATGCTGAAATCATTTGCTCCATATATGTTTCTGTCTCTAATTAAGCGATCTTTTATATCTCCAAAAGTACATGTGGATGCCAGATTATATAACTGTGAGGCAGGCATATATTGCCCCTTATGTTTCTTGGGTTCAGATAAAAACACAGTCACATTCCTTCTAGGGTCACAGTATACCAAATACATTTATTAGCTGCTATGATGTTTTACATATTATTTGTACCAACTGTCTCATTCATTTCTCTTTTTCACCAGAAGTGATAGTAGAAATGTTTGATTATACTTTTCTCATCATTACACTCCTCAGCCAATTCTATTCACTATATATTAGTACTGTCATGCTTGAGTAAAGATTTTTTTATAGGGGAATTCAGATATATTAGTGGACTTAAAGTCTCATGGCTGCTTCTTTTCTCTCTTTAAAGCTCCTGTTTTGTCTTTCAGTAATTCTTTATTCTTGTTAGTGTCATCTAATTGACTATTGTGTCAGACTGTTCTTTACTGCATAAGGCAAACAGAAGAATGCCCCACATCTGAGAAGTCCAATGTACTCTATTACATTACCTGCAGAGATCATTCAATTGATTAACATTCCAGCCAAAAGCACACAAACTAGCTGTTTGGTGATTTCTCCATATCCATTTTTCCTCTTAAAGTCAGTACTTCTCTGTTCCAGCTCCATGTGTTGTTCAGCAAGGATAAAATTTTAAGAAGACAGAAAATGAGAATCTAATGAGTTTCTCTATGCTGGTAAAGTAACAGATGACTTCTCTACACCACATCCTGCCTCACAATAACTGCTATCTTTATTCCATGGTGGCACCCCATTCTCTCCTAAGAAGTATTCCAACAATTTATTTTAAACTAGTTGCTCAGAAGAACGTTTTAATACTTATACAAAGCACTGAAAGCTGAGTGTAAGACAAACTGTAGAAGAATATCTCCCCTGAAACAATAAAACCGAGATTTTGCCATTCAGGACCTTGAACACTGCAGCCAGAACGTAGGGGTGAAGCCAATGCACAATGTCACTGACTGATGACAGCCCCTAGGACAAGCAGAATAAAAGGGGTGGGAGGCGGGGGGAATCCCCAAAAGATTGCTTTCTTTTTCAGCTATTTGTACATTAGTTATTCTGCCTGCCCTGTAGTTTCTATGACCTCCAAGCATCCCCAGGATTATGAATACCTATTGTTGACTTAATTGGCAGAATAACAAGAAACATCTGCCAAAGAAACCCAGTTTTTTAACCTCTGATGGCCTTGGACACACTATGACTGTGAGAGAGAATAATGCATTTTATCTCTATGAAAAAGCCTAGAACAGTTCCTTCCATAATTCAGGGAGACATTCCCACTGTAAATCAGAGAACCAATATATAAGAGAAACTTCATACAGGCTGTCTTGTTGTCAGGTGCCCATCTAATATAGCCTGTGGAATATATCCATAATTCTAATGCTAGGCTGGAAGGGAAGGGTAGAATTAAGTTGATGAAATAAAAAGTTATTTCTTGCTAGAAAAAAGTTTTGAGGGAGGTGGGTAGACACACAGGTGAACAGAAGATCTAAGGAAGATGTAAATGAAGAGGTTTTTAAAATAGAATAGAACTGGGATAGTTGAGTTGGAAGAGACGTATAGATATCTAGTCTAACTGTCTCACCACTTTAGCTGTCTAGTGGATGGCTGGATCTGCTGGTTGTGACTGCGTGGAACTGACTCCAGAAAGGTACTGATGGGTAGAAGCCTCATTAAAGCATCTCTCAGGCTCCATCCTTCATGCTTTGCCGTCATCAAATGTAGGAAACAGGGAAGTTCATGGTCAGACCTTTTGAATTTAGATTTCAGAAAACCATGAATAAATGTAGGTTTCCTTGTCCACATCTTATTCTGGATTTCATGGCATTCATGAGGCAAAAGCTCTGTCTCATGGTATAGTTCTACAGCCCACATCCTCCCCACCAGCTGAAGCTCTGACAGAAGAGACATCCCCTACATCAATAAACATTCCTTGCATGAAGAACTGCAGACCTGAAATAGGTACCAACATGTATGGGGAATAACATGAGCTTCTGCTCCACTTCAGAACTATCAGAGTAGGAAAATATTTCTGGAGGAATGAATAGAACACAGGATGACTGTAAGCTATGAATGTGATAGAGACAAATACATTCTTGTGTGTCAAGAAAGATATTTCCATAGGAAAGGCAGGCATTGAGCAAAGCCCTAATGAGAGCTCACCTGTACCACCATAAACATTTCTTATTTATCAGGTTCAAGAAAAGTAACTTCCCTCTGGAGTGAATGCAGGCAAAAACAAAGCCCCCTGACTTATGGCCTACAGAAGAAAATGACAATTGGAAGGAGCAGTATAAAGCCTTGGAGGCCTACCATCACTTTCAAGAAAGGGATAAATGATTAAGGCCAAGGAAGAAAAGGAGCTATTGAAATACAAGAAAAAAATATGATAAAGAACACAAAAAAAATTTGTGACTTCTTTCCAAGAAGACAACCTCATCATAAACAGGGTAGTAGCAAATGTTCATTGGTGAATTGGTGGGAAATCACGCATGCTCTTTATATCCCTGCATGCCCAGGGAGCCAAACCCCTGCCTTTCATCTCTGGCATCAAAACAACAAAAAATATTTATATATGGTATAAATGCCCTTATTTACATAGTCTGAAATTGCATACTAATTTTGGCACCAAGGTACAAAATGACAAGAACAATACCTTCCTTAGTTTTTCATTACTTTGAATCTTAAATTCTAAAGGCAAAAAAGATTTGATGGGGTTAGAGTTAAGCCATGAACATCTTCCCTAAACACAAGGTAGGAAAATAACTCTTAGAAAGGTTAAAGGGAAAGTTTTACCCTGTGGCTGAAGGGTGTTTTACATCATTTATAAGCATGGCCAGTGGTCATGTTTAACACAGGAGCTGTGTAGCTAGTTTTAGTGGGACAAGGGGATGTGATGGCAATAGCAGCAGGGAGCTAAATTCCCATTTTGTGACAGTCATCTTCATCAGACTACAAGCCCCTCAGGAGATGAGATGACTCACCAACCCCTGGAGGTGCCTGAGGATGTCAGGCCTTTCCAGCTTGACAACAGTGGCAACACCAAGGGAACATCATCTTGAGGATCACTGCAGAGCTTGCCATCCTCATCCCCTGGGGAACCTGGGACAGAAGTCATGTGAAATGGAATGCAGAGATGTTGCCAGGAGTCCCAGTGCTTTGAAGCACCCACTGATGCCCTGTTAGACATGGAAAGGACTTTTGCCCTCAAGGTAGATCAGACCAGGGACATTTGGCCACTCTTGGAAGCTCCTGACATGGCTCCAAGTAGGGCAGTTTAGGGTTTGGGCATCTCCTTGAAGGTGTGAACAGTCTATGAGGCAAGGGGGTGACAGGTTTTGCTCACGTGCTCAGGAAATAGCCAATCACCAGCACTGGTGTCAGGAAGAACTTTTCCGCTAGAGCAGAGTGGCACTGGTCAGGGCTGCTTCAGTCTCTTTTGGATCAGTTGCTGCCTGCATGAAGATGTCCTCTCATGCCCTGCAGCCTGGGGGAGAATGCCTTTTGTTTTAGCCCATGGTAGACTAGAAAGTGTCCCTGGGATTTATTTTATCTTCCTCTGCAGCACTGAGCATGGTCTGTTGTCAGAGCTCCTTTGGGCTATTGGCCATGTACTGCTGGTCTTGTTCCACAAAGGCAGCCTGCATACTCCTCATCTGCTGAAAGAAGCTTTCTAGACTCCCAAAAGAGGCCTCAAGAAGGGCTCCCTGGGCTTGGTAACCATTTATTTGGTGAGCACATTCTGCTTCAGGAGGAAAAATAGAATGTAACAGAATAAAAATAGAATTTAATATAGTTCAGTTTGAAGGGACCTACAGTGATCATCTAGTCCCACATCAGAGATGATAAAAGTTAAAGCATGGCTTTCAGGGCAGTGCCCAAATGTATTTTCAGCACTGACAAGCATTGAACACTGACCATTTCTCCAGGAAGCATTTTTCAGGGTTTGACCACTTTCTGGGTAAAGGAAAGTGTCCTCATGTCATGTCTGAACTTCCCCTGATGGATGCAGGTTTCAGCCATTCCCATGTGTCCTGTCACTGCAAGGCCAAGAAGAACTCAGCACCTCCCTGTCTATTTCCCCTCCTCAGGAAGCTGTAGGCAGCAGTGAGGTCACCCCTCAGCCTCCTCCTGTCCAAACCAGACAAGCCCAGTGCCCTCAGCCACTCCCCAGAGCACATTCCTGCCAGCCCCTTCCCCTGCTTTGGTGCCCTTCTCAGGACACGTTCAAGTGCCTTCATATCCTTTTCAAATGGTGGGGCCCAGAACTGCTCACAGTACTCGAGTGAGGCTGCACCGGTGCTGAATTCAGCAGGATGATCACCTCTCCTGGCTGGCTGGTGATGCTGTGTTTGATGTACCCCAGGATGAGGTTTGACCTCTTGGCTGTCAGGGCACACCCACTGCTGATCCCATTGAGCTTCCTGCCAACCTCTTCCAGCCACTCCTCTCCCAGTTCAGACTCATGTCTACTCCATCCCAGGTGCAGAATCTGACATCTAGTCAGTCTTGCTTTGTTTCATGGCATTGGTGATTTCCCAATGCTTCAATCTCTCCAGATCCCTCTGCAAGTCCTTTAGTCCCAGTAGTCAGCAGCACATCCTAGTTAGGTAGAACCACCAAAATTATTCAGTGTGCATCAGCTGCAGCCTTCAGATCACTGGCAAAATATTGAACAAAACTGACCCTAGAATTGAGCCCTAAGGAACACCATCGGCAGCTGGTCACCACAGAGATGTGCCCTGCTCACTGTAACCCTTTGAACCCTGCCATTCAGCCTGTCCTTCACCAAGTGCACATATTTTAGTGTTATTCTACACAGTAAAGGAAGGAACACTCAAGGGATAACAAACCTTCATGCAAAATTACTTCATTCCTTCTAACACAAATGGACAGTGTAAATGGCACTATCAGCATATCCTGTTGTGTAGGATCTCTTTTAGTATACAATATACAGAGAGTGTATGTGTCCACATTATAGACGTCAGGGACAAATTAAATTACTGAAAAAGAATATTCCAAAGAAACTAGGGTAGATGTGGAGGCAGTAAATGCTAATACACAATTTTAGAAAAATATGGAAAATCCCATAAATTTAAACTTACCTACTTTTTAACAAAAGTAATACAAAATAAATTTCAGCATCATATAGATAATATAACCATAATGCATAATATGTATGGCTTAAATCCATCCTTTAAGCCTTTGAAACAGAAGTACAAAGGAAAGAAAAACTAATTTGCTATAGTTTCTCATTTTTTTTTGTCAATAGATGCAAGACTATTAGAAAAGATAATTTATGTCGTATCTTCTATGGTGAGTGGTTATATGAGAGCGTACTCCAGTGCAAATCTTAGTAATTTGTATTTTTTCCTGTTATATAGCTCTCTGATAGCTGCATAGATGTGAATCCATTTGATCACCTGGGGTTTGAGCCTAGGCTGAATGTCACCAGTGGAAGAAGACAACTTGTGAGTGAATTTTATATTCACTGTATCTTAAAATTCAGGGCAAAATCATTTTCTCAACCAACATGTCTAGATATTTCACAGTTTCAGTATTTAGGAAAGACTGGAAATATGAGACTTGTGGAAGAAACCAATCTATAATCAGAAATTGTGTTTCAAAGTCTGAGTTGTACACCAATGACATCTGCACCCAGACATAACTCTGGAATTGAATATAATCACACTCCTGCCTGAATTGGTGTCTTTGGGTAGGTATTGTTAGTTAAGTAGCTAAAAGCTGCAAGGAAGTAGTAATAGGCTATTATCCCAGTATGATGAGGAAACCAAAACACAGTCCTTCCTCAAAGTGCAGTTCAAATGTCCTGGTTACTAGGAGCAGGATTTCTTTCTTTTTACAAGATAGGAGATGGTAATGGTTATATTGTTCAAATATAATATACAAAACTTAATCTTAAAACTACTAAAAATTCTTGTGGTAAAGACATTAAGCACTAGAAGACAGAAATTTTCTAAATTATTATTGAGCTTTCAATCTTATGCCTTGGCTTTTTAAAGAGCCTCTACAAATGGATCCTTTTAATATTTCTGCATAATTATCAGTCACTATATTTCAAGGTGTACCATGGATCGGAATATTTCATTTTGTTTTGCATATACTAGCTTCCCTATTTTATAGTACATTTCAGTTGATTGCTTAGAGTAAATTTAGAAAAATTATATGACAAAGCTCCAAATAGTCTTCAAAAAAGACCACAGCACTTTTACTGAGGACATGTTTTACTGCAAATAAGAAAATATCTGTTCAGTTCATTCATTCTGAGTTTAAAAAATATCCACCATTTACTAAGGCATTTAACATCAACAGCGTATTCACAACAAATCTTCAGAGCATATAAGTTCCCTCAATGTACCCAATATTTGAAATCTGGTTTATAAATAATTTGGGTTTTTTTCCTGGCTTTCAAATTATTTTTTCTTGGATATCAAAGATAAGTAAAATTGTCCATAAATACTGTTCAAAGATAAGCAGGTAAAAATCCATTATGATTTGATATTTGGTATTTAAAAATTCCAAAACTGAAAGTGAGCTAATATGCCATTCAGAAAAAAAAAAAAAAAAAAAAGAAAAATATAGAAAAATGTTATACACCAAAAAAAAAACCATTCAAATTTCTGAATTTTCTGAATCATCTCTACTTATAAATTACATGCACTGTAATGACCTAATTCTTCTCTCTCTATAGTTTAACATCAAACAACCTCCTTGGTTCTCTGGTGTAGAACAGTTTATAATATATTCACATGTGATATACAAGTCTAATGGATAATTATGTTATTGAAGTATATTATTATATTTCATTGTAACTGGTGCCCAGTACAAGATTAAATTCCAAGAGTAAGATAAGACTTTAGATTTATAGGTACTAAATCCAATCAATGAAGCATTTTGATTCATGTCTGTGTACACCTGGGGAAAAGAATACCAATCCATGAAAATACCTGAAAACAAGAAGTCTATACTATGCCTCAAAATATAGCAACTGAGTGAAAACTTCCTACATACAAAAAAACCCCAAAACCACAAATACAAAAAATGTGAAAGTAAAAAAGTAAATTAAAATTCATGGAAATGATAACATTGCCTCATTGATATTGTTGGTGGGTGATGCTGCTTTGAGTGGCGAGTTTCTAGCAGTGAGAATCTGAAAGTCATATTAAAGTAGTAAACAAGGTATTGCTTTCTTCTTGAAGTCAACTGGTAGGAAGATTCCACACTAGCTAACATTTTGAAAAGCTTAGAATCTGTCAGAATAATAACTCTTAGAAGGTGAATGGCTTAACTGGAAGACACCAAGGGTTTTCTTTTAAATTCTGAGCTACTCCCCCAGTTCATCTTGTTTTTGTCCAGCAGGTTTCTCTACATTGTCATTCTTACAAAACTGCTTGAAGGGTATGGTAAAGTGGTCTCTTGCAATCTAATATTGCCAGGCAGCCATGTCAAAGCTACATGTTACCCATGTATTCACTCAACACTTTTAGAGGCAATAAAAGCTAGAGCATGGTACCTGAATCAACAAGGAGCAAAAGGACAGGTCAGCATTTCTGATGTTTTGGTTTTTTTTCCCTCAGGAAATCCAAGCAAAATTGAGGAGTAGGAAAGTAAGTTATTAAACTTTACATTCAGCTTTGAAATAAAACTACTAAATTATACAGTGGGGACATTGATTTGTGAGTAGTGAGGAAGTCAGAAAATAAAACTTTCCTTTCAGGAGCTACAACACAAGTCCTTATTCCATCCTTTGAAGAAGGTACTGCAGGTAAATACTACCAAGACAATGATCTGTGGCACTTTTTAATATTTTCTAGCCCCCTATGTATGAACAAATGTGAAAACTAGAATGTTTCAAATTATAGTAGAGTTTTCATCATAGAGTCACTCATATAGGGATCTATTTCATAATCAAAGCAATGCAGCTTAATTTTTTAGCACTAATCTTGTGATTTCTTTAGAATACTAGCAAATTGCTATGAGTCTATACAAGCTTTTATGTCTGTGTTTGGGCTTGAAATAGCAGATGTGTGCATGAAGTTGTGTGTTGTATAAATTGGATGACTGGAATTGGGTACTTGTGCATCATCAGCCTTAAAACTTTGTTTGCCCCACATGTTTATAAATCGTACTGCTCCTCTTCACAAATGGGCCTCATTTTCTGTTCCATGAGATGTTACTAAAAACAGACTGCAAAGAATATTAAAAAGCTTGTTCTAATCTGCAAACTTCTGCTTCATTTCATCTCTGCATCTAGTTGAAAACTGATGAGGAACACTCCACTTACACACAAATCAAAATTTAATTTTTTCTATTATCCTGCCAAAGGCACAATCTCTAAATAGCTCTAATTCAAAGCAGTGAGCTCACATTACATTTTAAAATTCATTAAGTTATCAATTTCATTTAATAGATCATTTCTTTGCTTTTTGTATGGGTAATCTGCTTTTATTTTCTCTGTTCACTCTAATTTCAGAAAGCCAAACAGGGCCTCTGTATTTTCTTAGGGAAGTCTTTTCTGTACCTTAACAGACTCTGTGTCAATATTTTTCTAATCAGGTCTCAACCCAATGCCTAGTGTTTCAACAGACCCTGGACTAAGCTAGTTCACATCTACTCTGTCTTGGTTTAAACCTTTTGTACACTGTGTTATGATAGACAAGATAGATTTATTTGCTAAAAAAAAAGTGTATCTTTAGCAATAAGAAGTTAACTTTTGAATCAAACTTGGTGATCAATAGCTATTTATTTATGTATCTATATTTATCAATATAGATAAATAAAAGTCCGGTAAAAAATAAGAGGAACATCTAGTCATAAAACATTTGGAAAAATTCTTGGGAATTTCCTTCTCTCCCAGAATCATAGAAGAGCTCCAGAATAGCTAACAAAATGGCAAGGGGAAAAAAGAGGTGGCAGCAGTGCTTTATTTTTGATAGCCCAAATTATTAAGGCATCATTTAGAATATTCAAGACTCAAGTCAAAATCACCATTTTAGTTTTTGATTCTGATGCAATATGACATTAATTTCTGGGCTGAACTTTACTAGAAAGAGTGGTAAGTACAAGGAAGAGGAACAAAAATAATTTTCAGTTCACAGTGACTAAAAGGACTTAAATATTCCCTACTTCAGGAGTTATACATAAATTTACTAATGTACAACAAGTACACATTATCTGAACAACTAAGTTAAATGTATAAGCCTTATTTTGCCACATATTTCTATCCAATGATTCTTTTCATAAACTACAAGTTAAAATAACATCAAATTACACAAAATATAAATCTCACCTTTTGGAAAAAAACGTAGTTAATTGTGAGTTCTATTATCTCCATCTTTTGCATGAAGATGTGAGAAACATAACTTCACAGGCTAAGAGATTTGCCCAGAGTCAGACAGGTGGTTTGTGATGCTTTCTATAGAACTGCAGGTTTTGCTGTATATATACAGTACAAGATTGCAATAAAAAGGGCAGAATTACAAAACTCTAAGTGTGCTGCACTTACACAAAGGATCTGAAAAGATCTGGGCAATTTACCCTACATAGCTTGGCAAAAAGTTATCTAGATAAAATTTTGGTTTTGTAAGTACTTTCATGGCACAAAAAGTATTTAAACCTCATGAAAGACACAAAAAAAATACAGCTTCTCTACTAAACTGCAGATAATATTTTTTTAACAATTAAATTAGTCAAGCCTTAAAAGACAGGTGCAGATATTTGGCAAATTTTCCATCTTGATAAGTCCTCTTGAGGACTTCTGAAAAAGACAAACTTTAGTCAAACATACGTGAAAGAGTTAAATTGATGACATTCTATGGTCAATGTGATAAAAAGGCAAAGCACATGACCTAATGGCCAGTGCTGACCACAAAATTGCTCAGTCTAGATTCACAGAAAACAGGGTAAGCCAAATCACTCTTATCATTGATGGGAAGGCAGGGTCAAGATGACATGGAGGAAACACAAATGAGGATTAGTCTAGTCAGTGTCCTAGGGATTAAGTAAAATTGTCTAAATGTTTAAAACATATTTTTTCAGTTAATGAAACCAACCCTTTCTTAACTGACAGTAGATTCCTTTTCTTATCCAATAATAATTAAAGATCATAAAGATATATGAAAAATTTATGTGTGTTGAAGTAATTTGGTGGTTTTACAACACACCCGAGGCATGCAGACATTTCTTTATAATCACACACCCTGAACTGTGTGAGCACCTGGCTGTGCTTGTTATAGAGTGAAGGTTAAGGAACTACTTTCTAAGTTATTGTTATTTATAAAGAAAGAAGTGGGAAACACATTCAAACAGAAGAAAAAAACACTTCATTTTAGATGAAGTTGAATTCTAGGACAATGGCACTGATGGCAAACTCATTAGTTCATTTAGCTATTCAGTCAATACTTCAGCTTTCAGCCCTCCCTCCCCCCACCATGTGACAGCAATGAGTTACTCTTAACTCTCCATCAGAATTATGTCCAGTCTAAAGAAAATCCCAGTATATCTTAGGACATATGGAGGAAAATATAAAAGAACTGTTCTCTGGTAACAGAGAAGTATAATTACCAATCAATATTCAATACTTCAACCACAACTTTACTCGACTTATTATGTACAGAGCAGGAAAATGTCCCCATTTGTCTCCTGAAAAATTTTTATTTTTCCTCCCTATGTATCAGTACCAGACCCTGGAAAAAAATATGTGATGCAAGAAAAACAACTTTGATAGTCAGATCCTAAGGACCAACAAAGAAACCTAGGGTCTGACGAGAGATGAGTGGCTCAGAGACCTTGAACAGCAGTACTGGAGAGCCATTGCTTGAGTGACACAGCCAGTACTGGTCCCAGTCAGTACTGCTACTCAGTTACTTGTGACTGATGGAAAAGTCTTCCACTATTTCTTTTTTCTTAATTCTCTCCAACAACTGAAGTCCCAGAACTAGGTAAGAAGCGGCTGCCTTTTCTTCCTAAAAACCACTTTTAAAGTATTAACTATGGCACTAAGACCATTCCAGAAAGTATAGCAAAATTTAAATGTGTGGTAGAGAAATATTGTGAAAACATATGACAGAGGAGCAAAAATATTAAAAGACTTGTTATTTATGTTTTACTATAAAATTATTCTTAAAAGATTCCAAATTAAAGCATCATTCATTAAAAATATGAACTAGCCTTTCTACATAAACCTGAAGCAAATAACATATTCCTTGCCATTCCCACCATCTCTTTTCTGCTTTTGCAATCAGTATGAATATACTGTTCATATATTTATTAAATTTAAGTATTTTGAGGCTAGGTGAGCTGTCATACATTATTTGTGTAAGTTCCTGTACTGTTCATGGACTTCTCAAAATTTAAATCAGCTCTGTGAATGTAAAAGACATAAATAGTCAGCCCTGATGACTATAAAAGGCAGATGAGGTAACAGTAATGCTGGTGAAGCTGTTTGTCTCCAATGTACCATAAATAGCGAAGTGAAATTAAAATTTTTCAGTCAACATTGGTTATGCACATGCATGCACGCACATACACAGACACACACACACATATGAAAAAACACCTGATGACAAGCAGACAGGATCAGAAGTTCAAGAAAAGGATCTTGAAAAAATTGTTGGGACTTTTATGTTGTTGTTGTTGTTCTTATATTGAAGGATCTCCTAGCTGCATGAAATAATGGATTGGAGTACAGACTTCCTTAATTTCCTGCAAACTTCCTCCATGTGGAAGTCACTTTTCTCTGCTTTATATCTGATCCTGCTGAAGCTTCCTCTACTACACTTACATTAAATGGTCAAAAGATAGCTTATATCACTAACAGTAATATTTTCTCTCTGTATTGAAATTCTTTGATCAAATACAAACCACAGTTGTTTCCTTAACTATAACTAATCTTCCACATAAATGAAGAAAATAGGTATAAATAACAAATATAAATAAATATTAAAACAAACAGAATTTTCCCAATAAATTCCTTCCCTGAGGAATCAAATAGTTTTCAACTATTAACCAAGATCCAAAAATCTGCAAACAGTTTGGTGACACAGAGTGATTTGTCCAATGTTAAGGAAGAAATCCGTGGCACAATAGGGAATTATGGCACTAAGAGTAAGTACTGTGGCAATAAGAAATCTGTGGCACTAATAGTCCTATTAGATTTCTTGCTTCTTTGTCTTATTCTTTAAAACCATTCTTCTAAGAGATTGATAGCAATTAGTCTCCATGGAACCATGGAACCATTTAATGAATCATACAACAGGAAAAGCCTACCTCTAAAAAAATTCTTTCCTGTTTCAGTAGTATATTTGTAATACACAGTGACAGAAGACCGGAAAAAGGGACATTTCTCCTGAGTGGGTTGATTAATTAACTTAAGTTGCCTGAATTCAGTCCAAGAAATCTATGTCAAGGAGGAATCCTGCACTGTTTTCCCTAAGTGAGCTTGGAGTAGTCCCTCAAACACTTTATCTCAAGAGCACAGAAGGAATTTATGAAGCCAGGTATGAAATTGGCCTTTCTGAGCAATAAAGTAATCCTTGATGCACATCATGAGCCAAAGAACAGGCATTGTGTTTATCAACTCAGGAAATGGGGATGAGAAGAACATACAACACAAACATTATCAAAACTAAGAATATTTGTTTTGTCTGGAAGAGGTGATTTACACAATTTCTACAGTTATATTGTTTCCTGTTTGATCAGAGATGATTCTGAAGTCTAGGCTTTTATCCAAATCCCCAGTTTGCTAAGGCTTAGAAGGGGTCAGAAATGAAATTTAGTTCACAAAGGTTCTTGTTAGTTAATAAATTCTAAAAAGTTTAGTTTTCTAGGGACAGCTAAATACATCATGGGGTTTTTTATTAAAAAATATTATTAAAAACATTGTTTTGACTTTAAAAAATAACTAGCAGTCTTTAAAAGTCAACATTAGAGACTAGATAATCCAGAAGCTGGGCATATTATTATCTGAGTTTCCTAAAACATGTAAGTGGACTGTAATTGAAAAGGTTTGGGAAAGATTGTATTGCATCCATTAGTTTTTTCTATGTAATCAATCTGGGTTAGGAGCACCCATTGTGCTCCATATTGGCACTCAGAGTACTCAGTGGCTTCCAAAAATTCACATACTACCTACCACTCCTTGTAAAAGTCCACTGCTCGTTGGCAAAGCAGTTCAAGACTAACCCAGATGCTAAAACTTGTTGAAATTTTGTTCCTTCACTTACCTGTAGTGTCTTTGTGCCATCCAGAATTGTCTGCAATCTGGCACTATATAAAACATTTTTTTTTTGTCTCAAAGTGTACTTTCTGTGCTCTACATTTCTCATTTCATTAAAGTGTGTAATTTCTCCTTCAGATCTCTGTAGAAAGAGTTAAGCATAACACAGCTGAGGAGGAGGTACTGAAGTTAATCACAGAATAAGAACATAATCCAAGTTGGAAAGGTTTTCAGGAGGACTACACTCTTACTTGGATAAGGTCAGAGTCATGTCCTAGGTCAGATCAGGTTGCCACTGGATTTACCTAACTGTTCCTTGAAAATGTCTCAGAACAGAATATGCAGATCTCTCTGGGCAACCTGCTCCACTGCCTGGCTGTTGTCATCATGAAAAAGATTTTTATGTTGTACAGGCTGAATCTCTCTTATCCATCATCCATCCTCCCACCATGCCATGAAGAACCCAGCTCTTCACATTGATAATCTTCCTGTAGGTACTGAAGGGCTTCTAACAGCTCTCCTGAGGCTGCCTTTTCCCTTGGCTCTACATTTCCAGCTGAGGTGCTCCAGCTTCTGATCATCTTTGGAGCACTGCCCTGAACTAAAGATGATTAAGTTGCCTTCAGGTAGAGAAACAGAAAAGATTCATTAGTTCAGCCCTACAATCAGATGAACCAGTTCTGGCAAGAATGACTTAAGCAAGGCTCTCTCACAGGATTGCACACTCTATATAAGATATGTCAAGTGTATGTATATGTCAGTTCTAGAATAACATCATGACATGAATATATGGAATTATATAGGTGAAACATTACCCTAATGAAACCACTGAAATACCACAGAACCATATTTTTCTCGGAATGTTCTCACAATCTTTTATAGAGTCACTTTTAAACAGACACAATGAACTTTCTTTTTTACATTCATTCTTGAATCTGAGATATCCTGAGATACTAGTAACAGCGCAATGCACAATATATTTGTACATAGACATTTTTCATGAATACTTAAAACAAGAGATATCAAAATGCAAGGTCTCTTTCTTTCCTACCATAAAGATACATTCTGAAAAGAAAAATTACTAGAAAACTGTTCTTTGCAGTGCAACTTCTCCCACTCCTTTTTCACCAGTGCAAAATGCACTTATCAGCACACAGTATACCTTAGGCTGGGAATCACAAAAAAAACAAGGGGGAAAGGTGAGGAAAAAACCAAATTCAATAGCCATCTCAAAAGATATTTAAGCAAAGGAGGAGTATTAATTACCAAGTCCAACATTAAAAATCTAGCCTACACTAATGTCAATAGCAAAATCTCTCAATTTGTAGATCTGCAAGATTTACAACAGAGGATTCATACACGTATTTGAATCGACTTTCGATTCAAATACGTGCCTGGAGAAGGACTGCTGCAAATCAATACGCTAGACACAGAGGCCACCTGTAATACTTGGAGCTGAAATCTGCCAGCATGCTTCACTTAATAAGTGACTGTCACGGCACTCACAACTTGGCAGCAAAAGTCAGACCTCTGTCAAGTGCCTCAAGTGTGATGTCCAATTCAATTACTAAAGGACACATTAAAATCCGGCTCATATGGTTAAGAAATAACAGCTACCTATTTTTATTTTGGGATTAGAATCTCCCCAGTCTCTTTAAAGAAAAACATTTTCAGCCTATTCAGTTTCAACACTCACATTAATAAGTTAATTTTCCTTAATAAGCAATCTTGAGATAGAAACTGAAAGCTTAATAAACTTATTCTCTACTAAATACAAGATACTAAAATATAATCATATTTAAAAAAACCTTCTATTTTTAACTGTCATTGAGAAGAAATTATTTACTGTATGTTTTCTTTGCACACTCTTCCCTGTATTCTTCAGCTATATCATTGAGCAGGACAAATTCAGGGTACTTCTATTACCTATCAACAGTGGCCAAATTCACTTTAGTTTTGGGACAGAGTAATGCACTGTCTTTCCAGTGATATCAATAGTTCCATTCTGCTCACACTGCATAAGTGTTCTTCCTCCTCTCCTCCCCTGTCTCTCCCCTTCTTATCCTCCCATGCCAGGAAAGGAAGGAATTCTACTTTTCCTGCTCAAATATCCAATAATCATTTCAGCCATCTGTTTCAATACAAAAAACTCTTCATAGAAGTCCATCTAAATGGCAAACCATTAGAGACTAAGATGATTTATTTTAGTTTAGTGCAGTGTCACTAGTTTAATAAAATAAAAAATAACTAAGGATTTGGGAAGTACTATGGCTTACCTATGTAAAAACTCACTCTCTTGCCAATACATTCTATCGCTGCTGACAGACATTAGAACATTCCTTTCATCTCTTTCCTCTTCTTGCAGTTTAAGCTATCCCCTTAAGGAGTATTTGCTTTCTCTAAGATAGATTATAAATTGTATGTAACATGAAAACCTTACACACTTCCTCTACCATCTGTAAGGCTTTTATTTCTACTTCTTAAAAAGGAATTAAGTCAAAAACCTTTTATTTGTCTTTTCATTTTGGGTAAATAGACCAGGATTACTTTTCTGCAAGAAAATTAAAAGAAAATGATTGCTATTTCCAGATATGTGCATCTAAATAAGAGAAGCATTTTTTAATACAGTCAACCAAACATTCAAATCTAGTGAAACCAAATGTGCAATGGAAACTGTAATAAAGAGCAAATATGGACCATACACATCCACACACACAAACACTCCCTCTATTCATGACAAAAACAGGATCTAATATGGGATTGGTTTCTCTCAAATAATTCTTTCTTCATCCCAGTGTGATTCCAGGATGTGCAAATTAAGAAAAATTTTATGGGTCAAATTCTTCTTAACACTACATGTGCTCAAGTCAACTGAGATTGATGGCAACGGGATTCAGTGTCAGAGGGTGGAACTGGCACAGAAAATCACAAGGTAAGGAGCTGTTTATAAAAATAGACATGACATAGTGCTTTGAATGGAGGAGAAAACAATTCTCAATGTGGCCTGGGAGAAAGAAAAGCAGAGAGAAGCAGAAAAATTGACTACAATAGCTAACAAGTTACCAGATAAGGATCAACTATCAAAAGCAAGCCAACTGCAAGAATCTGTATGTTCATAATGGCTCTGGTTAAACCTAACCCCATTACAAAACTGTGTCTAATGGAAGGAAAGCTAGACCAGTTCCTAATCAATTTAGAGCTGTGAAGAGGAGAGACTAGTTTATCACTTTTGTATATACTTCTGTATTCTTTGAAAGTACAAAATAGCTAGTTAAGATTTCATTATGCAGAGCTTCATTAAGTCTTCAGTAAAAATTTTCCTCCTCTTCATTTTCTTTTTCTTTTTTCTTCTTTTAAACAGAAATGTTCCTAAAAGAAGCCTGGGTACCTTGCAAAATCAAACTAAATCAAAAACAGATTCTTGTATTTGTGTAGACGATTTAGCAGTAACATTTCTAGCAGTGGGAGTTTGCAAATATTATCAAATTCATGTTCATGTTATGACAACTGACGGATGGAAACCAGAAGCTATTCTGACACACGTTTTAACCCATTTTTCTGCTACTGGAATGACTATGAGCACAAATGTCAGCCTGGTTAAACTTTTATTCGAGTGAAATGTGAAGATGCATCATATCCTCAGCTGAGTTCCGGAACCACTCAGGATGTCATGTAACATTTAATTTAGCAAAAAAGGATTAAACATCTAACCTGGAACAGCTATCTTCCCAGCTGTTGGATGATTCATTTCCATCACAAGTCCATTGTGCAGTACCTAGGAAAACAAAACAAAACAAAACAAAACAAAAATGTATACAATATAAAATACAATCAATTCCTAAACTCAAGAGGGGAAGAAAGAGATAAACAGTATCATGCTCTTTCTCAGACTCTGAAAATACAAGGAGCTACAACACAAGTAGTCTGCTTAATGTGTAAAATGAAAGCTTTGATGTTTGACATTACTTTTTGTTCATGCAGCTAAACAAATGCTTCACTAAGACTGCACATGTCTAAGATATCTGTAAACTCTTATAGTCATCATCAAACATAAGAAACTGAGCTGTAAGCACATCACACTTTCAACCACCAACAGACAACTGGTACCAACACAGACTGGCCATTAAAACCTTCACCCCCTTTCATACTAACCTGCAATATGTACTAAGGGCCTATACATAAACTATGTTCTCTTGTTTGTACTGTTAGTTTTAAGCTTGTGATGGATCATAATACAAAATGCTGTCTTAATAGCTCTATCAAACATGTTGAAAAGATTAAATATTTTTTATGTTTTTTATATTCTTTTGAGTAGGTATGCCATGCTTGAGGCCCTGTGTAAATCTATATGTGATGATTATTCATCACAATTTTCAGATCCTTGTTATTAGCCTCAGCCAGAAAACAATGTGGGATACCAAAACTGTCAAGTAACAGAGAAAAAGATATTAATACTAGCAAACTCACTGCTTTTGTATATAATTCTGCACCCAAAACCACTAAACAATATTTATAATTTCTTTACCTATTATACTTCCATCCTTGTAGCACTGCTACCCTAATCATATAATCGGAATTATTTTAAAAAAATAAATAGCCACCCACTAGGCAATTATTTTCACATCCAATGTAACAAATCTAGAATGTCTTGGAAAATGAATCAGCTATAGAAAATGAAATATGGGAAAACCCTTTAAAGTGATCATGTAATACATCTACCTATTCACCTTGCACCATGAACAACACTATCAACCTTGACTATTGATGACAAGTGTTGGTCTAATTAATCTTTAAAATTTCAAGATAATAAGTTGAGAATTTTCTTATCTAATCTGCACCTCATTTTGCATTTTTATTACTAGAACTTTTTCTCCTGATACATAATCTAAGTGTCTGTCTATTAAATATTTTTATTCTCATCTTTTCCCCAAATGAACACAGAAAACCAATCACTATCATCTTTATAACATTCTTTTATGTACTGGAAGATTGTAATCACATCCTCCCTCAGTCGGCTCTTTTCTAGACTAAACAAAACTAATTCCTTTAACCATTCTTTCCAGGTCAAATTTTGTGAACCCTTTATCTGTGTAGAATAGCCTGCTTAAAAAATTCCCATTCCTGAACAGGTGGTGTCAAAAGGTCAGGTCAGCTTTCTCTTAGCTTGTGGGGGGAACCTATTTAGCTGACATTTAGAAATCCAGATATTTCCGATAATAGATGCTGGTGGAACAATGTCTCTTCACTAGTCTAATTGTTTGGCAGTATACCAAATCATTAGTTCTATTTCACTTTCAGAAGGTTAAGGACAATTTTGGTAGACATTCAAGTGAGACATCCAGAATTTTTTTTCCGAATGACAGAATTAGAAAATATAATTGCTTGTTTTAATTCATATTTAGAAACTTTCAGTCATGCCCTTTATCAAATAGTATTGAAATTTTGGTCTCCTTTCTCCAAAACTTACTTACACAAGCTTGCTTTATGTATTTATTTGGTGTTTGGGACCTGAATGCAAGAAAACACATTCATTTGAACTTGAAACCACAGCAAGCTCAGGTGAATAAGCAGTTCTTTAGATAGCAAGTTAAAGCATGTACCTAAAAGTGGTTTAGTTTGGTTAAAGAAAAACATACAAACTGTCTAGCAGCTATTCAGAGCTCTACAAAAATCATGCTTTTCTCTGTTCTGAGTCTCTAAATTCTCATTCTCATAAGATAGATATAAATTGCTTTTAAAAGAGTTTTTTATTAGACTCAAATTCCAGATCTCTTTTATTTACAGAATGAACTACAAAACCCCTGATCTTTGAGAATCACCACTATTCCTTTTAAAAGAATTGCTTAAGATGCAGTCAAGCTTCCTTATTATTTTCATTATTAGCACAGGGTTGAATTTCCCTCTCAGATATATATTTGATATATATTAGATATATATATAATATATATATTCCCTATCAAAAACACTGAAATTTCTATTAATCTTATTTTCTACAGTAATTAAGCCTACATTGATATACTCAGTTCCAACTTTTCTTTTGAAGAAAACAATCACCAAGCAATGACTGGTCAACAACTGTGGATTTTTTTCCCCTACACCAGCAACACTGTTTAAAAAAACTGTAATTTCCCATTCCATACATTTCACTGTTATGATTCCCAAAAACAAATTAAAAAAAAAAAAACAACCTTCACCAACTTCTCATGTGCATTCTTAAAAACATGAAGGATTACTGCATTCTAGCCTTGATAGAATGCAACGTTCAAATCCTTTATCATCAAAGACAAGAAACCAGAGGAAAAGGTAACAGACACAACTCAATGGCTTTCTCCTCCATTGTCTTGTGTAGCTGAAATGGTCTTGATGTTTCTGGTAGAAATAGATGGTAGAGTCCTCTATTTTGTCTGTATTCACCTGAGTTCATAATAAGGAACTGATGGACCAAGAGAATCATGAAAAAGATGATGACAATCAATAGATTAAGTTTTTGAATGTTTTTTCCATATGGATTATTTTGCAGGGTAGAAATACTATATGATCTGTTACCACGTGATATTTTTCTGAATAAAATAATGTTTGGGAAGCATTTTACAGTGAGATCACTGTAAAGAAATCAGAAGCACAGTCTTCAGTCTTTCAGTAAGACTGAAAAACATATTTTAAATGTTTTAAAAAATTTTAAAACATATTGGAACAGTCTGGCCAGCAAGACTAGGGAAATTACTCTTCCCCTGTACTCAGCACTGGTGAGATGGCACCTTGAGTTCTGTGTCCAGTTCTGGGCCCCTCAATTTAGGAAGGACATTGAGGTACTGGAACGAGTCTAGAGAAGGGCAACAATGCTGATGGAGGATCTGGAGCACAACCCCTGTGAGGAGCAGCTGAGATAGCTGGGGTTGTCAGCCCTGGTGATAAGGACACTCAGGGGAGACCTGTAACTACCTGAAAAGAGGCTGCAGTCAGGTGAGGGTTGGCCTCTTCTCCCAGGCAACCAGTTACAGGAGAAGAGGACAGTCTCAAGCTGCCCCAGGGGAGGTTTAGGTTGTACATTAGGATGTACTTCTTCAAAGAAATGGTGATCAGATATTGATGTGGGCTGCCCAGGGAGGCAGTGGAGCCACTGTCCTTGGTGGGGAGAAGTCCATTTTAAGGAAAGACTGAACCTGATATAGCTGACATGATGGTTTTCAGACTTAAGATCTCAGAGGTCTTTTTCAACCTAGTTGATTGATTCTGTGATACCATTTTATTTTATTCCAGATAAAGACATAATTTCAACTCTGATGACACATGTAATTAAACACCCATAACAACATGGTTTCTCTTAAAACTGCCAGCAAAGTTTCAAGTCTACCTCTCTCAATTCTACCAAAGGTAATCTTCCAAATCCCTATCAAAGGAGATACTGGAATCAGAAACATATCAAACCTTGTAGCTCCCACCTCCCTCCTTCCCAGATCCAAAAGCTCTATTTAGTGTGGAGCTATGCACTCAAAATATGCATTTTTACAAGTACTACTCTTTCACAGATTCATCTAGAGTTTAGTGAAAAGGATTTTCAGGGCCACAAAGGAAATGATATAACCCTTTTCTCCATATTTTTGTAGCCACAAGATAGCTGGCTGTTGGTAAACATAATTACTACTTGTGCCTCTAAACCACAAAAAAGTAATAACAGTTTTCCCTGTACATGCTGAACATAGAGCAATGGCCATAATCACCCCTTGAAGAAGTACAGCACATGTTGTGAAGAAAATGCCATATTGGAATTGCATCCCACATCCTAAAACTACCCCTTTCCCAATAAAAATATGTCAAGTCATCTGAAATTTGGAAAGGGTATTAAATATATCCCCCATCTGATGCCTAGTTCTACTTGGTCTTGTATTCCTAGAATGTTGTTGCACAACAGAATGGTTTGCATGTCAGCATGTTTTCCGCCACCACGTTTTTTCCAAAGCAGAAATCCCAATATATTCAAGTCCTGTTGCAAAGTTTGTCTTTCATCACTAATAACTTTACTATTCTTCTTTTCAAAGTTTCTAATATGCAGGGGTCACTTGGAGAAGATATTAGCTCTCTACTATATCTAAGTATTGCATTAATGAATCACATCTATCTCCACTTTACCTTCACCTATCTCTCATACTTGAAGTTTCTTACCATTTCATGAGACAGGACATAATTTAATTTGCTTCCTTAACAAATTTTTGAATTAATAAAATCTGTTTTTGTTGTTTCCAATTGCCTATTAATTTACCTCTTTTCTCCCATTCCCTTACTCTGATGCAGTGAACGCTGTATGTTAAAGTCTCTTGGGTCCCTAGCACCATGTCTGTGATACTATATGAATACACACAGGAAAGTCACAGTTCATTGCAATGTCCTTATTCTGTACTGCTGCTTTTGTATAGGACAGTGTCTTACAGACTATTTCCTTCACCAAACTTGTTGGGGTTTTTGTGCGTGTGAGGGGATGGCTTTGACAAAGTCCTTCTTATGTCACAGCCTCATAGCTATTTTCTACTATATGTTATAGACAAAATTACTTTTTATTGACATCCCTGGGGATAGGGTTTTGAGGCCTGACATTTTATCCTGATCCATGTCTATTATTCAAATACTTCACAATTTTCCACTGCATCTCTTGTTCTACTACAGAACACCTCACCTAGATTCCCTCTTGATTATCAGAATTTAATTTCAATTTCTTTACTTCTTTATCTTTTGTCTAAAGAGTTTTTATATCCTCTACCCTAACAGTGGTCCTACAAACTAGCTATTGGCTCTTTAGCATTGAATTTAGGTTTTACAGTAACCATGGCTTTAATCTAAAAAAGTGAATTCTGATACAGGAGTTAAGAGCTTCTTACCTGCATTCTGCTATGTCACTTAAGTCAAGAACTTCCAATTGCATACTCTAGAACTAAACATTTCAAAAGGCAATCACTGAGACTGGTGAGAAATGTCTTCCCTTACACTCTATCCCAATATGACCTTTGACCAGCTGAAGACAGTTGAATTCATCCGTTATTACTACTTCATTAGGCTTAGAGGATTCTTTTATCTCCTTTGGACTCAATGTTTCCTGATTAGAAGGCTCAACAGCATAGCCCTAATAGAGCTCCCTCTGCTCTATGACCTAATCTGTCCATCCTGTTCAGTTTATAGAAGGTATAACACTTTCCCATTAATTTTTGTCATTCCAATGTTCTTTAGTAATGACCGCTATGTCAAGATCCTTCTTCTTTGCCAAAAATTTCAAGTCACCTTTTTTAATCTTACACACAGCTCGTGTTGGTATAGAGATATGTATAGATTTTGTATACATCTGGGGAAGCAGGGAGTTGGCCAAATCATTTTTTAGCTCTAAAATTTGGCACTGTATTACCTTTCCAGAATTTCTCCTCTTTCCGTTTTCCTGCACATTACATTCTTGTCCTGTACACTTTTTGTATGACTGACATCACTAACAGATGTCTTTAAATGGTGTGAACCAACTCCTGTATGAGACCACACTCATTAATTTCCTGCATCAGCAATCTGTTCTTACTACTGCTCTACACAAGTCCTTCCACTGAGGTTCTTTCTCCACAAAGCTCTGTGTAAGTGTCCCAATGGAGATCCTATTTGTCATCCATTAATGAAATATCAAAAATCTGAAATTATGAAACCTGTGCATTAAACTAAAATTAGACCTCAGTTCAGCAGGGACCATAAAGTTGGTGGAATTGGGTAAGTTTCCAGGATCCTTTTAGTGGTTCATAATACTGTCACAGAATATATCCATCACAGTGAACTCTTCTCAAGCACCCTATGAAACTTTGTTGTTCACAGACTCACCTTCTTCCACCCTGAGAATCTACTCAGCAAACTGTTTCTGGGGCAAATATGAACAGGCTATTAACTTTTTTAGTAATTCTATTTCCTAAATCATGTTCCAAATTCATAATCAAAGTAAGGTATGACCCTGATACTGAGAATAGTTCTTATATTAATGTTTTGCTTCCCCTAGCACCTCCTGCTACAAATCAACCAACGGTGCTAAATCAACCACAGTATAATGCACAAAAAAGACATTAAACAACACAAAAAGTATTAAACAATGGAATCCTTTTCTAACAGGGCAGAAACACCTTTGCCATTGTTTAATCATCAACACATACTTATTTTTGAGAAAAAATACTAAATTCAATTTATACTTCACCATCTAAATAAATATGAGACTGCTGCTAAATAAGTCTATATAAATCTCCTATGGTTTCATCAGATGTATTTAAAAGTAATGAGAGTAAAATAAGGTATTTTTATTCTAATAGCAGACCATATTACAATAAAGAATCAGGTTTTTAACTCTTGTGGAGAAGGAAGTATTCCCAAGGGGTTTATTAGCATGTGATATGTTTAATATTTGTAACAAATAGCAAGGAGATTAAGAGAATAAGGATTTATAACCTGGGCCAAAACATACAAAAATTCACGGATACAAGTCTGTATTTAATCACATAAATTCTCCAATTTCAAGGTTGCAGACCTGACCCTGATTTCAAGGGGCTGTTTCAATGCTTAAAAATCAGGTTGCTTCCCTCAGATGACCAAGTATAATTCCCTGTCAACTTCTTGCACAATCAGTCTGGGGACGCGGCAGAGGAAACAATCTGTCCTTATTTGTAAAAAATACATATATTTTTCAGATGTTCTTTTTCCCTGAGAACTGATGTGATTGTAAAACCATACTTTTGGTGGGTTTGAATGTGCAAATTCACAGAAATATTTTAGGAAAGATATTTTGCTGTACTCCTCTTTGGATATAAGACCTGGCTCATGCTGGTAGCAAGACAGGGTGTGGCTATATTCAAAGCACTGGCTCTGCAATAAGAGTCTGTCTCTAGCTTCAGCAAAGCTTTCCTAACTGATAACTCCACACTTACCACCTGGTCTTACAGAAACAGATTGATTTTATTATTGGAACAGTCTGAAATACTGACTGTTTTTTTCCCTTTTTCAGTCAGAATTTACAGTAATTTTCTGCTAGCAATGACGTTAAAAATTACTGGCTTTTAATAATATTTTTTCTACTTTGAACTATTACAAATACTATATTCAGCATTTAAATGCTATGTTTGTAGTTTCTCTGAAAACAGAGCATGGCAAAACCTAATTACAACTACTTTTTAAAGATGCAAGTGAATGTAAAAATTAAGAACAGTATCCCGGACTGTACATACATTATATTATATTGGTGTCCACAATGTCACATTAAAGGATTTATTTTATTTCATTTTGATTTACCTCTTATATCAAGCAACAATAAAATAGGTTCCCAGATGTTTTCTTTTGTGGAAACTGACTTTTTAGTGAAATGCAATTATATTTCCTAACTAATTATACTGATAATAAGCTACGGCTGCCATGCCTTCAAGTAATGTGTGCCAGAAGTGGGAAACTGGTGGGGTAAAAATGCCAAGAACCTTTCCACTGCCACTGTTTTCATAACAACTCTGTGGATGTTTGTTACATTCATAAGGGACCTGCCTATGGAGCTGGAGATGATGAAGAGAAAATTCTGATAGGGCTTTGCATAACTGAGATTTTTCAGAAGTCACTTTTTTCCATGTGGTATTGAAATAAGTCACATGCAGCTGCAACTCTGGATTGAAAAATGACTGAGACGTTTGTCTACCGTATAAGGGAATTGCTATTTCAAAATGTACAATCTTCAACCAAACTGCACAACGAACACTACTAAGAGTTGTTACAGAAATCATGTGTTTTTACAGATAGGCATGCATGTTATGGCAAGAATAAATTTATAGACATAAAAGATATCTCAGTATTCAGAACGCCTCAAAAATTCACAAATATCAGGCTAATAGTGAGCATAGGAGCCATTAAACAAAAGCATTGTACATTATGTTAAAATATCACTTGACTTCTGATGGTCCTTGGGAGTATCACTTGTTTTGCCAAATACAACATACATAATCAGTATACATATTCTGACTTTGCACGCCACCCTGAGTTCCCAAGAGCCTTCTTTTAAGTACCCCATCCATCTTTCCATGGCCAAGTAAGTGTTACGGTTTATTTATACATCATTGTTTCATTAGAGCTGGTCTGTCAGCTAAGAGTACTTAACCCTTCCCAGGACTGCAAAACCTGCCCATCCTCAGAGGAATGCCACTTAACAGTGGCACCTGCTTAGTACTGCAAAGTACATCCAGATGAGACCATCTCCCTGCACACCCTCAGTCTACTGCAGGCAGAGATTCACCACACCTCTCCTAAGTGGTTTACTCCTGCACAGTCTTGCACTGACCTTTGTAGTCCTTTAGAAAAGGAACTCTGACTGTGATTTGAAACACAGCATTTTAAATTAAGTCAAAAGAATTCTGTATAGCAACACATGGCGCTAACATTGGCAAACTGCATAGATGCTGTTGAGTGTTGCTAGATATCCTGGGCATCTAGGATGGAACTTTCATCAAAAGAAACTCTGGCACGTGGAGATTTTTTCCTGATTTATACTCTGCCTTGTTAACATTAGCCCGTGTAACAAACCCACTTAAGACAGAAACCTCCTAACCGTGCCTACACCAAGGAATTGGGATTCAAGGGCGCTAGATGCAAAATGTACACAGAGAAGGTGAAGAGTAAGTTCCCACTTTGTATGAGTATCTTCAACTCCTTTCCAGCAGTTCAGTACTTAACTGCTGTCATCCACTTTTCCATCATTAGCATTTAGTTATTAATTTTATTCCCAACCATAAAAATTCTCTCCAAGTTGCAGTAAAACAAAAAGAAACTAAAGCCAGGAAGGTATTTCAGGGCTATGAGTGTTTACACAAAAGAAGTGATTTCTTTCAGAAATGAACATCATTAAAAAAAAAACCTCAAAACATAGTTTTGAAAATACTACATTTCATAGTTATTTAGTCATCGATGTGCATTTGATGCTCTGTAAGACTTTCATGTAGAAAGCAATTAGTATGTGAATACTACGTATACAACTGTGAGCAAAAATCCAACACCAGTTTTTAAATATGATGCCTCCAATGAACTTTGCAATACAAATTGCTAGAGTAGCTGAGAGACCAAGATGGAAATGGATAAAGGAAAACACCAAGGAGAGATTTTTCCGCTTAAAATCTTACACAAATTTGCACAAACACACACACCAAATAGTTTGCCTGGGTGTCTTAGGGATGGTTTTTTATCCCCTATCCATTTTTTGTTTTGTTTTTGTTTTGTGTCTGGGAGGGTTGCTGCCCACCCCCATCCCATGCCACCCCTGACCCTGGCTCCAGGAGTTTTGTGATGGGCGAGAGCCAGGCTGGGATTTTCTGTGAGAGCCGTGGGGGGTGAGAGGCAATTCCTTCCTTCCAGTGAGGTGAGTCCTCTCCACAGCCTAGCACTGGGATCTCTCTGATCACAGATACTTGTTGCTGTGTGGGTTTTTGTCCGTTTTTTACACTCTTCCTTCAGCACTGTAACTGGAGCTTACTGGCTTGCTTTTCTGCTTCTCTGCTGCTTGGGAGACCAGAGTCAGTGCATACTATGCTGGGATCTGTGAGCACCCCATTCCCTGCCAATTACTGCCCGCTCTGCACAGCCCGATCTTGGGATCAGCCCTCCCTGGTGAGCTACCCAGGGGAGAGATTCCCAGCTCAGCCCTGCTCTTCTCTGCTGCTGCTGCTTCAGGGCTTCTTTCTACACCTGCAACTCGACAACCAGCCACCCCACAGCTTCTGGCAGGACCCAGAGTCTTCTGCTACGCTTTGTGTGATAAACAACTGCTCACTTAAAAAATTTCGAAGGTTTATTAAACCTTAACAAACCCCACAAAGGACTGAATAAGGAAAAAGGGCATTACTGGGAGTGTGACTGCCACAGGCTCATCCACAAAATTGCTGTTCCTCCTTTTGCAGCCCTGGTGTTGCATCAGGCAGCCCTGACCCCTGAAGGTCTGTCAGTCAACTCTTCTTTGCTGTCCATTGGTGGTGACCTTGCAGTCTGATTGGAGGTGAACTGTTGTTGTGCCAAGACTCCAAGTAACAAATCTCCCCATTCCCACCTGCTCCATTCAAGGGGCACAGGAACACGGTCTCCCTCCCTATGACCCTGACAACCAAGGCTGCCCAGAGCCCCCAGAGAGGAGGGAAAGGGGACTATGGGGAGAACAAGAGGCATCCAAACAACAGACTGCAATAACATAACCAAACATCAATAAAACCTTTCTTAACATACACACAATATTTATCCCTTAATTGCCAGAGCCAATCATCACATTGCCTATCCATAACAATTTGTCATCCCAGATGTGCCCGCCTCTGCCATTCCAGCTTGCTGCTTCCAAGGTTTCCTGCTGCAGTCCATTCAGTTTCTCGAGGGGCACTGACACTGGCGTCCCCCTGTGATTTTGCAAAGGAAAGCCCTTTCTCTCTTTCTCTCTTCAGTTCACCCGCCATTACTGCATTCAGGGATGCCTGGGCCCGCGCCACAGCGCCCCCTGCCGGCGCGGGGGAATCATCGCACCCGCCCTGCCTGGCCGGGAGCCGCCAGCGCCCCCTGCCGGCTGTGCCCGGAACTGCACCGGAGGGGAAAGTGCCTGCGGCCCAGAGAAGGCGTCACTGGGCTTGTGCTGCTGCTCCTGCTGCTGCCCTTGTGGCTGTTTGTCTGTCTTGTTATACAGATATATTCTGGTAAAGAACTGTTATTCCTTTTCCCATATCTTTGCCTGAAAGCCCCTTGATTTAAAAGTTATAATAATTTGGAGGAAAGGGATCATATTTTCCATTCCCAAGGGAAGTTTGCACCTTCCTTTGCAGACACCTATCTTTCCTACCAAGATACTGGGTAAATTCATAACTTCAAACATTTAATGTGCTTTGTAAGTTATATTCAACTTTGTCTCTTCAGCTTTGTGTTGAGGATTTCTTCTCTACCTCAGCAGTGACACCTTGCATGTTGTATGATACTACGTAAGGCAATCCTAGGATGTGATAGCAATAGAAATGTCACTGACAGTAATGAAGGAAGAACATTTTTCCTAAACAAGCCAATAAGCAATGTAATTGGAAAAGCATTTTTTACATGTCTAGATTCTTAACCATTTCAGAGCCTGCATAATACCATAAATTTACAACACTTCACTGTATCTGAATTTAGTTGAAGCAGGTTGCACAACCAGAAGAACTCTCTCATGTCAAGCTATAAGCGCTATTCTGAAAATTTTCTTTGTATAAGACCTTATATTCTATTGAATGCTATTCAAGAAAATAATTAAAATGTAGGGTAATCAAACTATATGAGTGTAAAGAGGTGTGATATCTAATAAAACAAAATTAAAATATTTTAATAAAAGGAATTGTCTGCAGCTTGCAGCTGCTTTGTGAGACTAACTCACAAATACTAGAATATAACTTTAGTTAAATTTATATATAATACAAAGGCTTCAAAATTTCATTTTTGACTCTTCTGATTAGAATGCTACTAGCTTATCATACAGTATGTATTTCCTACAAATGGAAAATTTATTTAATAAACTCCAGTCTTGCAAAAGGAATTTTCTTCTAGAACTACTATTGGACACTAAATGTCTCCAAAACCATACTATTCCATGTATGTCACAAGAAGTTTGCATAGATAATCTCATTTGAGTATCAAAGCAAATATCTTCTATACTTTCCAGGAGAAGTTCATTAAATAATTCTGTAGCAACAAAATTAAATACAATTTTGCTGGTGAATGAAACCAGTCCATTACTTTCATCATGTGAGATATTCTGAAGTTATTGTCATTTTTCCAGTTGATCACCTACTGTTCAAAAAAACTGTTGGGAGAGATTAACATTAAAAAATGCTTAGTGTTTCAGACCAAAACAGAAAGTACTGTAATGTTTGATACATTAAGCTAGTTTGAAAACAGTATTGTGTAACAAAGCAAGTGCTACATAACTGTAAATCATATATTTAAAGGAGAACACCACAGGATACTTTTAAAAAAGGAAAGCATTACTTCTTTGTATCTCATTTATATGCATCTAAAGGTTACATACAGTGGAGTGCATAAAACTAGTTTCTTTTTTTGTAACTAATTACTCTAATTAATTAGTGTTTAATTAGTCTGAAGTTTTCTTTCCCCACTGCTCTGCTTATCTGAAGTCAACCAAATGCAGAGCTTGAGATATTTAAAAGACAGGTGATAAAAGGCCTTTTTGTCCTTAACTAAGACACATGAATGTTGAGATAAAAATAATAACTGGTATAGGCTGTAAGTCCAAAACTTAGAAGAATCAAAGTAACAGTTAGAAAGTGTTTCTTTAATATTGTGAGTTCCAATTTTGCAGTATTTGGGGTTTATGCCAGACAGAAAACAAAGCAGCAAACAAAGAATGTGGATCAGAAGTAAAAAAAATTGACTTACCATAAAGGGAAGTTCAAAGGGGGTGACTACTTCTGTACTAAAAAAGGGCAGGTCAGGGCAGGGCAAGGCAAGGCAAGGCAAGGCAAGACAAGGACAGAACAGCTGGAAGAGACCTACAATGACCATCTAGTCCCACTGACCATTTCTGGGCTGACCAAAGTAAAAGCATGGCTTTAGGGGCACTGTCCAAATGCCTTTTCAGCGCTGACATTGGCTGGGCATGGTCAGGGGGAGGCATCAACCACCTCTCCAGGAAGCCTATTCCAGGTTTTGGGCACCCTCTGGGTCATGAAATGTTTGTTCATATCAAATCCAAATCTCCCTTAATGCATGCAACTTTCAGCTATTCCCCACATATCCTGGCACTGAAGGGTTGAGAAGAGCCCAGCATCTCTCTCTCCCATTCCTCAGGAAGCTATAGACAGCAGTGAGGTCACCCCTCAGCCTCCTCCTCTCCAAACCAGATTGTGGAGGCCCAAGGGCCTATGATGAAAATCCCTATATCCCAGTCTGGAAAGAAGATGATAATTAGTGCCTCCTGATATTGGGGTGAGAAAAGGCCTCTTCCCCATAGGTCTTTGAAAAGATATGCTAATATGTTGTTGAGTTTGCTCCCCATTTGGGTCACCAAGTTTTTGTCATCCCAGTTCAGCCCCCATTCACCATACGTGTACATCCCCTAGAATGTTCTCCCTTCCCTCTTTCCCCATTGGCCTCAGTTTGGTGCAGTGGTCCACCCCTGTCTTCCTATTGGTTCCCCTGTTTTATTACCCCACCTCTGTGTCACTTTTCTCTTTTCCCATTGGCCCTTGAGCCTTTGATTGGCCCTCTCTTTCCCATATATAATCCTGGACCCTCCCTTATTACTTGTTTTTGTCCCTGGACCCCTTGGGCACGTGGTTGAAATAAACCTCGTCTGAACTCCATAAAAAGACCTTTCCCCTCTCTCATCATCAGAAGGTGTCTGTGGTGTGTATGTGTGTATGTGTGTATGTTGCATGCCTGCCCAAACACCTTCTCCTGGAGATGCATTCGGAAGGTAGCAGCATTTACCATCCGCCCACGCTGGTACACCAGACAAGCCCAGTGCCCTCAGCGGCTCCTCAGAGCACATTCTTGCCAGCATCAGTGCCCTTCTCTTGATGTATTAGAGTCCCAGAAGAAATATTTAAACATTTTAAAATATTATTAAAATATTTAAGAAGTAGTAACAGTAATTTGAGATAAGGAACGAGTTAGGGAGATGTACTGGTATGTAAAACCATGACATTTAAACAGAAAAAATTATTTTAATTTGCTGCTGCTATGATCTACCTGTCATTTTTAGATGGACAGAAATTTTAAGGCTAAAACTAAATAAAAAGTTCGAAAATGTGCTTCACAAAACAACCTTGCCTTATCACAGTACAGAAGGATTTTTCAGTGTTGTGATCCACCTCTGGTATCTAGATTCTGAGATTATGTAAAAGCCCAATATCATAGCATTTCCCTTGAGGACCCAATCATGTCAGAGACCTACTGGAAATCCATTCCCATAAAACTTGTAGCATAATTTCTTCATAAAAATACATAAAATTGATTCCCTTAGACACACTTTTCTATTTTCCTCAGAAGAAAGAATCTGTATACCTGCACATATAATTCAATACCACAATTTAATTCAGATAAACAGAAGAAAAAAATTATTCCAACATGTCCCTATCCTTTACTTCAACTGTATATCTGAAGAAATATTCTTTTGAAAAAACTAAAAGTTCTGGGCTTTTGTTCATGTATTCCTTAGTCTCCTGAATACAGCTGCCAGTATTCAACAGAAAGCTGGTTTCTGAAAGATGATTATTGTTGACCTGACTCAGCCCATCCTCCAGTTAGAGAAAACCAGAAATAACCAAAACACAGTTGCCATGTAAAATTAGTTGACAGTTACTACTGATATGGACTACAGTGGAATATGTAACATGGTGAACTAGCAAAGACAGTCAAAGGAAGGATTTCTGATTAACAAAATGAATTCATATTGTGGGATTTCTTCTCTGCCATGCATGTATTGGATGATTTTGGAAATGAACCATATGACCCATATTCACTTCACCTACCATTAAACACTTGACTGAGGATTGCAAGATGGTAAATACATTTCCTTCATATAGGCAACGGAGAAAGACACATCCAGAGGGTAATTATGACTCTGATAATTGACTACAATTATCATTACTATAATCATGACATTACTCTATTAATGATGGAGTGATCTTACAATAAGAATGTAACTACCTCAAAAATCTCACATAAATGCTTGGTTTAGTATCGAGATGCATCCAGGACTGTGTTTATCAATTCCTCATCTGCAAAATGTGGAAAATAATATTTCCACAAATTTTGAGAAGAATAAAAGGCACATGGGACACAGAAAGATACAGAAAGGATACCGTGTTGGCCTGGTTTCAGTTCACTGACCATTACTCATCTGCCTTCTGATTTACAGCAGTAGAATTGAGACAGGTCACCAAAATGAATTTTCACTATATAATCAAATCCTCAGTGTTTCTGGGATTCACTGTCACTGCTTCCATGTATCTATTGACACAGATGTTCTTTATCACTTGTTTCCTTTTTATATATATAATAGAATATTCACAGGCTTAGAGTCAGTACTCTGTGGGTTGAAGGAAAAAGCAGTAATGCATTCAGAAAATGTGCCCTGAATAAGTGATAAGTTTCTAATGTGCTAAAGGACAGCTCAGATGTGTGTACAATCCAGTTTTCCCTTTCAGGATTGACAAATGCTCAATCTTCAGTCAAACTCTACTTATAGGCAATTGACAGTTGGGACCTGCCTGCATTCTCCTTTAATCCATCAACACATACTTGAAGAGAAAAGAGATGCTCCATCTCCAGAAAAAATCTGGAGTTTTTTCAAGTAGGCCTCATGGAGATACAGCTTACTTATTTGTCTAGCATAAACATGTCACTCAAGAAGACATCAAAGAAAACAGAGCTGTCATAAATCTGATGCTTGCTTTTTTTGTTGGTATTACTGCTCAGCTATTCAAGGTCATGGAGTCTTGGTGAACTTCATGAAGCTAAATCATGCTAAGCTAGGACCATTTTCAAACTTAAGAAACATGGTTCCAATAAAAAAAATAATTTAGAAATGTTCCATATATGTAGCTGACACTCAAATATAGCTACAAGATGTTTATCTTATATTAACTTTTGTTTGATTACTACATTGTAGGTGTTTAATTTTGATTTCAGTCTTTTAAGGAAAAGTGAGTTAGAATCCAGTCTGCTTTCTCTGAGTTAACTCCACAATGTGAGCCACAGCATAGTAAATGGAGATTTGCTTTATAGACCTAAAATGCTTAATTCTTCCTGTAAGTGGAATAATTTTACAAAAATATATATGTTATTGGTGATCTTCAGAAGGAGATTTGTAACACTACCTGTGGTTGTTTGTGGATTAGCTAGCAAGAAAACAGATTCCACTTCTACTGATGCAAACGAGTTCCAGCAAAACCCAAAACATGTTGGAAGACTGTTCAGACAGGTTTTGCATTTTAGTCTGTCAATGACAAATTAATAGAGTGGACATTTATAGTTAGTTGTCTCTTGAAAAATTGGCATAGCAAATACATCTTGTCCATTTTCATGCATCTAGTTAGGTGTAAGTTCTAAGTGACAGGCTAAAGGCATCCTTATTGAACCATCCGTATTGAACCAATGTGATACTGTCATGGATGTCATGGATTGTCATGTCATGCCTGAATCTTTATCCTGGAACTTTTCTGTTTGCAAAAACTGTCAGAGTTTGAAACTGATTTTAAGTTCAGAAAAAACTCATATTTCAAATTTGAAATAAAATAACAGGCTTGAAAATATTTAGTGATTTAAAATAATCTATTTTTATCTTAGAAAATATGTGTAACCACAGAATTATTTGAGATGCAAATAGAGTGAACACAGAAACCCCTCCAAAAATTCTTAGTCCAGTTCTTGTCCTCATAGTAAATTACTAAGAGGAACCTAACAGCAATAGGAGTCTTCTTTTTTTACCAGTATAAATGGTTCCATTTTATTTTTCAAATTTACAAAACAGCATTCTTTTTTGATGGATTATGGTCCAGAAAAATGTTGTTGCTATATTTTGAAATCAGATTTATGTATAATAAAACACACAACACACAATAGTTCATCAACATTGTGCTACTGTGCAGTACTGAGATGTCTTTAGTTAGAAATGTATGTTTCTTTTGTTCTTTAATGCCAAGATTTCCAAATTAATTTCAGAATAACAGTAGAACCCTATGTTAAAATTTGGCAGTTGTGATCAAATGACAATAGAGATCAGTTAACCTTCCCTTTAACTTTGTAAATATGTCTCCAAAATGCTTCCCAAAATCATCACAAAGATTAACAAATCTATCACATGTAAAGACAGAAGTCAAGAAATCAGTAATGAAAATTACTATCAATAATGCTGTCAAGGAAGAAACATAATACAAAAAAAAGTATTTAAGCTTCAACTCAAAAAATCATAATTCACATTTAAAAATTAAGAAAAGCTAGTTCTAATAAAAAAACTCTCCCTATTAGCTTTAACTTCTCTTTATTGTGACACTGACTGAAAGCTTCAGAATATAATCTTCTATTTTTTACAACTTTCTCAGTCTTTGAATATCACTAAAGGAACCCTAAATCTTTTCTATCCTATCTCCTGCTTCTATGCACTGGTACCTCAAAGTAAGAATTCTTTTTAGTTTTACTTGATGATGATGATGATGGAAGAATCCTCTTCCTGTCACTAGGGATATGGCAGCAGATGCAGCATTAGGTTAATGGTCTTCATGGCATAAAATGCTTTTTGGTGTCTTTTTTTAAACTCTGGTTATAATAAAAGGCAATTATGAGTGGTTTTTTCTCATCAAGATGTCAGCAATCTAAGCAAAAGAGTTCAACCCCATCATTTTTAAATACACTGGTTGATTAATGAATTCTAGCAGACATAAAATTGTTTTTGGGACACTCTTAAAATTTTCTTTTTCTCCTATATACTTAAGACTCTTGTATACTGCTAATTGTGTATCGTTGTATGCAGAGTTTCAGATACATACTTTTATGTAAAATGTACTTTTAAGTTGCATTTCAGCCAAAAGAAAGGATTAGTAGAACCATCATTCTCAGTATTTGTTCCCTCAGCAATCTGAAAAGTCAATGAAAGATCTGTGTCATTCTGCAACACTGAAATGATGAGGCTCACTGCCCGTGGTTGACTGTGATATGCAGTGTGTATGTAACACATAACCTAGCTGGTTCACGGGTTGGGCACAAAGGGTTACAGTGCATGGGGTGACATCAGACTGGAGACCTGTCACTAGTGGGGCTCCATCCTTGGCCCTGTGCTCTTCAACATCTTCATAAATGACCTGGACACAGGACTGGAAGGAATTGGAGTAAGTTGGACAATGATATTAAGAGAGGAGCTGCTGATTCCTTCGAAGGCGGAGAGGCCCTGCAGAGACACCTGAGCAAATTAAAGGGCTGGGAAATCAGTAACCGTATGAACACAAGTGCTGGATTCTGCACCTGGGATGGGGCAACCCTGTATGTATGGACAGACTGGGAAATGAAATGCTGGAGAGGAAAGGGAGGAATGAGAGGCCCCAAGGAAAGGGATCTGGGGGTCCTGGTTGATGGCAAATTAGATATGAGTGAGCAATGCCTGGCAGCCAGGAGGGCCAACCGTATCCTGGGGTGCATCAGGCCCAGCATCACCAGCTGGGCAAGGGAGAGGATTTTCCCACTTTACTCTGCACTGGGGCTGCCCCACCTCAAGTTCTGGAGGCAGTTTTGGGTGCCACAAAGCTATCAGAAAGCATGCAAAGGAGGATATGAAGATGGAGAATGGTGTAGTGGGGGAACCACTGAAGGAGTGGCTGAGTTCATTTGTATTGTTCAATTTGGGGAGGAGGAGGCAGAGTGAAAACCTCGTAGCAATCTACAGCTTTCTCATGAGGGAAAGCAGAGAGGTGGCATTTCTCTATAGTGACCCACGACAGAACCCAAAGGAGTGGCAAGAAGTTGTGTCAGGGGAAGTTTAGGTTGTATATTAGCAAAAGGTTTTTCACCCAGAGGGTGGTTGGGTACAGGAAGAGGCTTCCCAGGAAGCATCAAACTTGAGAGAGTCCAAGAAGTGTTTGGACAATGCTCTCAGATACATGGTGTGACCCTTGGGATATCCTGTGCAGAGCCAGGACTTGAAGTTTGATGATCCTTATGGGTCTCTTCCAACTCAAGCTATTCTATGATTCTAACTAATTCTATCTCTGAGGGACAGAAGAAGGATCTAGAAGAGCAGACATCTCCATGACTTCTGATTATGCTTATGGCTGCTGATAATTTTATATGCTAACATGATATGTTCATTAAGAAAGACTATGGTTGTTCAGGAAATGTTTTTCTTTTAGAGGAGAAGTCTCAAATGACATAAATTAGGGGAAAATAATCTGAAATTACATGACTAATAAGCAATGAATACATTATTTCTAAATGTGTTGGCATTAAATATTCTATAAGAAAAAGACCAAAATCAAGTCTTCTTACCCTAGATCAATTTCAATAAAATAAGTATTTATCAAATCACAAATCACAAATCACAAATGCCCATTTGCTTCCCTACTTAAGTTAATTTCACTATGGAGAATGAAATCCCTAATTTTGGAAACTCCTGAATAGACAATGCTTTTTAACAGTTTCCATTTAAATACACCCATGACAATTTGACTGCAATTAAATTTCTTTAGGAAGACCAGTATTTGTGCTAATGTGGCCTAATTAAAAAGAACCAGAATGGACTTGGCTATCTCGATTCCTTCAATACTTGCAAGGTTTTCTAAAGCACTGAGGAGAGATATGAGTGGAGGGACTAGGAAAGGAGTAAAAAATGAAGCAGGCACATGGTTTTCATTTGGGGTGGAGGGAGACTGTTATGAAATTTACTCGACTGCTGCAGGCAATATTGGAGGATTAAATGGAAACTGGTTGAACCTTAGCTTCCAGTTTATAAAGAGCATTCACTCTATAAAGTTTCCTTATAGCACCTTTTTACATAATGAGCTTTAACTAAATTCTGTCAGCACGAAAAGTGGTTCATATGGTTTAAGATGTGTCTTACTTAAGGAATTCTGAAGATTTTCCTTTCAAAGGCACAGAAGAGCTTTAAAGGATGGCCTGACTTTTGAAGTAGTAGAAGATGATGTCCTATCCCATTTCTCATGTTTTCAATACAGGCTTGAAAAAATCTATGGTAGGATGTTGATCTTGTCATCTGCAATTATCTTTCGCCTGATTATTCCTATGCTATTTTACATAACTCTCAGCCCCTTGAGAAAGCGTGAATTTTCCTGATAGCTTTGTAATTGCTAAGGAAAACAGGAAGGACAAAATACATAAACTGATGTAATTTACATTTAATTCTCTTAGTTTTCAGGATATTCCTTCTGTTCTGGGCTCAGAAAAAAATTATCAATAATGGTCATTTCTGAAATCTACTTATCAAGGTGGCTGCCTCTCCTTTTCTTTCTGCTTTCTTCACCTTCAAGAACTCCCAGCAGCCTAAATCCAGTATTTTTATGTAAGTACTAGTTATAAAGAAAAGAACACAAGAAGCATCAGGATTTACCTTCCCTGGGAAAATCGAGTATTCATTTGAACTTTTCAAAGTATTTTCCTTGTAAGCACTATTCAAATGAAATAGTTTATAAAGATTCGGGACTTAATGTTATTTGATTGAGAAATCTATTTATGTCTTCAAAAAGGCAAGGAAGAGCTATAGAAATGTAAAATATAGACAAATGTATAATTTGATTCATATTTAATCAATACATATATCAAAATGCAGCAGAAGTAAAAACTCTATTTGAACAAGGGATGTGCCCAATGCGAACAGGTGATAAGTGAGGATGCCATCAGCCAAAGAGCATGATACTGACATGTGTATTCATTTGTTTATTTGTAATTTTGCAGTCAGAATTATCTCCTTGAACTCCATACACAATGAACAATTTTTTTGGCATACTAACTCAAAGGGGAAAGCATCCATTTTACAAGTGTAATATAAAATGTGATATTTATACTGTTTTCCGGTTGTAATCAGTGCTGTCTTATGTGCAAGTAATTTGTTGAATGCCAAAGACATTCATGTCTGGCTAACAGTTGTTGTCTGATTTTGCTGAAAGCTGTGTGTGAGAACAGGAATCTGTTTGTGGTAAAATGGTTTGTGCAGGAAGGTAGGCAGCCTGCTTCCACATACTGCATTAATAATGCCTCTTCACAGCAACCACATTTTCCATTTTGGAGCCTTGCTCTAAATCATTCTGAAGTCCCCACTAGGAGAACATGGGGAAAGAGGGCATATCCTTGCCTCAAAGCCTCAGTTCCCAAATTCATTTATTCACCAAAATGAAAACAAGAGGAAAATTGCTCACTCAGCTAAATTAGTAATTGTTTATTTTAAGCAAACTAATAGTCATACTTTATCTTTCCCAAAGATCTCAATATTCTTTGCACTAGATAAACAAACCTCAGATAATGTTAAGTATTACCTTTTACAAATAATCTATTGGGTTATGAAGAGACAGTGAAAGGAAGGGATACGAAACAGAAGAATGTGCTGCCATATGTGCTGCTTTACAGAAACCCTGAAAAAGAGCTATAGCACTAACCAAATCACAGCTCTTCCCAGCAGCCCTTTAATTCAGGTGGGGGTCAGCATGAAGGATGGAGAAATTCAGCAAAGATGAGTCTGAACACTTCCCAGCTCAACTGCACCTGCTGAAACTGAAAGAGAAGTACCAACAACAAACCCACTAATGCTTTTGTCTACCCCTTTCCCAATGGCCAAGCTGGACCAGTGATGAAGGGAACTACTGTAATCATCCCGGTAGGGGAGCTGCTTTATGCCCTCCATGAATGTTCCTGTAACATAGTGCAATGCAGCCCTCAGCTCCATGACAGAGGCCACACAAGAACTACATGGCACAAGCTGGGACCAATCCCAGGTTTCCCAGTAGAGAGACCTAACCATTGATTGTAAGATATACTTTCTTTCTCCTCAATCCTTCATTTTATTTTCAGTATTGTAATAGATTCTAATCCCTTCATAACCCCATTAAACTGCTGCATGCCAGTCCCTCGCCCATCATCAGCAGACCGCCCTGCAGGCCTGAAACCACTTCAGATGGCAATTTTTCAAGCCACACTAATCAAAATGAAATATCTCTCAATTAATTATCTCTCTACAACCTGCATTCCAATCCCACTTCATAATTGACAATTACTTGCCCATTCTTCCGCACAAAGCCTGGAGTAAATTGGATAATTTTAGCATTTGTTTTATTTTGACTGTTCCTAAATTTAACGTGGGAAACTCTTTGCACCCACTCCCCCTTCCTGTTTTGGTAAAACAAGTTAGTTAGAACCGATGTCTTCACAATTAAATTTTCAACAACACATCAGGAAGGGCTTTGCCTCAGCTCTTTACTGATCTCATTATTACAAAAAGCATGTGGTTATAGCTATGTCTGGCACTTCATACTATTTCTTGTGACTTTAGGAGGTACTAAACGACATATTCAAAATATCATATTTAATATAAAAAATACATATTAAGGCTTCTGCTCTGATTTCTTCCAGACCAACATGTTGCAAAGTATTTCCGGTTCATATTAAACACACATGAGAACATTTGCACTTATGGTTAGGAATCAGTTCTTGACCTTCTAAACTTGTATTGTTCCCTGATGAACGCTCTGGTTCTAATTCCCTAAAAGGCCATGACCTGGTGTGTATCCAAGGTCAATTAAAATGAAGTCCTTAAAGCTTTTTCGTATGAATTCTGACATGTTTTCTAAGAATTATAGTCTCAGACTTAACCCTATGCTGTTTAAGATTTTTCCAATATAAGTTTCTGATTGCTCTGAGCAGCTAAGTGTGCTGTATTTTCTATCATTATTTCCCTGCACAAAAAAGCCCTTATGGCTTATCACCTTCCTCTTTATCACTTTCTCTTGGAATCAGAAGAATGAGAAGCATTAAAAATCTGGTCAGCCACCAAGGCCATTCTCTTACTTAGGCCCACTTATTTCTTAAAGAGTTGTTCATGCTGAAGTTTTCCAGTCTCATTTGAATCTCCTATGGTTTCATTTGCAGGGTAATGATTGACATACAGCAGCTCTTTTCTTGCTGTTCAGTCTACATTCTCCCTTTAAAAACCCTTCTTCGTCACCCATGACTTGACCGTGTCTCATCTCACTTATGTTGTTTCTTCCCAAAGAGTTGTGCTGTACTGTGTAAAATCCCTATTCATGCAACCCAAAATGACAAATAATGTGGGAGAAAGTAAGACAAAGAAAAGACACAAAAGGCAAATTATGAAACACAAAAGACAAGTAAGGCACTAGAGAGTTTCTAGCTGGGTGACTTCAGATATCAAGGGAGAGAACCACCTCACCACCCCCTCCCAAACAATCAGAACTCAGATTTCAGACCAGAACTAGCAAACACAAGCCAAGAGGGGACTGCCAGAACTGACATACATAAATAACCCAGTTGGGATTAATCACCAACAGGGAATTAGAAAGGAAAATAGTCAGAGGACTGTGGGAATAAGTTGTGAGTCTTGAAGAAAAGCAAGTGGAGCCAAGAGCTGCAGAAGGAGGGTATGTAAGGTAGAACAGAGAGCAGAAGCAATAGATTGGATAATTGATGTCTAATAGCAGGACTATGTCATGATACAAAATTTTTACTGAGCACACACATGAAACAGTCAGCTAGGTAAAGCTCAATTGGAAATGCTATCAATCCCATTTGACAAATCAGAGGACTGGAACAAAAGAAATTTCTATTATTCTAGTGAGATTAAAAGGCAGAAACACTGCCTTTGATTATTAGGTGCTCTTAGAATAACAATGTAGAACATGGAATGGTAATTGCTAAATGCAGCAGGAATTGGAAAGAGAGACAATATCTTTTATTAACGCAACTGATATAGCTAGAACACAAAATCTCACAAGCACGCAAGCCTTTTTTAGTAATTTCTTTCAATTACTAGCTCTTTTTAATTGGTTTATGAATATTTTAGTAAAAAGTTCTTTCTATTGTTACAGCTATTATTTTTAAAATGACATGTAACTTGATAAAAGTGTTATTTGACTTATTCTCTTTGTAGATTTTAGTTCACATTGTAGTTCAGTCTTAAGTCATAGGCCTGACATAGTTTTAAACTAACTTTTCTATTTGTATATTAAATTTTCAGCTCACTTAAAATTTGCAAAATACAGATTCTGACTTAAGCTTATCCTGGGCTAACTGATAATCCAGAAAAGCAGCAAGAATAGCTTTTCACAAAGTGAAATTAAAAGAATAAAGAGGATAAGCAGGAACATGCTATATTTATCAGTGTAAATACTATATTTTACTTGCAGTGCACTAAAGTATCATGGATTTATTAAACTAGTGATTTAATAAGATAGTTCCTTGAATACTAGGATTTATGAGACTCTTTTTTTTTTTAATCTGTAAATTAGTAACATGATAATCTTATTGTGCTATCACACTGCAAGTTTGTTGCAAGTCAGGCAGGCAGTAACACTCCTGATATTCAGGAATGTCTGTACATACTCAGCTGGCATGCAGGTGTTCAGCTAATAAAACAGAAATAGAAATTTGACAGGCAGAAAGTTACCAGATGTTTCTATGACATAATTAGGAGAACAAAGGAGAGAGGTGCACTGATATCGGTAAAAAGAAATACCCATCATCTTTGCTTGCCTGGTATTTCAAAAGTTTACATGGTAAGAATTCCTCTTTACATTTAAAAACCAAAAGATTGTATTTGCACCATATTGTATACACTTTCAGGGAAAATATGTAGGAGACCCATATAAAAGATATTAAAAAAAGTAGAATTCCAGCACTATAAGGCAAGTAATTTTAAAAGTGGGCAATTAAGATGGAGGAAAGTTAATGCCTCAGTTTGAAACGTGCTGAGTAGTGAAGACCAGTTGCTTTAAATACTCAGCCATGGTAACCACAGTAGTGATTAACACAAATTTTCTTGGTAAATTGGAAATTGAAGTTTAATAACATAGGGTTGAAATCTGATCTAATTTCTACTCACACAGCATTTGAATTACTCATTCGACGTCCCTGAAAAAATGTACAGATACATGTTACTAAGTCCCAAAATTCTGCTCCAAGTACAATTTGCAAGAACATAGAGTTTTTATGCAGTAGCTTTACCAAGAAGCTCTTTAAAGTTTGTAACTATGGTCCCTCAAGCACGTCTGTTGTTTCAATAACCCTGCCTTTATCAGTCCCATCAAAGCTGCTGTCCAGCATGAGGTTACTAGGAACTATAATGAAGTGATGCTGCTGTGGATTTCCTTATAGCTCAAGATTTTCCACTACTAGGCAGGTGACTGCAATTTCCATCACATCAGGACAATTACTTTTAAGAACGGAAGGAACCTTCAACCTCCCTCCTTTTCCTCTACCCCTCCCAGCTTAGGCTGCATATCACAATCCACAAACTCAGAGAATACTTTGCTTGTGATTCTCAACATAACCAGTAATACAGGAAATTGAACTGCAAGGTAGAAAAGTATTTTTTTAAAGAAAATTCTCTTTGTAAACCAAAGTCTGGGAAACAGATTGTGGAAAATACTATGAATAAGCTTTTTGATTTTACCTTTTGAGCAGATGATACTATGGGTCCCTATAATACAGGTTTTCAGAAACAAACCTTAGAGCATGCTCAAAAAAAAAAAAAAATCATGGTTTCATTTAAATACCAGAAAAGGTTCAGAAACATATTTTAATTTGTGCCAAACCGCAAATCTCTGGAACACCACAAAGTTTGCATTCTCATGATAAACCTTAAACATAGAAAATTTCTATTTTATATTGTGAACTAAGAAAAAGTTGAAACTGTAAATCCACAAGTGAAATAATTTCCTTCATGTAACAGAAAATGAAGTCAAACTGTAAAGACATAGGAATCCAAACTTGTGCCAGGCACAAAAGTGTTCAAACTATCACATGTAACTCTTATCATAACTCTTTTTTTCTTAGGCTTTTTGAACCATATCACAACTTTCAAGATTATAATGATGGCTATCCAACAATGGTACGAACAAATATGGTGCCATTCATCTGCTCTGTTCTCATATTTGTTCTAAAGAATAGGGATTACAACTGTTTACATTAGTGTAAATGATATATAAAGGGCAATGCAGCATTGCAAAATATGAAAATTACTGCATTGTAATATTGCAAAAGCATATACAGCTTCAATACACTGTTGTCATTATCTGACTCTACATCATTTATTTATACTGTTTTCTTTAAAGGCTAAATACAACGCCTGAATTGCAGAGCACAGTAACCTGGCAAAAGAATATGATAATATCTTCAAAATCTGGGTTTTTTTTGGTTTCTTTTCTGGAAGTCAACCTACAGCACAGTTATCTGATACGAAGTTATCACTGAAGCAGTGCTAGGATCACTCCTACATCAGCTGATGACAGCTCGTATCTCCACACATCCTGTTGAATTACTTGCAGAATAAGTTACTCTTGCATTGCAGACTTACATAGAATGGTAAGAGGAGTTATCCCACTTTGAACAGCAAAGAGGAGCTGTTATATCTACCTCATACCTGGCAAAAGTACAGCTCTCCAGTTAAATACCAATGATGTCAATGAACTTCAGGAAAATAGGCCATACTAAGAAACTGGTACAGTAAGCTGTCACAACAGAGATTCTAGGTTCCTCAGAATCTCATCAGAAGAATGATGAGCTTTATTCCTTCTGGAAGCATATCTCACTGAAAAAGTTTGTCTCCTTTATTTGGCTGCTACATCATGTATGCAAACAAGGCCCTTTTACTAAGTACTCACTGCATCTTAGAATCTAAATTCTTTACTTTGAAGAATGGCTAAACATATGTTTATGGCTTAAATGTTTGCCTTTGATGTACAATGGGAATACTGGTAGATGTTACTATTTTCTAAAAGTTAGCTACAATGTTTGATTCTTTGCAATCTGATTTAGCTCAGTATTTTATTAGAAGTTATTGGAGAACATTTTCAGATCTTAGAGAGCTGAGATGTCCAAAATGAGGTGCCATAAAGGGGACCATATTCCAGAAAGCATTTCCTTAGTATTTTCTTAGTATTTTTAACAAGGGTAACATACATTATCATATTTCCATTTCTTTCTTTTTTTAAAAGCATTAATTTTTATTTATTGAGAATGTTAATTCCTTTACATTTATGATACAACTTAGAAGGATGAAATTATAGAGAAAAACATAAACATAAATGCAATTCATTTTAGCATATGGTTCTAAAGTAACCAAGTTCAGCCATTTTTAAAGGGAAAAACATTAAACAAATACCAAGATCATCTAAAATTATGGTCTTCAACACTATCTTTAGGGCAAATAAGGTTTATTTTTCTAAATGTTAAAACAAAATCCTCCACAGCAACTCAGGGTATCTTCTTGCCAACCATTGAATCAATCCTGCTTCCATTAAACTGTAACCTCAAATAATTACATTTCTAAAACTGCAAAATTCTGGAATTCAACAGTGAAATTTCCACTGACTTCAATAAAGTCTGGTTTTCACCTTAATTTTTACTTAATACTATGTGCTGCATTTCTAGAGGCTTGTACTTCTGATAAGTCTAGTGAGACCTAGTTTTTAAATATATTTCACTTGCATTAATCCAGCAGCTTAGAACAAAAGATAATTACATCTTGAAATTAAATTCTCCTTCCTGTTTTACATCTAGTTTTTGTGACTGTGTAGTTGGGGAATGCTTGAGCTATTTGGTAGGTTATGCTGCTAAACAGAGCGTATCTGCTCCTCTGACATTAAAAGGAATAAAACCTTTCTTCTTTATGTGGCAACTCTGGTTAATCCATTATGAATCTACTTTAAAAATTACTTGAATCCTGTTTTCCTGGAAAGTGATCAATCAGACTATGACAGATTTTAAAGCCAACATTTGCCTAGAGGCTGAAATAAAAGTAATAGGCAGAACGGCTGTGTCTGCACCAAAAAAATACTTAAAGGTTGTTTTGTTTTGTTTTTCATCACAGTGGTAATGTTTGAAAAATGTTCAGGGGACATTAGGAACATCTTTTTTACAATGGAACTACCACAAGTGTGAAGATTAAAATAATGTAAAGTGTTTGTCAAACAGGAAGTGTTATAATAATGAACATTAAAGTTGAAGCAAGCAAAAGTATGAATCCTCCAAATTTGGATCCTTTTTGAAGGATGGACATAAGAATTGCTATTTTGTTAAATCAGAAATTTACACTCCAACAGTAATCCATTCCCTAAAGCATGTATATGAAAAAGCAAACCAAAAAGACTCCTACCAGCATGTGCTAGAACAAGCCTTTAGAAGATTCAAATCTCAGAACACAATAAGACATTTTCTATTGCGTTGTGGTGGACAATATCCGCTAAGCTCTGTTCACACCTTTTACTTCTTATTCAACCAAACGTTCACTGACAGCAAATATAAAGCACATGTGGGAACATAACTCAGGTATTGACCTCAGACCTAACCTTTTGGAAAAACAATTCAGGATTCCAGACTCAGGAATGAAAAAGCATTATTTGAATCTTGGTTCTTTCAGTTTTTAAACACGATAATAGCATTTAAAGTAGAATTTTAATATTTGATGAGTCTTTTTCACCGAGTGATATGATAATCTTCTATAATGCTGGAAAAAATTAATATTGTTTCTTTTATTTGACCTTAAGTACATTATTCAATAGCACAGTAATAGTAGCACAGATATTTTGTCATCATAACTAATGGTGCTATCAACTAAAACATCTGTGGCCATAAAATATAGATAAGACTAGACATAAATTTTCTACCTTCAGTTATCAACTCTTCATGTTACCAAACCTACCTATATAGGATTGGTACAGCACAGCAGGACTAGTGAAGTGTTAAGTTTATACTAGATAATCATCAGCTTTCACAATGGGGATTACCAGATGCAAAGCACCACTAGAGCAAGAAGCTGTAAGTAGCTATAAGTTGCAAGCCTATAAAAGGCTACAACTTTTAGCAGCTCAATTTGCTTTGACACATGTAAGATGTGAGAGCAAGATTACTATACTAGTAGAGTATTGGTCCCTTCAGTACTGCTTCCTGTGTTTACAATGAAAACTTCAGTTTCAACTGTTCCATTGTTTAGAAAAATCTAGTGCTGAAAACTTAGATTAAATTCAAGACTCACTGTTCATCACAGTTAAGTGAAATTCATTTTTAGAGCCAAAATTCCATAATTCTTGGTATTAGTATGTATATGAATGAAGTATAAAGATAAACTAAAGAACATCCTAAACACTAAAGTAATTCTGCAAGTACAGTTTACGGGAATATGGGCTGAAGAAGAGATTAGGTGTTCTCATCCCTTGCAGTTACAAAAAGCCAATCAGAACTTGCATTTTAGCTGCAAATACTGTCAAATGTACTTGTTAAACAAAATTAAAGATTCTGCTACAAGTGAATGAAGGCATAAGAGATTTCACTGACACTGAAAGTACCAGCATTCATGAACTTATATTCATCATACACAGATATTGCAAGATCAAAGCAGGGTGCAGAAATAGGTTGCATAGCACTTTAACCCATGCTTTTTGGTAGTAATAAAAACAGTACAAATTCATATAAACAGTCAACTAGATAAATCAGCTGAAATACTGCAGCCAAAGATATGCATTAGTTATATGATATATGACATATGATATATATATATATGATAGGCTGGAAAATACAAATATTGCTTATGTAGAGTACAGAACCTCTGTAATGGAAAGAACCACCTTTGATCACCCCAAGTTAATTGAGAACTGGCAGAAGATGCCAAACTCCTATTCCTGGATATGCACATGCTCTGTTTATCCACAGAAAGGAAACCCACCCTGGATAAGTTGATCCTAGCCAACTACCGCCCAGTATCAAATTTCCCATGAGCAAGTCCATGGAGAAGCTAGTCAAAGGCCAAGGACATTCTAATCTGGTAGAAATTAACCTTTTATTCACAGCATAGTCTGGAGCCAAGCCAGGACACACAACTGACACCACCTAGGAGACTGATGAATATTCTCCACCCATCAGTGGGCAAAGGACTGATATCCGTTCCCATCATCTTGGACCTCTGCAGTGAGAGTAGAGCTCTAAAATTATGAGTCCTTCCTGAAGAAGTACGCCCAGTAAGTAGTGACAGGAAACCACATCCACCAATGGACTCCTCAAACTGTGTAGGCAGTCACAGAAGCCAAGAACTGTGGAAATTACATTTATCCCAAATATCACGTTGTTCACACAGCTTTTGTCTCATACCTCTACCCCACCCTACCCCTGCTTTATTTGGACTGTGAGCTCCTTGGCTACTGATGATCGACACCTCTTTGTTTACCCAGCATCTAGCATAAACAAGGACTTCAGTGGCAGTCCTTTGCATAACCTAAGATACACTCTTAATAACAGTGCTATTTTGAGGTTTCAAAAAGATTAATTTCCCATCCACTTATTTTCAATATCTACATAGAACAGCAAGCTGAAACAGTGCTCAATCAAGTCCTAGCAATATAGAGACAGTAAAGAACTTTATCAGTAACCCCCCTCATTGTCAGATAGCTACTGCCCCAACAGACCGTCCTGAGCAGCAGCCAACTACACTGGAGGAGAGAGAAAAAAGGATTCAGGAGCCTGTAGCCACTTTTCCATTTCTATGCATATCAGTGGTTAGTTAGTGAGTACTGGAACAGTATATATTTTTAAACTCATCTCTGTTTTGACCAGAATCACCATAAATCTTGTCAGCCTAGACAAGGTACAAGGCTGCTCCATAATAACTAACACTGTAAAGGCCCTTTAACTCCTCTAAACCAAAACCAGCAGCAAGACAATCTATTGAGACATGGATATTTCAGAGACTCAAGAATCCTGACTATTCTGATGTAGAACATGGCATATTCTCTAGAATCACAGCTGCTACAGTAGATTCCACTTCATTTCAAATCATGTTCAAACTGCAGTTTTATATTCAAGGTATTTTATGGCCTTCCTTTACAAGAATGAACATCTATTACATATATATGTGTATATACATAAAAGACCACAGTTATACAAATTTTGTTCTGACTAATAACAATAATAATATCAATAACAATGCTGATGATGTTTAGATACCATAGATACTAATCTGTAGTGCAAGGAATCCATGAAGGGGAACAAAAAATAGCACTAAAAGAGAACACAGGCAGTGAGAGGATCTTTATCAATAATATAGTAGAATAGTTTTTACTACTGTATTTTAAAATTTCATTTCACTTTTGATCCACTAATTTACATGCATTTATTTACTCTGTATTTAATACTTAATTTAGAAAACAATCACACAGCAATTTCCAAGGAAGATAATAGCACATATTTTTCAGCTGACTTTTGAATAAACCTATGAACTTTTAAAACTCCTAATTATATCTGGATTTGTAAAATTACTTCACCAGGTATATGCAGGAAATGTATAAGCTCATTTCTACAATTAAATTTCTTTGGGAATGGATGACCATGAAGATACAACAGTCAGTGAGGAATAGTTTGTCCTTTTCAAATATAAAACTAAGGAATATAGGCAACAGATATGCAATATCTCAGCTACACAAAATGAGCCTCAACTGACCAATTTGGAACAGTTGCTGATGATAGCTAAAATGATGCAAAGAGTTGTTAATATATGATACTTAGAGCAATATAATATTCAAAACCATTGGAGATAAAATCCCCTAACATTATGGAGTCTATGCAGACCTTATATTGTTTGACTCTGAAATGTTAAGCATATCACTTTGGTTTTAATTGTAATGTGCTTTATTTTCATAAGGCACTGGAAAGAAAGATGAACAAATATCATAAACAATAACACTAGGATTTTCTGTGGTTGATTTTTTTGTTTTTTTTTTACTTTTTTTTTTTTTTGGGACCCCCCCAAACCCTTTCGGTTGGTTTCGGCCAAATTGCAACTTTTCGCTCTGCCAGTGAGTTTTCTGGGTTTTTTTGTTGTTTTGTTGGCTTTTTTTTTAATAAAGGTGACTTCTACACATAAAGCATTTATATTGGAATTTTGTAACATCTGGAAACACCTCCTGAGAAAAAAACCTGACAGAAGGAACTGCAATGCTGTCAGGGCTGGATGAACATCTATGGGAATTTGGGAATTACTGGAGAATTTATCCCAGAGATTATATATATATATATATAAAATGATGCAGACATCATGAATATAGCAGAGCTGCATGATCCTGAGGGCTGGTAGAAAGGTAATCTTACATGAGATATTATTGTAGTTCTCTGGAATTGCAAAGGAAGGAAAGAAAGGGGTTTAAATTGTCATATTGTTTAAATTGGCAATTTATTGATCTCTTCAATAATTGCTAGAAGTAAATGCTCAAGACTTCCAGAAAATAAAATAGTAGTAGTAGTAGTAGTAGTAGTAGTAGTAGTAGTAGTAGTAGTAGTAGTAGTAGTAATAATAATAATAATAATTATTATTTTTAAATTATTCAAATAATCCTGAAGTTGACTCTAAAAAAGATTGCTTTAGAGCTGTTAGAGTCACAGGAAACATTTAGAGAGGCATCTGTAATGATTATGTCCATCAGTGTCCATGTATAAATTCTGTCTTAGACCACATGCAATTTGTTATCAGCTGAGGGGTAAGTGGCAAACCACCGTTTTTAGGGTGCTGTGTAATGACAGACAAGAAGGAAAAAAAAAAAGGAAGAGGAGCTTTTGGTGCGATTATGACTGTGACTAGGAGAAACAGAGTTTTCAATGGTAAGCTAGAGAAACAAAGATATAACAGAAATAATGTATTTACTTCTCAAGCATTGATATAAAGAAGTTTTATGTGATAACTGAGCAGTAAGAGCACAGTCCTGTTCAAACACAAAAACCAGCAAATAAATGCACCCAAGGAACCCGAAATGTGATGACAGTTAAGACAGTACTGCCTTCCTCCCACAGGGACACCCTATCATGATCACTTCTGAAAGTGTACCTGAATGTATTTTGTATGTGAGTGAACGTAAGTGAATGTAAATATAATGAGAAAATATTGTCAAGCAGGAATAATGGCTGGTTACCACAGCAGATTCAAGCAATAAACAGTTTCAGTCACTAAACTTAAAGCTGATGTGAAATGCAGGAGCAAACAGTGAACCAATCTCTCCAGACATATTAAAAAGACAAACCTCTTAGTGATGAGGAAAAGTACATGTAGGAAAAGTGATAGGGAAATACGTTTCAGATAGCTATCCAAAACTTGGAATTATCTTGGGAGCTTAATCCCAATCCAAAGAAGCCGAAAAGCCTGACTGTCTCTTGAGAACTCTTCTCCAGGTAGACATTCCCAGGATGAAACACATTTGTTTATTGTGTTTCATGGTAACAGAAAATTAAATCAATGGCCTCTGACTACCCATCCTGTTTCCAATCCTCACAATATCTAGCAAGCTATTGGGAGAATTTTTCCCCCCCTGCTCAATATCATCCTTTAAAATGTCAGAGTGATTAATAAGAGATTAATGGACTCAGCTCAGCACCTTGTCTGCTCAAATGTCACCTTTTGTGGTGTTTGGCGTTCTCTTTTCCTGAAGGACACAGAAGGCGACAGTCTTGATCAGACAAGAGGCACCCAAGTGCGCTTGTTGGCACATAAACACAGACACTAACAATTTTCAATTGTAAAGCTAGCAAAAAAATGGTTTTATCTGAAAGAATGTGCAACTCAAGCCTTTCAGTGTTTGTGATGTTACATTTGGCTGAACACCATAAATTTGAATGATTGTACTCGTGTGTTGGGTGATTAAACATATTTGTGTCAAAAGAAAATCTTGTTAGTATTAGATGGAAAGGTTTCCTTCCTGCTGAAAAACCATCTTCATTAACCCTTCATATAAGTAAGGAAGATTTTTTACATTAATATCTGGGCAAAGTAAAGATACCTTATTTCTTACAACCTGAATATCTTAAGTCATCATTCTGCCTAGGCCTCAGCTATGATCTCATATCTGTTAACTAGGAAAAAACAGACAGCTACCAGCTTTTCTGAGATCAGAACTGTCTTGTAAAATGTGCCTCAAAAAATAACATGGCTGAACTTACCTAAAAATAGAAGGTTTCTATTCAATACTGAGCTTATTTGTACTGGATACAAAGTTCACAAAAATTAAAGGCATCAGTATTTTTATACACATATTTTTGAAGGAGAAGCAAATACACCACCAATAAAGATAAAAGCCAAGAATGTTCATGCTGCAGGATGGCATGTAAGCCAAGAGGGTGGAATGAATCTACTGATGACAGAGTTTTACCATATTATACTGAAGCCAATGGGTAAAACTGATTGGAAGGATTAGAAGTAACAACAGTGAAGATGATAGCTCCATTTCATGGCAAATTTTGAGGTTTCATTGTATTATTTTAATCTGTACTATATTGAATGAAAAATCTTTTGTGTATTTTTGTTAAAACTATGTTGTGATCACAGTCTGACTGAAATTTGAGCTTTATTATGGCCAAAAAAAAGAAAGAAAATTTCTGTTTCTCTTTGTGTTGTGAGAGGAGGCTGTTGTAAATCATATTTTTTTGTTGGTAATGAAGTTGTAATGTCAAAAGATCTAGATTTAAACTCCCCTTTTGCCTTATTTAAAACATAATTTTTAATCCCCAAAACATTAATTAAGGTAAAAAGGTTTGATTGAGTAACAAAACTGATAATCAAAGGAACCAGTTTTAGTGTTCCTATTAAAATGGAAAACCTATAATGTAGCACAGGCGTGAAAGATTGTGTCTGTTTATGCTTGGAACTCTTCTAAAAGATATTAAGTTATTATTCTTACAATATTTTACATTTGCATAATCTACATAATTTCCATGTTCATTTGCATCCATAATAGAATTGCTGGGGAAACCATAACAGGAAAAAAAAAAAAAAAAGATATATAGTTGGAAATTCACAAATCTGCATTGTTTATAATTTCACCTGGCTGGATCCATGTCTTCTGCTATGGATGACCATATTTTTTTGTATAGAGTACAGTTTTGACACAGTAATTCTCAACTACTGAATAAATGATTAAAAAATAAAGCTTAAATTTCAACATAAAATCCTGTACACAAGAGATATATTTGTTAAAATGATGCAGGTCTCCCCTCAACAACAAGGATGAATGCTCATAGCTTGATCCATTAAAATGATTTATTATATATATATAAAGTGTGCTGCATTAATAAAAATACTTCAGCAACATAAGGAAAAGACCTATGAAAAATATGATCAAGGTAGAGGGACAATGAAGAATAAGAGGAGACACATTAACAAATAAACTTTTATATTTCTGTGTGAAAAATGCATATTAAACTCCAGGACTGAAGAAACTGGTAGAAAGAGGTCAAATGCTTCCTAAGTGGAATCTTTCAATTTTGCAATTGTATGTTTATGTTCAAGAGGCCAGACTGGGAAAAAAAACAGAATATGTTTTAATCTAATAATTAGAATGATGGCCAAAGGGGAATTATTCCACTGAATTAACCAGATGGGTTTCCATGCCAAGCAATGACACTTTTGAATTTCTATCCCTCCACACAAACAGATCAAATATAATGCTTATATTTTTCCCATAGCTATCCTGAATGAGTAGTATATTTGGGATAGTAGTACAAGAAGTACAAGGTTATTCATTAAACATTAAAATAAAATACTAAACACTGGAACTGCCATATATATGGTGACCATATGTATTAATTCTTGAAAACATAAATCAAAATATAAATCAAAATATAAATTTCCTTCTCTTGTTGGAAAAATTTTGATTGCTGACATAAGCAATTATTACTATAAAGTGGTAAATTATAGTGAGTATTTTTTAAATATGGAAAGCTACGGATACAATAAATGACAGATGGAAGAAAACTGACAGATTCTGCAGATTGAATACAAAAATTGTAAAGGCTTTTTTCTTTGGGGAAGGGTTAGATTTGTTTTTTTCTTACAGTTCCACAGGAAAGTCATGGGAGATTTTCATGAAGGATACGAAATTCTTGTCACAGAATTTATCGAAGAGAAAGAAGCAATTTCTTGACTCATTCCAGAGTGCTAGTAATTACTGCTTTGGGCAACTGAAAGTCTTTGCTAGACAGTGTCCTTTTTCTAACATGAGGGAATGAAGTGTTCTGTCATTTGAGGATTCAATCTTTATTATAAGCCAGGAGGTTGTGCCAGTAAGAATGTTATTTTTTTAAAATAGTTCTTCTGCTGAGATTCCTACACAATACCTTTTTTCTTATTTCCTACTTTTCCTTCATTGCTGACACTTTTCATAGAAGCCAATCTTTTATTTTGCAAGAGAACAGAGTTCTTGGAAAGACCATGCAGCTCTTTCACTAGGAAATTTGTGTTTCCAGGCTGACTAGAGACATAAAACAGATATAAGGAATTAAGTATTCATCCAACTGCCCTGGCCCTTCTCTTCCTTTAGACAGCAGTAAGTTTTCTGGGTCCACCACTTGCCATTCAGTGCACATCTAAGGCTTCAGCTCCAACAATGAAGCCAATGCTAGCTGTAGCTGGATTTTCAATCATTCAGTATGCTAAAGTGAATAAAAACAAGAAAAAAAAAATACAGCCCAGAATGATGGAATATGTATTAAAGTAGTTCATGGCCTCCGCCAAATACCCGATTTACAATGAGTTTTCATGAAAACTTGAATTTTGGTCTCAGCACCATGGGATACAAATATTTATTTTTTTTTTATTTTTTTTTCCTTCTGGTTGCCAAATGTGAATAAAACAAATCCTATATTAAAAAAATCACATTTTAAGATCACTGTTGTTCATGCTGATTTGTTCATGGCAGCTTTTTTCCAAAAAAAATTTTGTCTCATCTATCATGGCAGAAATACAGACTGTTCAATAACATGGCTCTAAAATTTTTACCTTGGGGCTTGGGGAACTTTTCCTTGCTTATCTATGCTAAACATCTTTTAAATATCTGCTTCTACACATGTCCCATAAGGTTAGGGTTTAATTCAGTTAATGAAGTCAATATATCTGTAATTTGAAAAAAAATAGATCATATTTCATTTTGTGACCTCAGAAATTCACAAAGCTGAAAAAAGCCACCGAAGGTCTTTTGGACAAGGACTGGACACATCTATTTTAAAGACCCCATTTGCTTCCATATTAAAAATCATCTTTGTCTTGCCAAGTAAAAACAGAAAATATTGTGTTTACATAACAATCTTATAATGAGGAATTTTAAAAAGATAGGTTAAAATTTGAGAATCATTGGGAGCAAATGAAGATTCTTAATTTTTATAAACTCTATGCCAAGTTCATAAGTATTATTTACTTGATTTATCTGTCAAGAGGAGAAATGGAAAGGCTGATGTCAAAAATCCAAACCTTGTCCATATCTGTATTGGGCTACTTTAAGGACAGTCTATCTCTTTAAAGGCTTTTCCTTTTTTTTTTTTTTTTCTGGCTAAATGAAAAGACTTTTCCACTGGGTGAGGAACTGTACAGAGCTGTCACATAGTTCTCTGAAAAAAACAGATGAAAACCATCCCCAGATTCAAAGAAAACTTTTGTTTTTCCTGTTAGGCTAAGCTCATATGCCCTGCTCTATTGTTGCATTGCATTGGCAGTATTTTGTGTTCTGATGCAACAGTCTAATTCAGATGCTGATCTTTTTTCCTTCTCATATATATACAGATACATACATAAACACACAAACACATACAAGGTGCTCCTATTTGGCCTCTTACCAAAACTCTTCTCTCTAGCATTCCTAGATTTTATACCTTTGACATTCCAGAAAATACTTGCTAATATAACTACTTAAAAATTAGATTTGCCTAAGTTTATTATAGAAAAAAGGGTGTGGTCTTTTTGAGGTAATGCATTATTTTCAATCCACATACTACTTCAGGCAGACTATGCTTGTTCCCTGATGTGTTGACAAGATTGCTCAGAATGAGATACCATCTGACACTGTAAATCACAATAAAATTTATTTTAAATATAAATTGGTCTGTTCACACTGGCCATTTTTCTCTCTACCAAAAATGCCAACAGCTTCTGTAGAGGCAACAACTACATTTCTGGGTTTTTCCAAGTTATTGGAATTGAAAGATAGACTATTTTTATGTGGGTTTTTTTGCAGTTTAATACACAGAAGACTTGAAATTATTGCTACTGTGAGACCTTTAACTATGAAAAAAACATTGGAATGTGACCAAAATCTTTGTTAACAGTCAGGAACAGCCAACGGCATGGAAAACTGGTGTTCCCAATACAACTTATGACAAACTTAGTCAATGCCAGTGCTGTTCATTGTGCCCACTTCCATCAGTAAGTTCCTATGGTGATCTATTATTTCTCTGACTGACAGTTATAGTCTTTTAGCCATCCAAGATTTTCTTTTCCTAAACAAGCTGGTTTATGTATTTTATAAAAGATCATCGTTATATAACTCCTTTAAATATTATATTATGAGGATTAAATATATTAATAAATATCCCATGAACATCCACAGCATACTGACTCTCTTCACTGAAAGAATATATGAAACTGGTTTAAAACATAATTTATTTATGCCATCCACAGTGCACAATGTAAATAATACATCACTGAGTATATAACCCACCATTTATTCTTAAGTGTGAAAATTATGTTGATAAATCCTTCCTTGCCAAAGCTCTTCCTGAAGTAGGTCAGTTTGCCCCCAGTTATCCTTTAGCAGATCCAGTTTTACACATCTAAACTACAAAATATTCAAGTATACTTCAGGTATCTGTAGTAAGGCCATGCATTCATTCTGTGCACATAGATAGTCCTAACTGCTAAAGGGCTATAATAAGGTCATAGAGATGCTGTAAGAAGAGATAGCTGCTTTTTCAGTTAAATAAAAACCTAAAACTTGGTGTTGCAATACACTTCTCTTTCCCACCACTTTTAATGCTGTTGATGACCAGTGGAGTCCTGTCAGTCACCAGTCTAGTCTAGTCACTATAGCCTATTGTAACAAGAACCAACACCATTCTCAGCACACAGAAAAGGACAAAACAAAAGTTGAAAGGGAAAAGTCTTCTCCCTCAATTTTAAGATGTTAGAAATTTGAAAGCATATAATTTTATAATAGCTGTGTTTATTTCAGCAACAGTGGACTTCTTTGCTTCATTTTGAGTGCATGTACTAACTCCCTGTTTAAATTGAGATCTATTTATGATCAATAATAATAATAATAATAATAATAATAATTTTTAAAAAAACAAGCCAATAAACTTTCATTACTAACAGATGGTTTAAATCTTTAGTTCAATCATAACAAAGTTACAACTTTTTTCAAAGATGTGACATCACCTTTTATCTAAAATTCTAAAATTTACTCTTGCATTCCCTTTGAACAAGTGGGTGTTGCTGAATCTTTCATATATCCTTTGTTCATGGGACATGGACAGCAGATGCACATTCCCCACTATTTCCACATTGAATGAGTGATACAGAGACAACAGGAGAGCAAGATATAACAAACAGATGATCAACTATCCCATAAACTGACAAGTATTCTTTTATTTCAGTTGGTGGAAAATCAACTGTAAACATAGTGAGGATTTGTATTTTCCTCACTACCTGAACAGTGCCAGACAACAGAACTACAAAATGCCAATGCAGCCTTCTTCACAGTCAGGTTTTCTGGACATAATTTGTTTGAAGTCAGAAATAAGGCTGTTTAGAACTTTACCCATAACACAGTTCTTGTTCTAGTCACTGAAAAGATACAGATTTGTTTGCATATTTGAGGTAAATTCAATTTAATTTTTTAATGCTGCTAACAAGTGAGTGAGTACGTGAACCAAAGTTTATTATTTTCTACATGAATTAGTTATTTTTACCTGAAGGCTGCTTCAAAAAAATGCAAACTGTATGTTCAGATAAAAGCCTACATTTTGGATAAATTATTTCACCAGCACAGAAGAGGGAGAACAGGTTGTATATTCATCTTCAAATTTTAAGTGGAAGCAAATCTTGAAATTTGGTAGGAGTGTATACAGTGCATATGAGTACACCATGTGCATATATCATGGCAATCCACAGAAGGGTTGTGGCCCAGCAAAGGGGTTCAGTGGGGAATCTACAAGAGAACTTGCTGTGTTCAGTAGCACTGGCATTCACTCATACCAGATTATTCTTTCTCAGATTACAGGAAATAACTCCAAGTTAGCCATAAAATTTTAATGCATCTACAACAATGCTATGTCACTAACAACTTGTCCTACGCCAAACTATCACAAATATCCTCCCATAATTCCTACAGGCAATGGTCTTAGAGATAAACACTATTTCCCACGTGGCTCCAATTTGCCTGTGAAAGACAACACAGTCTTGGTGAATAAGTGTATCATAGAGAAATCAGAATTCTCTCCTAACTTTGTTCAACCTTTATGAATATCTGACAGCTTGCTTTTGTTCTGACATTCCTTCCTGTACCACACCCTATTAACTTTTTCTCTTAGCATGTACCCTTTAAGAATACCTGTGGATGTTTTAAAGCCCTTGAGAGCATGTGTGCACACACATGAACTTTCAGTACTTTGTTTAACATGTGGCCTGCATATGGAGAAATCTGTGATTTAAAACTAGCTAAAGATTATCAGACAGGCCTCTAAGCAGCACATAGTGATGAATGTGCCAAGGGACAATTATCAGAAAAGAGAAGGATCTACTAGCATTCAGCATCATGCATCATTTATCACCAAAATAAGCATGTTTGTTTAGAGGTCTCATGTTTTTTCACGATTTTAAGCAAAACAAACAGATAAAAAAAGATTATTTCTATTTCTCACTGTGACCAAGCCAAAGAAATTTAGACATTTTTCATAAATAACTAGGAATGCTTCCATTTTAAGGAGCCTCATTTAACAAAGACCCTCACTTAGAATAGTGCTTCCAACAAATAGAGGGTGTATGACCCAGCACAGCAAATAAAATTGATTCTGGCAGAAGGAAACAGCAAAAAGCTCATGATCTTTGACACAGTGTGCGCTGGTACTCTTTTCTTGACTATGAACAAACAATCTGAACTCTCAAATGGCACAGGTATTTGGCATGCAATTAGGGGCTGAGAACTGCAGGTTGGATTCAAAACCACTTGTATGAGATAGTATCTACAGGATTTGAAAGCAATTATCAATTCACACAGCTTTTCTTTCTGAAAAAAGACACAAGATATTTCATGATTTATACAGCTGGGTAGTATTTTCAGTGAGTAATGTAACAGTTTTCAGCACACCTGAAAATGATTTCAGGTTGAAATCAGCAATGTTTGACTGGAAAATCCCACAAAACCTAATACATATCACTTAGACAAATTCCAGACTGGATGCTTTCAAATTACATTTCCATTTTGAGACTCATCTTTAAAGGGAATGAAAGAATTTTTAAAGTATTTTAAAATTAAAAAAAAATAAATAAATTTGGGATGTCAGTATTAAACATATCTGACTGCAGGAAACCATCTCATATCAAAAAAAAAAAAAAAAGGATTGTATCTTTTTTCACTGGAAAAAAATTTAAAAATCAGACCCAGAGAACAATCCTCTCACTCCGGGAAGCAATCTTCATTTGTCTTCACTAGGATCTTACTCATTCCCAAATCCAACTGCTTCTCTTTTCTTTTTTGAAATGCAAAAAGGACCAACTCTGGCCTCCACTTCTGACCATATTTATTCCTCTTCTTAATCTTTTCTTCATCCTAGGCCTCTTCTCCATCTGTCCATTTGCAGCAGCTGGATGTCATTCTCTTTCTGGGGCTGCTCTATCGATCTGGTAGGTTCCTGAATCCCTGAGTCACATCCTCTCTCTAAATCTTCCCTTCCTTTTTCCCTTTATTTCATTACTCTTCTGTGCAATGAGGATGGTACATGAAAAATTACATTGTTCTGTAACTGCACATTCAGAGATAAAGCATTATATTCAAACTCAGGAATGAATTCACAAACATTATTTGCAAACTTGCTAGGTTTATTTTAGGGCACTGTTCTATGAGGGTGGTAATAACTTGTCAGTTAAAACCAGGAACCACAAAAAATCATTCATCTCAAAAAGTCTTTAACTTATATACCCAAACTCACTGCCAGCATTGGTTTCTTTTTTTTTCTCATAGTACGAGAGCTGCAAAAACTTTCAGAGAAATAAATACAGAAGGGTGCTTCAAATTTCAAAAACAAGCTCTTAAAAACCACACGAATTTATATACGCAAAGATTAAACCAGATTAAGCAGGACCTACATTTTAAAAGCTTTCCTGTAGGTGTATGGCTTTTTTTCATCTTTGTTTTCTTACTTTCCTTTTTTTTCCTTTCTGAGGAGCAAGCTTGTAATTACCTGACAAAGAAAAAAATAGCAACTGTGTCTGGAAAGAAAGCATATTTAGAGAGTGAGTACTTAAGAAAGAAGCTTTCATCACAAGATATATTCCATGGAAACATAGTTTACCTTCTACCGTAAGCTACTTTACTGCAACTTGAGTCCTGTCTTGACATTCAGTTTTCAACAAAAATAGACCATGACTACTTGCCAAGCAAGTCTCCCCTCGAAAACAACCTTCCCTTCCCATGAAAAAACAGAATCTCTGAATGAAATGGAAAAACTAATTTTTTTTAAAAAATTAATTGAAACTACTTTTTAAATTTTCCTTTAATTAAAGCTAAGCTTACAACAGATCATTTTCCAGTCACACCACATAATGAAAAAACTTATTTGACAAGTTAGATGAACATTAACATTTATTTGGGAGCCCTTTACTCCCAGGCATCATGATATTAAAGAACTTAATAAGTAACAATCACTGTGGTATGGAAGTGTGAAATATCAATTTCCAATAACAGTTCCTTGATGCAGAAGATCAATTAGAGAAAATTCCCATCAGCCTAAGTATCAACATTTTCTATTACAGAGGCATTGTTAACATAACTCAAATTGTTTGTCTTTCCACTTAACATGGATACATGAGACTGAACTCGTAATTTCACTGCAGTTGCTGAAGTATTAGCTCATTCTCATTCTAAAGCCATTTGACTGCAATGAGAGAGAGAAAGAGTTTCAATGCCAAATCTGCTGTTTTTGTGAGTTTTTCAGAAGGCAGGCTGGGGAACACAATCAGGAAACCGTTCACAGCTCCCTAATTCTGTGAGCACCTGGTTGAGACCTAGCAGAACACAGCTGCAGCACACCCTGACATTCACCCCTTTCTTGCCTCTAGTATGTGATGGAGGGGTGGTGGGACAACTGGGCACAGTGGCAAACAGCTTCATGAACCAGGGGGATTCTGAGGAGTCAGGTACAAGCAGGTTACAGGTCCTTTCATGTGTGCACATGCAGCAGAGGTGGTCTTAAGGCATTCAGTGCACCTGAATAGGTACATCAGAAGATGATCAAAAGCAATAAGAATACAAAGCTTCTTGAGAACAGCGCTTTTTGATATTGCTGTTACAAATAGCAAACAGGAAGTGATTAATATTTGCACATTGCCATGGTACTATTACAAACATGAAGCTTCCAGCTTGAAGACTATATGGAACACTTTTTTCCCCTTGCATTTAAAAATAGGATATTTACACCATGTTAGTAGCCATCTGTCTTAGAGATTTTCCTTTCTTCTCCGCTCATAGCATTGTAACCTACAATGTACCTTTTCCTTAACGCCACAAACACACCTCCATATTGTTCTTGGGAAAAAAAAAAAAACACTAAAAAATAAACCTCAAAAAAACAAGCAAACAAAAAGCCACCACAACACCCTTCCTCCAAAAAATACAACAATTCCATAGCAGGTGGAGCCAAAACCCCTAAATTATCTCAGTTTTTTTATTCACTCTACAATATTCCCTGAACACAAACGTCAAATTGCAGGTGCATACAAAATACTTCTGTTATGACTAGAGCTGTGTATCTTCATAACCAGTGCTTCTCATAATGATGTGTGAAATAAATGCTAACTGAAATAAAATGGAAAAAAGCCCAAAAAGTCCCAAGTGGAAGCCATGTATAGAAGAGGGACTAAACCATGTGAGAACAAAAGGTCACGTGGCGGATGGTCGAAAGGGATGCACCATTTCCATTTATTTCTTAAACTTCTAGGGCTCCAGCAATAATGTCTGCATAGTAACAGGATTTGAGTTCACAATACTGATGGTATACTACTGGTATCACAATCATGTGGGTGACTCATCACAGTGAAGAAGAGAACACAAGGAATGAAGGTTAAGGAGCAGGAACTGTCAGATTCTTAAAGACTGCAGCTAGCTAAGTTTATATCCACAAACTATAAAAAAAAAGTATTATTTTATCCAAGAATTTAGAGGACCAAGGCTTCTCAGAAGAAAGATTCACTATGTTCTTTTGTACCTTAATGTCTGTATTCAGGTATTGGTATTCAGGCCTTTGGACTTCAAAACTATAACTTTCCCCATAAGCCCATTCTTAAAGCTATCTTAAGCTTATCTATCTTATCTAATCTCAGTCACAGTCAGAATGCTTGTGTCCACTACCCCTATGGAAATGTTCTACATCACTCTAAAACTTCCAGCCTAAATACATTCATGAACAGTTTTACTATGCTTTTACTTGAAAAAATGCATCTTCCAGTCAAAACTTGCCCCTTTAATTTATTTACAGGGAGTAAAATTAGTCCCTATCATTTCTGTTTTGTTAATTTAAACAAGAAGTGCTCTTTATAAGGAGTATATGTTGCTAGGAAAATGAAAGTCTGAATGCAGCACAAAGTGGAAAATCTTAAGGAATTAACTGTTACAGAAAGAAGAGTAGATGAAAAGAGAGCACACAGGTACAGGCTTATTTGGGAGCTTAAAACAGATGTTCTGGTTTCTAAACCATGCTGAAACAGTGCTGCTGTATTGTACTTTCATTGCTTGTTACTTGCTTCAGTGAGAAAAAAGCAGGTAAAGGCATCCCTACTTATCTGACAGTCACAAGCTCTGGCAAAACAGACATGAAAAAGTTTAATGATATAAGGTCCCAGTGCATCTCCTTGGATACTCATAACATTCTAGCTAAGGTGACAAAGAACTTGGAAAAGAATTTCTCAAATGCTGTACTTTTATTCAGACTCTTAAGAAATTTTTGTCTAGGGTACTCATAGTACTTGGTAATTTTAATCTACAGTAGGTGGAAAAGTGCTGTGCCAGTGTGACCATGAGGACAACACTGAATATCCTAATCACCAAGATTATGATCAGAAATCATCTGTATAGTGTGTGCCAGTCTTCTTTTAAAAACATACTTCAACATGACATTTTGTCACTATAAATAAAACTTTGCCAATTTTCACCAGGTATGTAAAAAGAAACTAATACAAGTCATTTAACATAGCCTTCTGACTGTAGCTAGATGTATTTTATTTTAGGATTTGACACACATTTACAGTGCATTTATAGCTGCATTTGGTGTATATGTAGAGGTTTCAAACATACAGCAGGCAAAGCATAGAGGTTTTTTCTTGGACTACATTTGACAAACAAAAAAGGCTGCTTCACTGAGTAAACTGTTCACTGTACTCTTCTTCAACCCTCATGATTTGTATACAGAAGAAATCTCCTCCATGGATTTCAAGAGATAAGGAAATAAATCTTACTTTAAGTGTATGGGATTGGGAAGCATCTTCATCTGTGCTGAGCCATAAAGGTGAGATCCAACCCATCCAAAGTCAGATGGGAAGTGAGCATCCAGTCTCACCTAGACACGCAGGATGAACTGCCATCTAGAGTTGTCCCCACTCCTTTTGCCTTCACTGAAAATGGGAGCTAAACAAACTGCTGAGGCCTAACGGATAGCTACAATTAGGCAAGATGACCTCCCACGACTCATGGTATTTACAGAGATGCCTTGCTTTGGGATTTTTCTGCCATTTATTCTATTATATTAGATTTGTACCTTTACTCACATTCTACAGCTCAAAGTATTCCATTCACTCTATGCTACCATGGACTGACAAGAACGCCTATGAAAAATGTAAAAAACACCCTGATTATGGACAAATGGTACACAGTAACAGCCTTACCATCCATCCCCTTCAATTCCCTAACCTGTAAGCGCATCCTGAAGCACAAACTACAAAGTTCACTAACTGGCTAACTGTGAAGCAACTACACTCAATTTACAAGTCAAACATTGGACACGTACCAGGACTGGCAAGGGGATTACAGTCTTTCATTCTTGAGAAACTGCCTTGTGATCTTTTTATGAAGACTTGATGACAAGACTATCAAGTTAACACTACCAACCAAAATGTTCTAAGTAATCTCATCTGCAAGAGTCATTTAATAACACCTTTCCACTGAATCAGCCCCGAATCTTATTCCTTTTCCTCATGGAAATATTCCATACACTAACACTGCTGACCCGGCTTCCTTTAATTTAAGGAATAGCTCAAATCTATAGGGACACAATTCCTTAAGTCTGTTTTGTAAGATTTTCCACAGATTTCCTTACAAATTAAAGTTTCTTGGTATGCTGGGGTTAAGGTGCAGTGGGAAGGGTGTGGGCAAATGGGGAAGGGAGATGACATTTTAAAATGCTTTATAAAACACCAGATGTTGCAGAACCAACAGAGTGGAACAATGTATTTGCAATTATCAAAAAGAAGAGAGTTGTTTGTCCACATTTTTAAAAACTCATGGGATACTTTTAAGTCACTTAGTTGTGGTCTTTCTGTGTGTGAAGAACACAGCAAACGCCCTTATAGATTTGATATTTAAATGACATGCACGACAAGGGAACAGCTTGATGTGGTTCAGCATTTGCTCTTGTTACACTCTGTACTATGCTGTACACATTCCAGTTGTGTGAATAATATAAAAACTATGCAAAAGCATTTTGCCCTTCTTCACATATCTTTCTTGAGCATGTTTGAGTTCTATAAAGTTGCCATTGGCATATTGTAAGGCAATGCTGGACATGTACTAGTGTATAGTTCCAATAACAGATGCTGGCAGCTGACAAGAATGTCCTACTTACTAACTTGCACTTATAGCTTCAGTTTCAAAAAACTTTTTAGCTGGAAGCCTAAGAGCCATGTAGATTTCCTATTCCACAGCTGAAAGCAGGATAATATCTACTTTTTTATCAATGGGAGATCTAAATATTTTAACACTTAAGAATGCCTTCCTTCTCATCACTAAAGAAAAGATATTTAAGATCAATACATTTAAAATCAATCTGTTCTTGTATGTTGGAAGAGCTGTTGCAGATATTTAATGTAACCTGACAGATATTTTTGTTTGGAAACAATTCTGTTTACACATTACATCATTTCAATATTGCTCTAGAAATGTTTTGTGGAGTCTAGGAGACAGAGTCGGAAATCCTGAGCTCTGTGTTCACTCTGCCATTAACCAACTGTGCTCTTTTAGACAAGTCATATAATCTCTCTGTGCCTTGGGTTTTACATCTGTAAAAGGCACCAGTTATAAATACTCACATGACAGAGATGTTGTGAATGCCAAAAATATAGCACAGCCCTGAAAATTGACTATGAAAAAGGCATCTTCTGATTCAACAAGCTTCTCCCTTGGTGGAATCCACGTGAATTCATATGGCCTATACTCTCTACAAGCCCCATTTTGAGCACTTAATGGGACCATTGCTATACAGTGGGCTTGAGTAGAGTAATAATAGATTTCCTTCCCCAGAGTATACATAGCCACATGTGCTGACTTCATAGGCAAAAAAAATACATTTTTATTTATTTTTCACCCAATGCAGAACATGGCTGAGACTGATACAGCTGCAGATTCCATTCCACCTCATATTCCATTGATACAATTATTTACTGTTCTTTCACATAATGTGAGGAAACGGTGAGGAAACATTACTGAAAGCATTAGAACTGCCTACAAATCTCATAGGCAAAGAATCTGAAGGCAGAGGGATAAAACGAGCCTTGAAGCAAATTGGACTGCACAGGTGTAAATAACTTGGTCAACAGGATCTCTGTAACTAGTGATGATGTATGCATTGGGAAGAGCTCAGCCCTCAGAGCAAAGGCTCAGTTTGCAAGTAAAGCTTAATTTCAGTTGCAAGCAACAATGACTTGATCATGAATTACCAAGGACAACTAAGATGGAAGGTTTCAACACCATTTCTGCAGCAGCTTTTCAAAAATCTTTAATGTATTAATACTTGAGAAGTGCTGTAAAATCCTGAGATGAAAGACAACGCAGAAAGTATTACAATGCCTCTCCTTTGGGTTGTTGGTTTTGGGGGGTGTTTTTTGTCATTTACAGGAAAACAAATCTTTGCTTCTTAAGAATTCATCTGCTCCTTATATTCCCATTGTTTGTGTTTATGACATAATCATTTCCACAGCAACTAATTAGGAGAAATCAAGAATTATAGCCTGAGAGGAGGCCTGTAAGGAGCAAATGAAATCATACATGCATTACACAGAAGATTCCACTAAAAAACCTCCTATCTGGCTTAAAAAGTGAAATGAGGAGGGCACAAGCTAATTTGTATTTAAACTGAGGATAAAATTTTCACCTCAGACAAAGCTGTGGGTCTTATTCAATGACCCATTTTCTTTTTTCACATGTAGTGCAAGTTAAGAACTAAGGAATGGCTGGACCAAGTCAAATCAAAAGTCCATGCAGTTCAGTGTCCAACGGAAGAATGTCTGGTTGTACAGAGGACAAATATGTGGACATTTTTCCAGCATATTCTCATGCCAAATTTTGGCCTGCAACTTCCATCTGGAACTTGTTCAATGCAAGTGAATCAATCCCACTTCATGTAACACCCCCATACAAAAGCATGCTAAAGTATTCCTTTGCTGCCTCTCCTGGTCACTTGGAATAAAGTGAGAGGGGCTTGGGATAAAGTGAGAGGAAGAGGTCCATTAATGTTCCCTATTAGAGAACATTAGGGACTTCTTTTAAGGTATTTTAATGTTCTTTGGCATGCTCTGTTAAGCTATTATTATAGAGAACTGTTAAACATCAAAATTATGGATGTCTGAGTAGTATTTAATTTAAAGCTACTTCTCCTGTGGTTGGAATGCAGGCTGAAATCAACTACTGGAGCAACTGGAGCAACTACCATCAATATCAGTTCAACTGCATCTAAGGACATTTGTCATAGAAATTTTGGCCATCCAGTGGCCCACCTATCTTTTTAGCAAAAGCTCAGGGAGGCATAATGACATTTATCAGTAAGGTGAAATTAGGACTGAGAAAATTCTGCTTTGCCACATTCTCTTAAAACCATTTTGGATTCCCTCATAACAAACGAGTAGTTTCCTCCAGAGCTGCTGAGCAGCTCTCCTTCTCAGTCTCCAAGTCACAAAACATCCCATCCCATCCTAGTCTCCTATACTCCTTTGTGTTTTGAACAAGCTTAAAGACACTCACAGACAAGACAATTGTTAACATCTATCAAATAAGAGTTCTTTCTCAAAGAAACAACATGAATGGCCAACAAGGAGGGAAATTAAGCAGGTAATAAACCACCTCCTATAGAAAATCAGTTGGCATATATTCTACTTATTTGTATATATTCTACTTTCTTCTTCCTGTCCCTTGTACTGTCCTTAGGGACAGGAGCCATTGGGAGTGAAACGTAGAGGGCAGGAATACCAACTGACCTCAGTGTTATGGGAATTCAATGAAAGGACATAACAAAATGGAGAATGTATCCTTGCCTACATTTATTATGTAGTGCTTGGCCCTTCAAATATGAGTGAACATCACTGAGGGAGATAAAACTTCACTGTACAGGCTCCATTTCTGAGGTTAAAGGGAGGTTTTATTAAATGAATTCAAAGTTTTGCTTATTCACTATAAACATTTCAAGGATACACTGTGTCAAACAGCTTCTCATGTTAAACACAATATATGACACTGATGTTTTCCATAGTTTATCATTGATAGAACTGGAAGTGTAATAGCAGAGAGTTTTAACTTTCTGGGCAGACAAAGTCATTTTGATAATGGTGGCCACCAGAGACAGGAAGAAGTCTAAACATTCTTGATCTTTGGGGTTAGTAGGAATTCAGATGAATGTGAGGGACCACACATGTTCTCTTGGGAGAAGGGTGCTGGCAGCCTTGTGTAAAACAGTCCTTTTTTGGCTCAGGCACAAAGGAACAGGAGAATCAGCTCTAAGAAAGTCACACTTCTGGACAGATGCAAGTCATTGCAACTGTGCATACCATATGTGGGGAATGGTAAGGAAGGGACTGAACACAAAAATCAAAAGAAGAAAAGTGGCAGAGCCCTGGAAAGTGGGTTTCTTCTGAAGCAACAAGCCTTTAAATACCATTTACCAGGCCAAGTCAGCTCAGGAAACTCTCCCTGCTGCCAGCTGAACTCTCTGGCAGATGAAACAAAGAAACAAAAATTAACAAAAGGACATTAACAATAAAAAGACAGGATTCAGTGTAAAATCTAGTGAAATTAAGCCTTTTCTATGTCAGCCTGCTCTTGTTAACCTAACTTGAACTCCCCACATGACTGCTTGGGTCAGGAAGCAGAGCAGTTACAAGCATAGAACGACTGCTGCACTAGGCAAGCAGGGAGCTCAGCTCTGAAAAGTGTTTAACATTCATGTGCAGCTCTAGCACTGTGAAAGTCATCTGCTGAACAATTTACAGGTGCAGTGGTTTATTCTGCTACCCAGACAGACAGAGTTATAGATAAGAAATTCCTGCTATAATGTGACAAATCCTCAGGCATACCCAAAAGCCCATCTGGGCTACAGCAAGCCTTTACCAATCTTCATTTACTGATATCAGTCAGGATAATGAAAAAAAAAAAAAAAAAAAAAAAAAGCCCATCCTAGCAAAAGTAGGTGGAGCTAATCTGTGAAATAAAATTCTACCCTATTACTGGGGAAAAACAGTATGGCCTATACATACCAATAGTGTACTTAAAGAGAAAAAAAAAATTATCCTGAATGTAAGTTTCACAACTGTTTAAGTACTACATTATAAACTAAGGTCTACATTTCATTCCTCTGTGATGTACTGGCAGGATGCAATCCTTCTACAAGTGAAATTAATATTATCTTTGTCACTGATTACCAAGGGAATAAACATTTGGTTTAGTGGAAGAACTAAAGCTAGTTAGAAGGTACTTACCACATCTTGCATCATAGATTACCTCAAAGTTTTCCGTTTTTCCAAAACCAAAAGATTTTGAAGCATATTGAACTAATGAAAATATCAGTTTGGAAAGGGTTGTTAACAATTGACTGAAAGGTTAATAACAGTTTAAAAGCAGCTGAACTCTTGAAAATTTTCAACACAGTACCCTGGCAAAACAAAATATCATTAAATATGCCTTTAAAAAAAGGAAGCTCTAACATCAAAGGGTACTCGGCATTTATCCTCAGAGCAGTGTATTACAGGTGACCTCTATAGATTGAAAATAGGATTACATCAACAAACCTTTCACTTTTAAGTGGCGGATGGTTTGAGATGAAAGGATGGTTTCCCTAACATTTTGCAGCACTACTGGCTCAGGTTTAAAGGAGCTATGCAACCAGGTATTCCCTGTCACATTCTGATCTGCAATGCTGACATTGATGCAAGAAGCAAAAGCCTTTGAAAATGATACTTTCATACGATGAAAAAACCTGGAGAACTCTGGGCAAATGGGTGTGAGAAACATGAGAGGGAATACAGGTAAGGAGACAAGGAGGAGCCTTTATGTAAATATGGCCATACACTTATGCCACCAGCAGTAACTCATGTCTGTAGCATTGTGGCTTAGCTTATCAGATAAAATGATATTAGAGTTTGAGATTTACAGTTAATAGCTGCACTTGGTGTTTTCTTTATGTAGAGGTTTCAAACGTACAGCAGGCAAAGCATAGAGGTTTTTTTCTTGGACTGCATTTGACAAACAAAAGATATATTCAAAGATTGAGCGAATTAATAAAATAAACAAAATTAATTAAAAGCCCCTTCCACCCTTGTATGTCTCCTAGGCATGCTGAGTTGGCTTGCACAGCCTCTATTTATTTAAGTCAGAAATTCCCATTTACTTTGTATTCAGTAGTTTTTTTCTACCACAAAAAAAAATGCAAAACAAAACCAAAAAAAAAAACCCTCAAAAAAAAAATAGGAACTAACAACTTCCCAGCACTCCTTTTTCAAGGATCAGTGCTTTCCCTAGGGAAGTATTCTGATTTGATAGACTTGAGACATGCCTACAGTGTCTAGAAGAGACTCAGTTTTGTACATTGAGACCCAATATTGTATACTTAAAACACTCAGCCCTACTTTAACAAGGTATTGTTTTGGAAACAAATAAAAATTAGGAAAGGAGAATCTTGATTTAGCACTATAAAGGTCAAGTAGGCTTATTAAAGAAAACGTGAGCACCAAGTTATCCAGTCAAGCATTTGGATAACTAAATACACTACAAATACAATTCTAATAACTTATTTAACTCCCTGCAATTAAAATACAGTTCCCCAAAAGTATCATATCACATGCCATCAGTCTCACTGTCTAAAAGAGTGATTGTAACAAAATTATCCGTAATTTTCTTCCAGCACCATATGATGTTGGTAGGGAATGGGTTAAATATATAGCCATAAAAAATCTTTGTATATGCCTTACTCAGTGATAGAAAAAAAAAAAAAAAAGTTTCTAAAAGTATTCTATTATAATATTCAATATTTTTAAATGGTTTACAACACCCCCTTTCCTCAGGCTTTGGTGGTACACTGACTACAAGCCAGTTGCTAGTTCTGTATAAAGAGGTTTACTTCTGTTGGCAGACACTTCCTTAATTCCTCAAAATTTTACTTTTGCTGGAAGAGATTTCACATCTGACCACAACAGTTAAGGAAAAAACTTGCACTCCAGTATAAAATATACAAATCAGAAAATATATACAACTAACCAAAACAGTCTCAGTGCTACTCGATGAGAGGTATTTGGTTCCTCCTCCAACATTCCAGTAATGTAAAACCAGCATGTAAGGTAGAAAATAATTTTTCAATTTCAGGAAACATCATTACTAGCTGCCAAAAGTCTATCCATATAATAAGAACTATTTGCTAAAGCTGAACACCTGCAGTTTTATAGAAGGCCTCCAAGGACAGCTGTAAGTATTCCAGTCTACTGATACAGCAGCCAATCAAAACCTGAAGGTTTTGTTAGAGAAAACAACATATTTCGCTAACCAGGTCTACATGTACATTTGCAGACATTTGATTTAGACAGGTAGACAGACAGTGAGATGGACAGACAGCTTGATCATTATATAATTCCCTGTTGGCAAAAGATTATACTAGTGAAGGATGTTTTATCTGAGTCCTGAAAATAGATTTCTGCTCACAAAATGCTCTTGGAAGTAGTCCAGACTGCTGGAACTTTGCGCCACAGCAAACCATCGCACAAACATGTGCGTATTAGTTGCCTCCCCAAATACAAGGCAAATGATTGAATAGTAAATAAAAAAGATAAGTACAAAGGAAGAATCTTCCTCATAGTATGCACAGACAATGCATCCAAACCCCTGTCTCTGCTGGTTTCCACAGCAGGTGACCATAATTTTGGGTATGGAAAAGATGTTCTTTTTATTATTTGGTATGCAACTTTAGCAGCAAAGCTTTGCTCCTGTTAGTTACAGCCAGGCTGTTACTATAAAGGTTATGATCCTTTAGGGGAAGTTTATCTAGAAAATATTCAGTCCCTTATACATAAAAGTCCATGCACAGTTATGGACTACAGAACTGCTCTTAATTGATCGTACATGGATGAGGTGACTAAGACAGAGCATAGCCAGAGCTTATATATGGAGAAATGGGAAGAAGTAGGGCGCCTTTCTCACTGCATGAGTGAAAAAAATATTTCCCACTCTTCTGCTGTGATCCTCTTCAGCTGGTGAAGGTTCTGCCTTAGATCTCAGGCTTTTTTAACCATTGCACAAGTGTTTTGCATATAACATGGTACATTCACCTTGAGTAACCAACATGCAAATACTTTCAGAAATGTTTCAAGACGTTGAGAGAAGGAAAATATTTTTTCCCCTGAAATTCACTCTGTTGCTGTTTGGAGATGAGATGAAACAACAGAAGCTGCTTAACCTGGGGCTTTGCTTCTCACCTCTTCTACAGGCAAAGATCATGGGCACAGACAGTGCACCATAGAATTCTTTTAACCCCTTTCCACTGAACAAAGAAGGCAGATTATCTTTGAAAATATGTTTCTGCTCTGAGCACACAGTTTTGCCAGCTGCCACTGTGGCTCCATGTGACACAAAATGCAAGTAGCATGATTTTCAGAGAAATTGAAATTTGTCTTTTAATAATTCACTATGCAGAATCTCTTGCAAATGGAAGGATCTAGAGGGCATGTACCTGCACCCACAAAAGAGTCTGAGATAGAAATAAATAAATTAATTAATATAAAGCTATTAAACATTAAATCATTTTAAATATATGTTTACAAAGCCAGGACTTGCATTCACTCCTGAATTAAAAGCAGAAATTCCTTCCAATGTACATCTGTGTAAACAAGATCAGCTCAGCTCTTAACTCAATGTAAGAAGAACACACCATCTCCCAAAACTTAGAGGCAAAAATGAATGCTGTTAATTGCCCTGAGAAAAAAGTCAAATGTATTCCTTCTGTTGGCCAGAAATTCAAAAATTCAGTCATTATGTGATCTCAAGCAACTCTCCATGGGGTCACTACATCTTTTGTACATAATGGAAAGATGTAAGTGTAGAAGCAGTTTCAAGGAAAGTTTCAGTAACTGCACACTCTGAGAGCCTCCCTCTATGCTGGGACTTGGGTCCCTTTCAGCCATAAGTGCAACCAAATGAGAGCAGACCAGTCGCTCTCCAGAAGAAACACTGTAAAACTGATTTGAACCACAAGCTTATCTTTCTCATATGAAGACTGACTACACTTTTTCAAAAAAAGGGGTTATGCCAGATAAGTTAGCCTGCTTCCTCAAGTCAGGGTCAAATTTCCCTATATGGGAAAAGAAAGTCTAAAAGCAATTGAGAAACTTGAAAAAACACCCACTGGTACCTATTCTTATTTCAATTATTTTGGGAAAAACTTGCATACTCCATCTATAATATCAACAGATACAAAAATCACACTACCTGAATTTCAAAATAACTCCTTTGGGTAAAACCCTTAACAACTACTTTCTTGAAGTTGGGTCTTATCCTTGTTATTTGGAGAAGCACAAATTGCCCAAAATCTACACTGAATACCTGGAGATATAAGCCCAAACAGAACACCAGACAAATAATGCAGTCTGCATTAAATAAATACACCATTTGCTTTGCTTTGGGAGGGTTTTGTCTTTGTCTTTTAGCTCTGTTTCCCATGAAGTCTATTTACTATATAAAAACTGTTGCTCCCTCTACATTCTGATGAAATGTAACACACATCTCTTGTCTTAAACTCCATCAATGTACACATTTCATTAGGGCTAAGAAAGATCTACAGAATTTAATAGAAACTATATTAATACTACAGAGGAATGTTGTTTGTGTTGCCCATGAATAGTTATATTACCTATTTTATCAGTCACAACAGAACCCTGTTGTACAGCAAGGCACTACAGAAACAGAAAAATTGCAACATCCAAAGAAATTTGTATGGTTTTTACTGGACAATTTTCACACATTTTTATTTCTGACAAGGAAATCTATACCAGTACCCTACAAGAACAACAACAAAAACAACAAAAATAAAACAACAAAAAAAAACTCGAACAACAACAAACAAACAAAAGTTTGCCACAACAACTCATAATTTTTTTACTCTGTAATTTTAAATTGTGAATATTTATAGTCCATGAGCATTCAGAATTCTGTTACAGCTGGCCATCTATTTTCTCCAGTAAAAGTAACAATCTTGGGTCCAGGTTCAGTAAGAGCTCACTATGATGTTATTATGAATAGAGTTGATTAGGAAGAAAACCCTTTATGCTACTGTGAACGTGTAAAAGTTGACTGTTACAGCTAAAGGGTTAATTTTAACAAATTATTTTAATTATGTTAAAGACTGTTTAAAACCTAAGACTAATGAAATATTTCATTCTATAGTTAGATCACAACAAAAGCAGGAAATTCAGAGTTGACATTCCCACAGCAACCTTAATTCTACCCCATTGTGTATATTCATTTCAACTGAGTCTTTTTTTCTATGACCTCATAACATATGTGAAATGAAGGAAGGTGCTAGGAATCCTAAAATTCATATAAATCAGTAGTATGTTGTTAAGTTTTATTGTTATTGCAGTAGCAGTTGAGTGAAGATAGCATTCTGGATAAAAAAAAATATACACATTGACTAGTCCATACATTTATTGAATGCTATTGCCTGTGAATGCACATGCCCTACCAACATTTATGGCTGCTCACCTTTCACATGGGGATGGGTATCTTACCCAAGCCTGGATGCAAGGAAAAGAATCTGAAAGAGTCTATTAGGTATGGCACTCCAGACAAATCTTAGTTAATTTCATCCAGAGCTGTCTCCTGGAGGAGTACAATCATTTGTGTTCAGGCCTAAACTAATCACCTGCCAACCCCAATCTGGCTCCATGCATACATAATCCAAATGTTTCTGCAGTGTTTCCTCAGAACCAGAGCACAAGGAAATTCACTACAACTGCTCCCCTGTGCTCCTACACTGCAACAGGACATGTTTATCTCAGCCTACAAGCTCTAGCTCTTCTGCATGTTGACCTGCCCTGAACTAATTTCCTCTTGTCCTGTATTTTACGTTAGACTGGATGCAGAGTCCAGATATGACTATTACAGACCTGATATGTACATCCTAATAGGACTATTTGTATTGAAGGTAAATGTGTTGCAGAGCTGCCCTTGGGACTTTTTTCAGGAATTGGCCCAAACCCAAAAAATCCAGTGCTATGCTGCACCTCATAAGTCATCATTTTACATTAACCATCAGACCTGAGCAGGTTTTGTGTATGTGTTGCCCAAACAGCCTGTGCTGGGAAACACTGCAAGGTCTCCACATTGTACTTCTCATGCTACATGACAACAATTTTTACTTTCTGAAACTTGAATGCAAATACTTCTACATCTGTATTTAGGCAAACATTTTCATATGATGCTGAAAGACAGCCTAGGTGTCTACAACTCAAGCTCAAAAACACATTAGATAAAAATAGTGAAAAGCATATATAAGGGAAATACTTTTAGCTGTAGAATATAGGTATTTCACACCTGAAAACTCAAAATGGCATCTCGTAGCAGCTCATAAAGCAAACCAGGCATAGGTCACAGACATGCAGAAATAAAATGCAGCAAACATAACCAAGGAGGGAAGGCAATACAAGTGACTTTGCATTTCTATGTGCTAGAAATGGCTGGAAGTGATTTGGGGTCTAAGGGTAACTAAGAAGAATCTCAGAGCTCTCATGTCAGTGAGAATTGCTGCTCTTCAGAATGAAAAAGTTTCAGAAATGAATGAATACCAGCATAGCTCTAGCCATGCTCCATGCATACCTCCAAGTTATAATTTTGCTATTATTTATCAGGAAGATCTATATCACCTTAAGAATTGGAGATTTTCTTTACTGGAATGGTGCATCAAAAGCCTCTGCACAAGCCTAGAACCTACATTTTGTTTCTGTGAAAAAGTCAAAATGTCAATCAAACCAAATCTTTTCAACCGGAAAACAGGATCTAAACAAGCACACCTCTAACTTGGGAACTTAAAGGGTGAAAATTCTGATGCCACTCTGCATAGTGCTCTCCTGCTTTGCAGACTGAGGGCATAATTTACTTCTTACTGGACAGAACTACAAACAAGAGCCTCCAGTCATGTACTGTCTTAAGACAAATAGGTTTTAAAACCAAAATATGTAGATAGTGTACCATGAAACAAATCCCACAGTCAGGTGCACATGAAAAATCTGCTAATTGCAATTTTGGTCACCAAGAACTAGATACTGTAATTTTCTTGAACTCATTACAGATCTCCCCTCAGCAATGGTGGAAGTTCATTGAACAGATGGAAACTGTATATAGTCCAAAATTGTTTCAATGTTGTCATTGCTATTCTCCTTCAAAATGTACTGCAGTTTACATAGAACACAGAGACCACATATAAATGTTTTCTTTCACCTCTGCAATTTGGCATAGCTTATTTCCTTGCTCGGCAGCAAAAATGCTCATTATTTCTGAGTACTGTTAAATGGACTGGTTATCATCAGTATTAGAGGGAGAAAATAATCTGCTGCTTCTAATGGGCAACTACACAGTGTTTTAGGGGGCCATTGCTCAAAATTTGTTTTCAGTTCTTGTGTTGTTCTGCTTCTGAAACAACCTGAAGATTATAGAAAAAACGTGGTTTGGGAAAGGGTTAGGCTTTATGGTAAACAGAGAATATGATCTGATTGAAGACTACTGAAAGCAGGTGAAAGATTCCCACAAACTTTAATGACCTTAACAATGTGCTGACATTGTATAATGTGGAAATTGACTATACTGGTTTTCATGTTATTGAAGACATGCTGCTCTTTCTCCTGATATTTAAGCAAATTTAACTTTTTGTTATTGCATGACAGCAGCAGCATAGATAAACACTTGGTAAAGCTATTGCTACTCAAAAAGATAAATCTAGACTGGAAGAATATATGAAAAATGGAAGAAGGATGGAAGGTAGAAAACTGAGTAAAAAGCACTAATTGTCCATGTAGGTAAAAGATAAAGTTGCCTCACATAAAAATAAATATGTATGACCAATTTTCCCATTCTGTCAGAATTTTATTGAAACCTGAAAGAGTTGTTTCCTGAAAGTATTTGAAAGGAATTGTAAGAAAAAAGTGCAAACCACAAAAAAGTGACTAATTTCTCTAATGACACTATCAATACGAGTTACCAAAAGGTTTTGGATATTTTAGAATTATTAAAATTTGTATCAATACCCATATAAAATCCTGGATACAAGTATCAAGTAACATGCTGGATGAAGCATCCAGCATGCAGATTTGGTCTGCCTAATGATTCAAGACAACCATAATGTTTACCAACTCAGATAACTATTTCAAGCTGAAAGGAAAAGGGTTCTATTCATTCTGTTTCTTTCAGGTGCCAAAAAAAGATTATTTTAAAATGGTTTGTTTCCTCTTTCATATGACAGGAAGTTAACACAGACTACATGGGCACTGACTGTGTAAACACAAATCATTTTTAAGCATTGTAAATATATCAACACAGAAATTATGCCATGTTTTTCTCTTTGGAAAGGCAGCCAGCAAAACATAAACCTCATCAGAATCTAACAATTACATATAGAAGTGTGTTTTCCATTTGTGATACTGCCAGCCTTAAAAAGTTCCATCTTGAATGGCAACATATAAATGCTTTTATGTAAAACTAGAAAGTTAGTGAGGTGCCTTCTGCACCTATGGCACAGAAAATATAAGCCTTTATTCAGTACTTCTTTACAGAATTAGTGCAGCTGAATGATAGCCTCAGGCTCACCCAGAGGAAACAAACAAAAAGCAAAAGTTAAAACTACTATAATGGGATATGCAATGTTGTGAAAGTTTAGGAAAATTACAGACTTTTCAGATTCTGCAGGATAAGGAAAAGTCAGATTAGAGTTATTGGAACGCATGTCACTGGAAACAGCACTGAGCAATAAAGAGTTTTGTTTTATCTTTCCATTCCAATAAAAAAGTCTGGAATTGTTTTCAAAAATGCTAAATAACATATAGCAGCATACTAACAGTTCATGTAAGAGCATTTTTATCTAGCACCCTTGGGCACCTTCATTCTTTATTCTTTATTCCTAATTCCTTATTCCTTATCTCTTATTCCTTATTCCTTATGTTACTGTCCTGTAAAAACTAGTAAAACACACACATTAAACTAATATCTTTTAACAGATATTGTAACTCAAAAGTCTCATGAAAGAAAATTCCTTCTAGATAAAAGCATTTACAAAAGCAGTACTGACAGAATTCAATGCCTAAATAAATGGATTTAGAGCTTGAAAATGAACTCATAGATGCAGCAGATCATAAAACTATAATGACTTTTTTGCTAAAAGTGTAATACTTTTGGTATTCTATATAATGTATTTCTATTAAAATGGTCATTCTTCCATGACTTATTTCCACCTGTTTTTATCTTATAACATTCAGTTAAGAAGCATAATAATGCGTTTAACTCTATTGCTTGTGTTTCCTTTGGACCGCTGTGTGAATTCAGCACTTGGACTGCTGATTACCACCTTACTCCTGTCCTCACTTACTGGGAGTAAGTCTCAGTGAATCCCAATGCTGCAGGAAATTCAGGCAAAAACAAAGTTCTAGCAGGTAGGAGATGATATGTGGGGTAAAGAGAAGACTGGAAGCTGATAGATGTGAATGTATGGCTGTGAGCTGTCACTGGCTGCTCTGGACAGGTCACTTCCACCCAAACTTACTAACTATCTAGGAAAAGAGTTTCTATTTTCTTCATATGCCCAAACAACACTCTGGATCTGGGCTGAACTTCCTCTGTGACTTCACCTTAAAACACACTTTTTTCCAAATTTTTAGAAAGCCAGATAGACTAAGGGCTTAGAGACTTGCAAAAGATAGAACAAGAGGAGAGAAAGAACTTTTGATTCTCAATTCTAGTATCAAAATCAACTTAATGGGCTCCTAAAAGAAATTAGGTTATTCCAAATATTTAATAAAGGAGAATTTAGTATTGATAGTTTTCTCTTAGGTGATTTTCTGTTGCATTGTTTGTTTCAACAGTATCATGTCCAGGGAGGTACAGCCACCCGTGACCACAGTGGGAAATCAATGAGACAGGTCTCCACTTGGTTAAACTCAGGAATCCATTTATTGGGGCATAACCAACACAGGAATTAACCCAGCGTAAACCAGAGACGGAGAACGCCGAACAGAGGTGGTGGTGGGTTTTGTGGGGTCGAGCCAGGGTAGAGTCTGGGTCTGGGTACAACAGGGACACACCAAGGGACACAAACTAATAGTGGTACAATAGGAGGGGTTAATGTAGCAGAATACAATGAATAGCAACACAAAGAAGGGCAGAACACCTTGGGCTGACACCCTACAAGGGGTGTGGGGGTGGAGCAACTCTTCCCAGGGTTAAAGCCATGCCCCTCACTTTAACACTGCCTGTTTAAAATCAATCCCTGCCTCTTTGGGTGGGGGCACTCCACAGTTTTCCAAAGTCAAAAATTAACAGATGTAGGATTTGATTTGATTTGAATACTTTTATAAAAGATAGATGAAACAGTAAAATATCCAATATCGTAATTCAATATCAAAAGGGAAGATAAGTACAGTATTTTTGAGTATTTTCCTGAAAAACCTTTTACAGAATAACTAGTTTAGCTACAAAATTTCCTATCTTACCAATCTTTCTATAACAGGAAATATTTGGATGTCCACAGAGAACCTGTGAAACTTCAAATGAAATTCTTATGTTTTCAACTACATAATTTAAAGAGAACAGGAAGCAAACACAGTTGCTTCATTCACTAACAGATGGTAAGAAAAGATATGCAGAGAGGAAATCAACTTGCACAATTTTGTAACTACACCTTTATATAGCAGCAGCATCAGAAACTGAAGATGTGCAGCTGAACCTCATAATGCAGCTTGCAGCAGATGTATTTGTGCAATGCTCCAGTGACCATATTATACCTACAGGGTCGTTATACTTGGCTATGTACAACTGAAAAGAGAATATAAACCGTGTCAAAGCCTAAGGACAGATAAAAGGGAACACTGGACTCCACTGGCCTTTCTACTGGTGCTTACCAGTATATGGATATGTTATATCCAACAAATATCCAATAACAGTGGCAAAGAAAAGTTAGAATATACCCTGTGTTTTTTGTGAAAAGCCTTAGAAACTCTTTAATAACTGCAAATTTTCAGAAATATTTAGGGATTTCTAAATCTTAAAATTTAGAAATTTCTCTAAATCTAAATTTCTTTTAAAAAATAAAATGAATATTTTCTTAAGTTCACTAATGACCTTTAGTGTATGCAGAAGAATTAATATAATATGAGACATAGTAAGCTGCTTAATAGTTTTGTTATTAGTTTCTAGTGGTATTTTAGTGTAACTTGTATCCAAGCCTTGTCTTAAATCAGACTTAACTGAGCAGCAATGTAAAGGAAAAGCACAAAATGTGTCAAGAATGGAGAACTCTTACTGTCCTTGTCATGGCAAGAAGAAATAACTGCTTTTACTCTCATCACTGCTCTCTGCTGCACAAGTGCACAACCATTTTCTAAGAGTATGCACCCTACCTTTCCAGAATTTAGATTCCTGTGTAACGAACTGGTGTTCACAGGTCTGTCTTACCTTCAGACTATTTTTAGAAATTATTTAAAAACTGTAGTAAGTCAAAATACATGTCTTTTCTGTTGTGCAGAGATAGGAATTAAATGAAAAAAAATCACTCTAGTTCTTATTTTCTTTAAAAAACACTTAAAAAGAATGCTACTGTTGCAGTATCAAATTAATTGTGGGGAAAAAAATTTTTAAAAATCAACCTAACCAGAGATCCAAAATACACAGATGTAAGAATGGAATGCAGAGTGTTAGCAGCAGGGAAAAATAAAAAAAAAAAAATAATAAAAAAATTTAAAAAAAATTAAAATTTCAAATGTATTCAGCAGATGAGGAGTATGGAAGAAAAAGAGGCTAATGACAATAGGAAATTATGCTTGTTTACATATTGACAATTCTAAGTGATTAGTTAGAGCTGAATACGTGTTAGGCTTGACAAAGTGTTGGAGGTTAGGATTGCTCCTTTTGTTTTCTTTCTTTCAGGGAATTTTCTCCCATAGATTGCCAAGAGACAATAACAACCAATACTTAAGTGAGACAAAAGAAGTTGCCAGGGTTCAGGGGAAGGGTGCGGCTGGCTACCCTCTTATTTGAAGGGATTTCTCTCAGAGGGGCAAAGACCCTTGGAGATTTGGGCTGAGGAAGGAGCTGGGCCCTGCTCGTAGCTCTCCCTCGCTGTCAGCAATGTGAGGAAGCAGGCTGCGGTATCTGTGGGGAGAATGCGCCAACACTGCAAGACTCCGTCTCCAACTGCCCTCTCCTACCGTGAGGGAAGTGCTCCTTGCGGGAGCAGCCATTGAACTGGAACCTTACTGACACCCTACCTCACTGGGAAAGAATTCTTCACCATCTGCTTGGGTATCTCAAAGGAAACCCTGGGACCCTGAGTTCCTTACCCCTCCAAGGAGCCTCTCCTGGCTGTGTTCGGGAGCCGGGCCACCGCTGCCCTGCTCCCTCCTTTTCTCTGCCATTGCTTTGAAGGCTCTTTTGCTACACTGTAGTCAAGCACCCCCTGCTACTGGGACTCCCAGCAGCTCCTCCACAGCTGCCGAGCTTCTGCTAAGTCTTGCTGCCCTGGTTGAGCCCATGCTGCTGTTCCACCGCTGGTCCAAGGTTCTTGCCATCCAGCCCACCCGCCATTGCCCGTGTGGGGAGAGGCGGCCGGGCCCGCGCCACAGCGCCCCCTGCCGGCGCGGGGGAATCATCGCACCCGCCCTGCCTGGCCGGGAGCCACCAGCGCCCCCTGCCGGCTGTGCCCGGAACTGCACCGGAGGGGAAAGTGCCTGCGGCCCAGAGAAGGCGTCACTGGGCTTGTGCTGCTGCTCCTTCTGCTGCCCTTGTGGCTGTTTGTCTGCCTTGTTATACAGATATATATACTAGTAAAGAACTGTTATTCCTATCCCCATGTCTTTGCCTGAAAGCCCCTTGATTTCAAAGTTATTTAGAGGGAAGGGGATAATATTTTCGCTCCCAAGGCAGGTTCCCACCTTCCTTGGCAGATACTTGTCTTTCAAACCAACACACAAAGGTACAAGCAAAGGAAAATAAGATTATATATTAATATATACATATATGTATATGCTCCTTACAATCACCATGTGAAATTGCTTAACATTATTACTTTCATGTGAAATGGGAATGGGTCCCTGCTCTTATTCAGTCCATTTGCACTCACAATATTTCAGTCAGATATTGTTAGATTGAAAGTAAGGTAAACTAGGTTCTAGTATTAACTTTCAAAATGCAATAACATACCTAGAAACAAGCAGAAAATTAGTCTATTACATATATTATTCTTGGGATTTTCTGGAATGCTACTCCTCTATACCATCTTTATCAACTCGGAAGTTGCATCTACTACTTTTCAAATATTCATAGGGAAAGGGTTATTGTGCTATCTGAAGTACGATATCTGAGCATGGGAGTGGGGAAAATAGTAAGCAGTACCTTCAGAAAAGGTTCTGCCAAAGGTTTCACTCTTCACACATCACATTTAGACATGCTAGTGGGAATATGTTATTGTGGATCCTGCTAAAAGCTGGATAATGGGACACATCAACCATGTGGTTGTCCTCAGGAGGCAGCATCACAGGCATCAAAGGGGGAGAAGAACAAAAAAAGTAAGGAAAATCACAAGATGGAACTGTGTGAGTCAAGCGTAGATAACTTGTTAGGAGCAAGAGGAGAAACTACAGCTGGGTGACATTTTAGGAAAAGGAGCAAGACCTTTATTTGGAAACACAAAAATGAACAATAATGATTTATTAGCAAGTATGTATGAAATGTAGCAGATGATATTAAAGGAAGATATTAAAGGAAGCAAATTATATTAAAGGCAAGCTCAATAGTCAGTGTGTATTTACAGGGGAGAAAAGGAAAGATAAACAGTGGCCACAAACATGTGATCTGAGTGTAGAAGGTGATTCTGACCTTTGACAGCAACAGGACAAGGGGTGAATTCATTGCACTCCTACTAGGAATCAAGAAAATTTTTTCTTCAGAAGTGAAATAAAGCATAATTCCAGATTGAAGAAATTGACACATGTAAGCCAAAAGTAAATAACAAGGACATGGTTCAAGGTAACACAGTGCCAATCTTATTTAAAATTCCTTAAAAGCTTGATAAGGTAGAAAGAAATAATCTGTCTGGGACAGGTTGGAATGCAAGTAAGTAAAGCACTACAGGAATAAAATGGGAATTTAGTTAGGACTCCAATATATCACTCCATGACTACTGAGCACATGGAGAGGGCTGACAAGTTTATTCATCAAAGTAAATGGTATAAATGAACCTAAAAACACTGGGACATTTTTTATGGTGAGAAATAGGAAAAGGTATTGAAGGATACAATAGATATAAATCAGACAGAAGGGGATATAATAAACTTAAGAAGAACCTTCTTGGTTCAGGTGTACTTTTCCAGTTCAGCCATTCATTTTTTACCATACTGATGATTAAATGAAACAAAATTCTGATATGTTATGTGTCTTCTAAGTACCATAGTCGTTGTTCTAGGAGTCACCTGTAGAAACCCTCTTCAATTTGCTTTCTTACTGGCCACAAAGCAACCCTGTGTTCATTGTCTGACAACATAAAATGTAGCATTAAGGGAAGAACTCGTAAGATCCAAAAGCAACAGTTTCTTCTCATCTAACTTGCACAGAAAAGCCCAATCAAGATGAATATATTGACAGAACTAGTCATACATATTCTCTTCCAGTAGTATAATGGAACAACCAGACACATACAGTAAATATATCATTGCAAAAACCTTGACTTAATTCCTACTTGTATCAATTTTTACTTAGTAAAAGGGCAGAATGGATACAAAACTGAGGAAAATATGAAAAAAGACAGAATTACTTCTTTAAGCACAACAAGTCAATATTTATCTTGCATATGCTTTGTATTCATGATCACTTGGAAATATTAGAAGCTGCTGGGACGGCTAGTACATAGTCATTCCAGATAATAGCTCTTCTATTGTTTAAAGGAGAGTTAATTATTACAAAATTTGACATATCTTTGATATTTACATCTCCTGCACTTTACTCTTTTACTCCATCTTTCCTAAATAACTCCACAGAACTCGGAGTATTGCTAGCCACACCATCTAAGGGATTAACAGTGTGTCATGCACTCACAGCTAGCCTGACTGAAGCACGCAGAATTCTTCTATTTCTGTAATTAGCTGGAAACTAAAAGCAAAGTAAGTCCTTGCAGCTCTAGTGTGGCAGGGATGCACCTCAGAAGAAACACGGGCTAGATATTATATCAACATTTGCATCTTGTCTATCTTCACTCTATGAACTACATAGACCTTACCACATACATTGAGTTCTTACGTATCTGCTGTACAAGCTTTAGCAATGGTTGACAGCTTGTAGTTCAAAGGAAGGTGAAGAACAAAACTCCTCTATTTTCTGCTCCCCTCTGACATTAGAATAATTTTTTGTCTGTACATAAAGTTTAAATTTTCTTCTTCTTTCTGCTGGAAATATAGTAAGGAGAATAAAACAATACGCTCAACAGCTACAACAATCTGTCCTTGCCTCATATGTCCACTGGAATTAAGTTGTTCAAAAATAGAAATTAAAAAAAAAAATACAAAACCCAAATATTTTTAGGCTGGCAAATTTAAACATATTATTTTATTCTCAATTCCCTTTGTTTCAAGCTGGTTCTCATTATAGTATTAGCCTGACAGCCCTAAAATCTGAAAACTCCTGTTCATCCCAAAATATCAGCAAGGAGAGCTTAACTTACTACTTTCTATTGCCCATAATCTTCAGATATCACGGGGAGGAATCTCTGTCAGCCCAAGCAGAGTACTCAGCCTTCAAAATGGGCCAAACAACCATTTTTCATCCCTCAAACAGCAAAATAAATGTGTTTATTATGCAGATGGCTAATGGGAGATTACCAGCAATGGTCACAGTTGCTCAGTACTTCCAAATTTATGTGGTTTTCCAAAAATGGCCTGATTTCCCAAAGCTAGAAGCAAGCATGCTTTACCCAGGGTTCCAAGACTTTGCTACTACTTCTGCAGTGACAAACACCAGTAAAGATTTTATTGTAAGCCTACAGGGAACACTTTTTAACTTGTACTCTTGCCCTCCCAAATTCCCCACATAAAAGCTCTCAAATCACAATCATGCCTTGGTTCCATTCTCTATATACCAGTCACTTTTACTTTTATGTCTAAACAATTTCCCACTGATCATTCATGAGAATAGAATATTAACTTTAGTTTTACCTAGGTTTGTCTGACATAAATCGTATTTTTATCACTTCCTTAAAAGACACAGAGATGATAGTAAAAAAAAAATATCTCTCATTATTCTTACCACATCCTACATGATGGTATCAATATAACTTGTATAAAAGCTAAATAGATAATCAATAGGGCAATTATGTAACAATACATAAAAGAGGGATTTTAAAGAGCTGTTCATGCAATATGCAAAGCAAAGAACTGGAATTCAGGAAGACTTTAATATATCATTATATCCAAGCAAAAATTTGACAGTTTTTCAAAAAGACACTTGTTCTCTGTGTTTTCTGAAGTATGGTGGTAGAGCCAGGCAGAAAACCTCAGGCTATAAGAAAAGCAGATTACATATTGAGTACAAACCTTCAAATATCCAGTCTTCACTCACTGCAACTTACATGCTTCTACCCTCTGTTTCTCAGACAGCTGCATTCACATTTGGCAAGGCACATGCAAAATTTGATCCTATAACAAGTGATGGATCCAATTAACTTTTCTAAGTCAAAGACTCATCACTTCCATAACCTGCATGGCCCTTGGCAAGTATTAGGCTGATGCTCACTGTGTTGTGCTTCAGGATCTGAGCTGTTTCAAGGAGGGTCTCAAAAAGGTAATTGCATAAGGAAAACTTCTGCATGGAAAAACAGCACAATGTCATGGTGCATACTTAGCTTGTGTGTGAATTCTTAGATAGTTTTTCCTTAAAGTTTTAATCTCAGATTTAGTTGCTCTATCTATTTCTTATTACTACCATCATTCCCTCTGTTAGCATGGTAAATTAATCAAACAAGCCCTGAACAAAAATTTGACAGTAGATTCCTTTACTGTTCAGTGTCTGGTAACTATATGCAGGTAATTTAGTATTCTTCAATCCCTTACTGAAAAATTTCTGTAAGCATTCTAGAAATTATGTAGCTGTCTTGAAGGACAAACAGAAAATCTAATATTGGTTTTTGAGATGGGCTAATGACTTGACATCTGACACTGCATGATACTGACATTGCATGATATGTCAGTTCCCTAATTTGAAGGGTATAATTCTCACTGCCTCACACACAAAACCACATTTATTTCTTCAGGCTTCATGATCCAAGACACTCTCTTATTGACACATTTCTAAGCTGTCACTAGTTCATTGCAAGAAGGTGAGAAAAAGGCTTCCCCCTCTCCACACAGCTGTAAAAATGCTGCTCACAATAACTTGTTCCCAGAAATGTGGGGCCTGCCCATTTATTTCTTCCCAACCCTAGAAATCAAAAGGAGAAATTAGGCCCAGATCCTATTTACCCCCTGCATCAACACACAGAATAGTGAAACTAATTTGGAAGCATATCACACACGTACTGCATCCCTCCACTTGCACCCATAGTGGCACTAACTTGATCTCTCCGGTTTTACAAGTTTGTTCACGTAATGTTCACTATTAGAATAAATATTCCTGTTAGCCAAGTCATATTGTACAGTTGTTAATGAACACAAGCATTACAAGGCCAAATGAAACCAGTGTTTTTCATTCAAGAGATTCTCTCCCTCTAGCTTCACTTAAAAGATGGGAATAACAAAACCGAAATTAGTTATCTCATTGTCATTGATAGAAGTGGATGTCAAGTGGGAAGGAAGAGAACATGTAAAGTAGACAGGAGAATGCAAAACTATCCATTTTAAAGCCTATTTCAGATCATGTAAAGCTGGCAGTGCATTTGGTATACCCCTCTAGTGCTTCAGTGAAAAAATCACAGTAGGCAGCTGGATACAACATTGAAGGCTGCCCTTTCTTGTGTTTTTTTCTATTTTTGGCAGCATATTGCCATAAATGCAGCATCTGTCCATTTCCACAGATTGTGGCTGTATATTCAGTTGAACTAAAACAGTAAGAGGAGAAAACAAAAGGTAAGGTTCAAAGGGCAAGGAATATCCTGGGGTCTTGGAATTCTGCAGGTGTGGGACTCCTGATTCTTGCTAGCTAATCCTGCTGTAGAAAACATGGCAATCATTTTCATAGCTTTCACATCTGTCTAGTTCCACCCAACCAGCATCCAAATTTCAAAAGTTTGAAAATCAAAGATTTTTTTAAAAGTTATTTGTACAACCTGGTCCCTGACCTTGCATAATAAATGTGTCAGGGGAAAAGAGGGGCAATCATCATTCAACAAAGCTGCATTATTATTAACACAGCAATGTTAATAGTACCAATGAGGTAGGCCCACAACACAGTCTTCAAGATGTATTTGTAAGGATAAAGTACAATTTCCTTTTTCTATGATTGCTATGTTTTTTTCTCCAAGAAATACCTAAACATTGCAAGTGTCAGCTCAGGCAGAAACCTCTTCTTCACATGTTGGAAATCTGAGGCACTGTGCAGATGTAACCCAATATCTTCTAGGAAAACCATATGAGGTTATGCAGTACAAATCTGTTACACTGCTATGTGGACTCTATATTGCTGCTTGTTTTTTAAATAATTTTCACTGTATCTGTTGTTTTCTACCAGGATTATTGTTAAAATACAAATATAAAACAAATAACTGCACCAAAAAAGCTCTGCATGTCAGTAGATAAAATGGATAAATAGTGAAAAACGAAATAGGATTATCCCAATTTACACAGGGAGAATGAAACTCATAGCTCTATATTCATTAGTATTAGGTTATCAAAAAAAACCCAAAACCCATAAAAACACCAGAAACAAGACCAGGGCTAAGCACAAGCATTTTTTTTTCTCAAACTAGCTCCTGTCATAATAAAGAAATTACACTGGCAATGGATGGATAAGTTTTATCTAATAAAAAGATTTGCCTGAATCTCACTTAAGAAAGATGACTGCCTTCCATGTACTATTTCAGATGCTTTGCTACAAATTTAATATTTCTTAGAGTCACTGAAATGAAAAGCACCCTCATGATGCTCAAGTAGCCATTTATATTAAGAAAAACATAAGGATTTTTTTTTCCAGCACTACAGTAAAGGAGTTAAAACCAGGGAATCGTGTAAGCATAGATCTCATGAAAATTTCTGTTGTGCTTTGGGGTTCCTACAATAAAGGAAAGAAGCCCCAGTATGTATTTTACACTGGAAACAGTTCTTCGGAGTTAGTCTCTCTGAGTAATACAAAAATATATTTGGCAGAAAAATAAAAACAATTTAAAATTACATACTTCAAGTTTTGAAGTGCTTACTGTAAATATTCATCAGATTGATCAAGTGTTTGCATAAGTGACGGATTCAGGTTAAAAGAAAAGTATTTTAACAGCCTTTGTTCAGATGCAGTATTCTCCACCAACTGAGATATAAACCAAACAGGCTCAGAAGAGGAAATGTGTTTTGCTCTTTTTGTCCTAAGCTGTTGAGTGAACATGTTTCTACACACTTAATACCCTAATCATTACTGTAAGTTATAAGAAAAGCAAATAATACTTTTATTCACAGGAATTTTATTTGTCAATGGCATTTTAGGAATTCTCTACAAAATTATACCCAGACTAAAGAGAAATTTAAAAAAAAAAAATTAAAATAAATCAAAATGAGAAAAAAATGCAATATATTAAAAGGAGAAAGACCCCTAAAAGCATTTAATCACTACACTTCAATTACTAATGATGAATGAATCAAAAAATTTCAAAACCTCTTAAATTTCATTACGGTTTTTAGATTAAAAAAACAGGATTCCAGCCCTTAAATGCAGGTGTTGTCCATTATGTTTCTAAGCAAATTTAACACTAAGACACCTTTTCATCCTGCTGGCACTAACACTTCCTTCTTCACTTGAAAATGAAAAAGAAATAACAAGAAATTCCACCCCACTGTAAGGTGAGAAATGTGGCTCTTCATTAGTCAAACAGCTGACAATTCCATCTCAAAAGAACTACTTTCTTGGTTAATACTAATCGTCCCTTATAACTGACAAGAAATCGATTAGTAAGAAACTTTTACTGTATTTCATTCTTGTTAGTTTTTCACAGACAAATTTATGAAGCATAACTTTTTCCATCAAGGGCTTTGATATCTAAGCTTAACTATTTCACTTGGAAGCACATTCCTTTAAAATAAAGTGTAGAACTCTAACAACTCTAACTACTCTAACTTGAACTACTACAATCTACTCTAGATTGTAAAAGGTGTATTCTGAAAGTTCCAATCAACAGAATTTTAAATTAAATTACATACAAAATCAGTGGTCTCATTTAGATACATCATAAAGAGCATGACTGCCAAAGTGCAGCTGAGAACTTTGCACTTCAATGAAATCCTTAGCTGTTAAGAAACAATAGAACACTGCCATTAGATCCTGTTTTCTAATAGATTTTCAAGAGAAAAAAAAATAACTGCCTTTACTTGTATTTACAAGTATGTATGTCATAAGACAAATAAATTAGATAAATGGCTTTAATACATTTTTTTAAATTTTCAGGTAAGATCCATACTATTGATACAGTTGGGAATAAAATGCCAGACAAGCTAGCAACTTGAAAAAAAATACCTTGTTATGTAAAAATGTTTTGTTTGCAGAGCTTATGAAGTTGTAATCTCCTACACAACTGAACAACTGGGAAAATTTTCAAGTACACTTCAACAACACATCCAATTTGAAGACAACATTCACTAGGTTTTTAAAGAAAAATATCTCTCAATCACTGTTCTGTTAAGCATCAGTGTCTCTCCTTCACCTTGGAATATTTTCATTTCTGAATCAGGACCAGAGTCCTTGGAGCTATACATCTAGAGGGAATTTTTCACCATGTAAAAGGGAACCCAACTTTGCCTGAAACCTCAAGGTTTTTATTCTGATTTTTTTAAAAAAAGAAAGATATAAAAGATCATTCTTATTGCACTTCAATAGTGATAACTTTATATGCATTAGCTGATATATTAAGTCTGTGTAGAAAACTATAATAAATAGGGAAAGGAAGAGCAAGATGGAAGCAAGATTTATGGGATAGAAGAGCTATATTATTGAAAACTGTGAATGAACTGTCTATTTTTGACTACTGCTATTTTATACTGAAAATCTATTAATTTAGAATGTTCTGGACTGAAGGAGAAGCAAATCTTGTGTACCTTGCAAAAAACCAGAACAAATCCTTGATGCAAACACATTATGCTACAATGGTTCTATACTCTGTAACTCTCCCAGCAAAGCCCAACCATCTGAGCACTTCATTATCAGACCTCTGACAGAAGCCTAAAGCAGGAGTTGGAATTTCCTTTCTCAGTACAGGAACAGACGGGATATTGCCATAAGTAACTGAAGTGTAATAAACTCATAATATATATTTTCCCTACTCTTTCTGTCTCTGGTGAATATTTCAAGAAACATAGTTGGATTTAAAACCAGGATAGTTCACCTGTTAGGGCAATGACATCATCTGGAGGTTCATTTTGAGGAGGTTAAACCAGACCTTATTATGAACAGGGAAAAATTTTACTGTCAAGCTTTTTCAAACTGTCAGCTGGATACATGTCATTAAGAATAAGGCTGGGGTTTTTTTTCACTGCTGAAGCCTTTAAAAGGTAGTAAGCCTCTTCATGTAGGGACTACTTTTTGACAAAGGACTTTGAAATTAATATGTCGATTGTGTGTGGTAAATTATGTGCATGTATACATACTCTGGAGAAAATTTTTAGGCATAGAGACTCAAAAACTGGATTGCATGGAAGGGGAAGAGAAAGGATGTCAGTACTAGCGTACAATCTTCATTCTATTTGCGTGAATAATATTCTTCATTTTGATATGAAGAAAAGTTGCTTTGTACCCAAAATGAGCTGTAGACACCAATCTACAAGTAGATATACTTGTTACAGTTGGCCACATTTGAGTCCATCTTAAGCCTGATTTCAGCTGCATCAGTGTATTATTATTGTGTTACATGCATGTAATATAAACTTACATGAGTAACTTTTATTGATTTAAAATTTGACTATGAATATGACTATGAAAATAATATTTTTCTGCATACATTTTTTTACAATTAATAGTCAGAACAGTGCTGCAAGCAGGCATTCACACATTTCTTTCACTAGCATTAGCATTAGATATTTGCTTGAGCAGGGAGGTTGGACTACATGACCAACCAAGGGTCCTGTGAACCCTTCCAACCTTAGCCATTCTGTGATTCTGGAACTCTGTGAATTACCAAGGTATTGCACCATATACCATTGCACACTTATATATTTTAACCAATATTCTTAATATTGAAATTAAAGGAATTACTCAATTTTATAATACAGTTGGTAAATTTAGAAATGCACATGTTTAAGTATCTTCCTGTGTGAAACTGCATGGGCACAGGTTCCCAGTTTTGGAAATGAGGTATACAAATCATGTGTTCCAAAGGGTAAGCAAGTGACAGACATTGAACTACCAGAGATAATGACAAATTATTCCCTGTTTTCTACCCTACCCCAGAGTGCAATTTAATCTGAAAGGTTCTGGCACACTGAATTTTGAGATTGCATCAGAACATGATATCCAATACAACAGATAATTAGTTTGATAAGAAATTATAGATGTTGCAGTCTACCTTGCTCTGCTTTCCCTGACACTGGCATACATGAATTTACACCAGTATAAAAACTATGGCAAAACATACATCGGGTCGTTTGTTCATAAACAAGTGAAAATAGTTCATCCATTCAGTAGACAAGGAGGAAATACTATAAACCAAAGAGTGGACAGAAATCAGGATGCCCCAAAGCCTTCCTGGAGTCCTACCAAAGAAACTTTGGTGTGGGGAGATTGGCTTTCCACAGCCAACATTTTACAGTCCCTCTGGATTTGAGTGAGCAACCTTAAACAAAACCTTAAAGTATGTAGCTTTTTAAAGAGGGTGTTGGACTGAAATGCTTAACCATAAAGACCAGCTCGTCTTTCTTTTAAATCAACAGTTGTGTCCACTTAAGAGGCACCAAAGGGGCACTGTGGTTTGTTTTTAAAGGTTTCAAAAGAGAAGCAGTGAAAGAAATATATCCTCATATTTCCTTAAAATTGCTACTACTTCAGGAACTTCTAAAGCACTGGACTATTTTATTAAAATTGCCACTTGGTTGTAGAATAGTGTTGCCAAAAATTACTGCTCACGGCAGTGATTAAAAAGTCACTCTTTTTCTTAGAAAAGCTTTGAATTGTTTAGTCTATCCCCCCAACAGTAGCAAGTGAGCAAAGGGCATGTTTTTAAAAAATAAATTAAGACAAATAAAAAGCTTAGCACAATTGAATTGAATCCCTGTCTTCCCCCAGTAAATATATCTAATATCACATACTTATTCAGAGAGGGAAGAAGGGATTTCCCCTTAGTAACCTCTCAGAAAGAGAGAGAGAGAGAGAATGTAATTGTTCCCCATCTCATTGTATGTGTTACTAAGCCGTGATGCCAGCCACATGCTGATTATCTCTCCTGTTACATAAAGTGCTCTCCTGCGGTGCCAATTGCCTGCCGTGTGGTCTGTATCCTGTTACATAAAATGTTATCCTGTACCACCGATGTGCTGTGCCAAAGTGCTATTCTTTACTACCATGCTCTCAGTCTTCAGAGCTCAGATGCCCTTTGTTTTCATGCCTGCTTCCGCCCACATCTTAAAAGCCACCTAATGATTAAAACAAAACAAGAATACTTCTCACTAAACAATGATTTTTCAGTTATACTGCAAAACAAGAAACAACACAAATTACTGTTGCTCAGGCATTCTGGAGGATATGAGAGTGTTGCACAAAAAATCCCATTAGAGACAGAGCTGCCGCAAGGCCCTCTGTGACTCAGAGGTTGCACCTTCACACTTCTATCATTTATGGGTCAATCTGAAAGATGGAGTTTTATATGTCTCAACACTTTGCAAAGGCAGTCCTGAGATCAGCTGTACTGCTTGAGATGAAAGCAGCCTTGGAGTAAAACACTGAGAATAGCTGTCCCTCACGATGTATTGCAATAACACATTGTCAAAGAGTGCTGCTGCTCCAGCAATCTGTAAACATGCTATATCATCTAAACAGTGCAGGAGTGATGATGTGTTACTGGAGAGATGGCAGCAGTAGAGCAGAAGAGCACATCTACAAGCAGAGCACACCTGACTACAGACTGACAGCCAGCTCACTGGTCTTTTGGATGGCCTAGTAGAAATGACACTGCTAAATCAGCTGCATTGGCACTACTGCTCCTGGCAACCAGAAATGGCAACTCTTACATGCACAAAGATAAAGGTTAGGCAAAGGGTCTCCTAGTCAAGGAGAGACAAAAGAGAAATTGAATAATCAAATTTTTGTGAGGCCACAGAAAATAGAATCTAATCTCCCAGGGCTTGAGGCCTACAAAAGTGTTTTGTAGAGAGGGAATAAGGGCCATCAACACTATATATTATCCTCTGAACCCCTGTATGAGGCTAAGGGACATTTTAGTATAAATCTTACCATTTGTTAGTTTCTGTGTTTTAAAATATTTCTCAGATCTCAAATAACCCTCTTGTGTTTGGTAAAATGTTCATCAAATATGAATGTAATCTAACATCAGGAGCAAAGAAATCCCCCAGACAAGAGCAAAAATAGCTCTGCCTGGTCAGTCTCTCTTACATAAGGACCAAGATTAACTCGAAGGATGAGATTTCAGCTTCACAGAATTGAGCAGCCTCAATTCCAGTCCGATGATGAAGGCTGGAGACGGAAGATGCATTTCTTCATTCAAATGGTCTCTTGAGACTTACTTACAAAGACATGGGCAAATTTCTGATGCCAGACATAAAGCATGCAAAAGGATTTGTAAATATCAGTTTCCCCACAGTTCTAAATCAGAGGAGGATCACAGTTCTAAATACAGGAGGCAACTACAAAAAAAGAATAAAAATAAAAGAGAGAGAGAAAAAGTACAGCACCAATAAAACATTTTCACACTCTTAGTCTTAGACATTGCTATTTGGTCGATTCTGTTTCTGTGAAAATATGAACAGTATCTTGCAATATTTAAACAAAAAGTTTGCAAGAAGATAATGGCAAGGTTCTGCTTAAAAAGATTAAAAGAGTTCAAGATTCAAATAACATGAAGAAAATCCCAAATCCTGTCACAAAATCTTTAGTTTATACAGAAAAACTAGCAGAGAAACAATATTCTTGCCGTCATCCAAAACCCACAGCAGACACTTTCTATTTGTTACCACTAGCTTTGAATTGGGACAAACATTGCCTAATTTTTGTGCTACAACTCTCTTCTAGAATCATGTAAGAAACTGCATTGGCTGTGAAGACAGTTTAATGGGAAAAAAAAGGAAAAAAATCAATGGTAGATAGTAGCCTCATGGTGTATAAACACTATGGAAGTGATTTTTTTCACAATCAGTATGTCTTTTCTAAACAAACTTTCTTCTGCAGTGCCCTTTCTCCTGCACTATATATTGTGCCATACAACACCATACATTCTTTGTACCCCACTATCACATCCCTAGGGTCAAAGGAAGAAGATAGAAAAATTCCTGGAATAATATCCCCAATAAATTACTACTAACTATTATAATTCAACATGGGCATATAAACGGCACTTTAAAGAAAATTGAATTTGTTGAAAGTTAAAGCAAACCTGGTGTTACTTTGAACAAGAGGCTCACTGATTGTTTTCAGATTTCCATAATAAAATAGGCTTTTTTGTTTTATGTTTTACATACCCTCTGAGGAAAGGAATTGTACCTCAAAACATATGGGTGTTCGGAATCTTTATTTTTAAATACAATCCTCCATGCTCATAAAACCCTGATTGGAAGCCAAGGAATTTATAACAAGGTGCATAACAGCAAGCCTGAAAGAAGGCTAAAGATGAAGAAAAACAGAGCTTTCACTCATTAATTAAAAATAAATAAGAAGACAGCCTAGAAGTGAAAGTGACCTTAATCTGGGGACAAATATCTGTGATTTAATTTAGTGACATCTTCTCACTATATGTGGGTGTATGGGCACTGAAATACACAAGAAGACAGATAATAAACTGGCATTTATTTTGTGTAGCAGGAATATTTTTTTCAGTCTACATCCTAGTCCTTTCCTTTTATTGCTGTAATGGGTTACACTGAGAGCATAAAGAAAGGATTTTTCTATCTGGATTTTAGGAAGCATTTTAATGCATAGCTTTTCTCCTAAAATACATGTTCTGTTAGAACAACAAGCTTTCATGTCTTATTTTAAACTGTGTTATATAACCTAAAACCTTGTTACATATGCTCCTATAATATATGCCATGACTGAGTGCGCCCCACTAGGATTCAGTGTATGCCTTGGGTATACTTCAACACTCCTTGGTGTGTTACGCCACCTGTGAAGTGTGCTTCTATTCCACTATTGCACATACAGTTAAGCTTTTAATTACTGGGGAAATGGTTTGTTTTACCTTAAAACAAGAAGTTAACACTCATTTTTGGTTTGGCTTATGCAGCTTCTCCTTTTATTACAAAAATTCTGGGTGAGGGTCAACAGATGAAGATTATAATTGAGTTTTAACTAGGTTGCCCAAAACATTTTTTTTTTCCTGTGGCTAATGGATTTATTTTGCCTCTCTCTGCCCTTAACTGGGGAATCTTTAGTACTCCTCAGTGCTGTATTCTGCATTTATCCTTTCATTAAAAGGTGAGTCTAATATGCCAGAGAGGGCACAGAGCTGTAGTTTAAAAGAAAACCTTGGCAATACAGTAAGAATTAAAAATATTGTCCCTTCAAAAAGGAGATGTCCTGCCCACCTTCCTTGCTCTACTGTCTATCACATTTTCATACATTAATACCCTATGTCAACACATCAGATTCTTCCCACATGCACAAGCTTAGTCTGATGGAGACATGAAATCTCTGCCTGCATGACTAAGGAGAGCACTGGTGTGATTTTTATAAAGAGACTCACACTAGCAGTCAGAGCGTAGAGCTGAATAGTGAAAATACACAGCCAGAATCTGAGCTCTTATATTTGCAAGTATTTTCTGATATTTCAGATCTGTCTCCTCTTGATAATCCCTTTGGGCCTGGCAACCACTAACATTCTTGTGGGCCAAAGAGCAGGTGAAGACGAGAAACCGGAGAACACTGCACTCCAAGGACATTCATATTACATGAAGGCACCCGCAACTACCAGTCTGCCTGCATGCACAAAAAGCTAGTTTGTCCAATCAAAGTTGCACAGTTAAGCTGCATGCACAACAATTTTATGAACAATCCTGGACTTCACAAGTTTTGGAAGCTGGGCTCAGCAACTATAAAATTATACACTTGATATATATAAGTATGTACAGTAAATAGAGTATAATTAGAACAGAATACAATGTACTATTTTTCACTGCTTTTTATTCTTGCTTCCCTAGAGCTACGAAATGAGTTTCTAATGAGCTTTGGGTAGTCACATAAATAGAAAACCTAACGTTGTAATGCCTGATAGTGATCTAAACTGCTTAGATATGTTTTGTATTACACCACAAAACAGTGGTTTGTTCATGGAATGGAACAAAAAATTTCATGTTACTCATACTTTGGCCCTAGGCATGCATGTGTTGAAACCATAATCCCCTAACGTATTTCAGAATATGTTTGGACAACCTAGGTTTCTCTGTGAAAATGACCCAAAAGGAAAAAGCCATATGCATTAAAAACATAAATTACTGAGACCTCAATGTTTAAGTGTAGCCTACAGCACATAAAGAAAAATTTCCAATACATGCCTACTTTCCCAGTTAATAAAGGACAAGGAAGATGAGAAGGATGTAATCAGGAACCATATAGAAAAGCTATAAACTAGCTGTGTATGGATAAACATTCTATACATCAGAAACAAAATATTCTATGTCAAGGCAGGAAGTCTATCTACTGAAAGATCTTCAAACATGGTTTCACAGATATATACTGGTTTCACATGCACAGGTTCTCCCTTAAGATTTGCAACAGCCATTTTGTTATTCTCTGGTAGGGAGAATAACATGAAAAGTCAGGGAAGACTGACAGTAACATAAAGCATTTTTTCCCACTCTAGAAAATCCCTACAGTATTAGGTAGAATCCCATACACAAATCATAAGTGTCATTACTTTTACACTACCTCTGAAAGGCAGAAGGATTAACAGACAAGTGGACAGGCAAGCTGACAGAGCAATAGAGTGATGAACATTGACTAAATTAATTACCAAGAGTCAAAAAATCAATGTGCTGCAGTCAAGGAATGGATCCAAATACCACAAGTTCTTGTCTAGTGTTTCAAGTACAATGTCATCTTGAAGAGGTGATACTTCTTTACCAGGTAACAACTAATACACTTATACTACTTCTAACTGTTTATTATTTTTTCTGTAGAAGCTGAATCAGAGAATTAAGGTTGGAAAAGACCTCTAAGACCATTGAGTCCAATCATAATCCCAGAACCACCAGGTTCACCACTAAACTATAACCCCAGGTACCACATCCACATGTTTTTTGAACACTTCCAGGAACCATGTTCCCACCACTTCTGTGGGAAGCTGGTTCCACCTGGACACCCATTCAGTGAAGAAATTATTTCTAATGTCCAGTCCAAACCTTCCCTGGTTCAATTTAAGACCATTTCTGCTCAACCTGGCACTTGTTACCCGGGAGAAGAAGTTGACCCCACCACACTACAACCTCCTTTCCAGTAGTTGTAGAGAGTGATAAGATCCCCCTTCAGTCTCCTTTTCTCCAAGCTAAACACCGGCTCCCTCAACCACTCCTCATCCAGCTTGTGCTTTAGACCCCTCCCCAGCTCCATTGCCATTCTCTGGGCTTTCTCTGGCACTTCCAAGTTTTTCTTGCAATGAGGGTCCCAAAATTGAACACAGGATTTGAGGTGCAGCCCCACAAGTGCTGAGTACAGGGGCACAATCACTTTCCTGGTCCTGGTCCTGTTGGCCATACAATATATAGGTTGGGATGCCATTGGCCACATGGGCACAGCTGACTCATGTTCAGCACCACCAGGTCCTTTTCCACTGGGCAGCTTTTCCAGCCACTCTTTTCCACATCTGGAGCTCTACAAGAGGTTGTTGTGACCCAAGGCTCTTCACCTTGTTGAGCTTTGGCCCATCAACACAGACTGTCCAGATTTCTGAAGCTTCAGTAGATTTGTGTAGCTTCTTAAATGCTTATTTTAGGCATATGGACTAGAAGTGGAGCTTAAAAACAAAGTATAGATTTGAGAAGATGTAGACATAAAAATGTACCTCAATGTTTTTCAAAAATATGTTTTTATGTATTTCCTTCCTTTCCCAAGCTGGGGCCAGAAACAAAAATAAAATTAAAAAAAACCACATTCCCATTAGCATTATGTTCATGGTTTAGTCCTTTTTGCTTTTTCTTCTTTGAGGTAATTCAAGAAATAAGCAGCCTTTTTACTGTTTATGTGAACATTGCTTGCAGGTAAATAGAAAAAGTGCTAACATTTGATTGAAACTCACAAGGATCAAAAAGGTCAACCGCTAATCATAGAAGGTCTGCTACAAGATGGTACATTAAAAGTAAGAAAAAAGAAGTTGCGGTGATTGATTCTATTGTATTATTATTACAGGAAAATAGAACAAAAAAGTGAAAATATTGCCTTGAAATTAAAAAAATCTCCTTTGTGAAGGGCTCCATTTTGGTTTACATGCAGCACCATTTTACACAGCATTGGCTGTGAAAAGGGATTTTTCAGCTGGTCTTTAATGCAATTTATGCCAGTTTTAAGGCCTTTTGCATAGCCAAAGGAGCACAAAGAGCCTTGATGCAAATGAAAATCTGTTCTTTAATGTGCACACTACTCAAAGTAATAAAAGTTTTATTATTTTTTAAGTTATGTACACCCACTGTGCAATATCAAATACGCATGTTGTAAACACAGTGGACCGAGTTCAGACATGATGTAAGCATGTGTAACTCAAATGACTTCAAAGGGACCACTTGTGAAACAGAACACTACTTAGCATGGCTATGAGTTGCAGGATTTGTGCTAAATTCCTGGATCATGTTATTTTAAATAGATTTTTTTGAGTAGGATAGTGTTACACAGCATCAGAAATAAAGAACTGGGCTGTCAGTAATCTGTGGGGTCAAGTATCAAAAGAATTATTTGACTTTGTGCAAGACACACAAAACATTTCAAGCAGACTGAAAAGAGCAGAGAAGGAGCACATTGAGATGTCATTTCAGAGCAAAAATGGCCCTCGCTGCTTTAAACAAGAAAAAGCTAATAATCCATGTACACTAGTGGTGTATATAAGAGAAGCAAAAAAAAAAAAAAAACAAACAACTTTTTAGGCAATGTATGGAGAAGAGGGAGGGCAAGGAGCAGGACCCATCAGTCTTGGGAGATGGGTCCAAAATCAGGCAAATGTCATAGAATCAGACCAGCCAGAATGCTGTCACATGCACTAATACAGAGAGCAGCAGAGCAGATAGTAAGTGGTATTGATCTCATGGGTCTTTTTACCAAACTCCACTCACTCAAACTTTTCATCTTGCATCTATTGCACTGCCTGGCTGCATTCTTATCAAAATGCTTCTGGAAAAAATACAATGAAACTGCAGCTTGTAATACAACTAGTTACATTTTGTGGGTTGTTTTTTTGGTTTTTTTTGTGGGGGGAGTTGTTTTGGGGGAGGTTGGTATTTTGGGGGGTTTTTTTGGGGTGTTTTGGTTTTGGTTAATTTTTGGTGTTGGTTTTTTGTGGCTTTTTTGTTTTTCGGGTTTTTTTGTGAAAGAAAATTAGGGCATTAGACAATTCACAACCACAAAGACATTTCATCATGGATCATCAATCTGCAGACTGGGAGCTTGAAATCAAGTAGAAAAGAAACTCAGCAGAGAAACCACAGGAAAGCAATATTGCTGGGAAAAAAAAAAAAACAAAACAGGAATGGAACCAAAAGAGATGGTCAAAGAGAAAAGGACTTAATGATATAACTAAATGGAACTGAGCTTCTGACTTTTTATGCAGAGGAGCCTCATTCCCAAGTGTTGCCTTTTTAGCAGTGTTGGTCAATGAAGACTTCATCTGGCAAAGCTACTGCAGTGTTTTGAGAGTTTTTCTGACTTATGGGACAAAGGCATGTGAAAGTTGGACCAATTACTGCATCCTTTCAAATCCCATCAAAATCACTGTTTTGCTGTGAAAAACTCCAGAGGCACTTTATTTTGTAAATTTTGAAGTTGCAAAAGCGGTCCAATTTCATGGAACAAGAGAGGATTTATTTCTTTCAGCAATAAGGAAGATGCTACAAGTGTTCTTTTCACACAACATGAGCAAGTGGCTGTCTTACTATTCCATTTTTGTCAAAAGATGTCAAAAGACAGGAATATTCTGTGCCCTGGGAAAGAATTCAAAAACCCAACATGTAGATGCTTTACAGCTCAGTCTGAAAAAATCACCTAATATGTCTTTTCAATTTAAGATCAGGAATGAATCTCAAGGTAAAGTGAAAAAGAACATCAAGTAAATACTCATACAAATATAAAAGCTATGTCTTCAAATGCCAAGTACTAATATATGAGAACAGCCCTAAATGGTCACACCATGCTGGAACGTAATGAGAGAGGACAACTCCCCAAAGTGTCAGATACCAATTCACTTTTAAATTATATTTACTGGCCTCAAGAGCATTACAGCTGATGTAACATTTGAATTTTGCCTATAGTAAAACTCTTCCTGTTTGGACACATTTGACTGCCTCCAGGCTTTGATGATATCCTGAAGTACATCTTGGTACTTAACTGACATATTTATCCAGTCAAGGACTGCAAGACCGTGCAATGTGCAAGAGAGTAATGAAATCACACTTCTGAACACTGATTCTGGGTACTCAGCAAATAAATGAAGCTTGTTTTGACATGCTTCATGCCTTCGAATTTTGCCTGAGAGCACCTTCTCTTCAAAATGAATACATGGATTATCCATGAAAATTTGATACTGATTAAAAAAACTCTGTATGCATAGTTCCCCATGGAATAAGGTAGCCATGTGTGTATTAGTAAGCCTTTCATAGGAGCAAGTAGTGATATTTAAAACTCATCTTAAAAAAAATCAGTCATTTCTTGGAGTCACTAAAGAGTATGCAGTAACTGACCTCAGGAAAAAGGGCTGTAGCTGCATTTATATACTTGGCACCTAAAAAAAAAGGGAAATAAATGATTAATGCTTTTTATATTGTCATACTTCTACAACAGTGGGTTTTCAGTGTGTGGCCTGTTAAAGATAGTATAAAGGGCTGAGCTTCAAGCTTCCATAGTGCTACAATTCCAGGCAGTTCCAGTATCACAGAATATCATTCAATAAATGAAATACATACATACAAGGAAAGACGAGCGCATGGAGTTCTAAAAATATTCTGTCCATACAACTTTGGGATGACTACACATTAAAAAAGTATGTGATCACAAATAAACTGATAATTAATAGGCTGAAACAGGCCAAATTTTATTTTAAAGACTGTATAATTTTCAATTCAGACCTATACTACAGTGTGAAGAGATAGACTGCTACTATTTGATTTTCCAGTAATAGAACACCTACTAGTTAACTGCCTTCTCTCCCTGGAATTCAGCAAAGGCAATTCCAGGGCCTTATGCCTGGGGAAGAATAACCCCCTGCACCAGCACAGTCTGGGGGAGAAACTGCTGGAAAGCAGCTCTGTGGAGAGGACCTGTGGGTCCTGGTGAACAACAAGCTGTCCATGAGCCAGCAGTGAGCCCCTGTGGCCAAGAAGGCCAATGGTCTCCTCGGGTGCTTTAGGAAGAGCACTAGTGGAGGGAGGTGATCCTGACCCTCTACTCAGCCTGGTGAGGCACATCTGGAGTGCTGTGTCTGGTTCTGGGCTTCTCAGGACATGAGAGACATGGAGCTCCTGGATCAGGTCCAATGGAGAGCAACAAAGATGAGTAAGGGACTGGATCATCTCTCTTACTAGGGCAGGCTGCGGGAGCTGGGCCTGTTCAGCCTTGAAAAGAGACAACTAAAAAGGGACATCATTAATGTCTCTAAGTACCTGAAGGGAGGATGTAAAGAGGATGAAGCCAGGCTCCTCTAGATAGTACCAAGAAACAGGACAAGAAGTAACAGGCAGAGACTGAGGCACAGCAAATTCCACCTGAACATGGGGAAGAATTTCTTTACTGGGTGTATGACTATGCACTGGAACAGATTGCCCAGAGAGATTGTGGAGTGTCCCTCACTGGAGATATTCAAGAATGGTCTGAACATATTTCTGTGCCATGTCCTCTGGGATGACCTTGCTTAAGCAGGGAGGTTGGACCAGATGACCAACTGTGGTCCCTTCTGATTTTACCCATTCTGTGATTCTGTGATTAATTTTTAAAATTCCGAATGTCTTTGAATGGCAGATTCTTGTCTCTATGTAATTTATTTTTCATGTATTTGCCAATATTACCATTTTTATTGTCTTCCCATGCCAAAACAAACTCTCTGTGGATTTAAATGTCTTTTAAATATTGCAATACTGAATAAAAAAAATATAAAAAGGAAGTCTATAAAGAGTAAGATGTCATTCTGAATTTTGTTACAAATCCATACTGTGAATGATTTGCAAGCGGCTTTACTTATTCTGCAGTCTTGCTTGAAATAAAAGTGTCCAAAAGCATTCCAAGCTATTTAACAGAATTTCCCTTTGCTTTTATTTTTCAGTTGCAAATAATAAAGAAAATCTAAATTTGCCCTCTTAGGTATAATACCCTATGCTCTCTTTCTTGATGGAATATATCAGGGAGGAGTAAGAAATATTATTTTAGAGATTGACTCCAAGAATAAATTACATTACTCATTGCTTTTAGCTTGATGATCATGCTACAAAGGGAAAGCTAGGGGTAGAATTCAATTCCCATTACTCAAATATCCAGAGCAGTCTTCAAAGTCATGACCCTGAGGCCAGAGCAGCTCTATAGGGAGCAGGCAGATACAACAGCACAACAGGGCCTGTGGAGATCTAATCTAGCTCCTCTCCTCTGCTATTGCCCATCATAGAGAGAATTTGCTTCCAGGCCTCAGCCAGATCAGATGGGCAAAGCCAGGAGTGGAAAGGGAAGGGACAGAGAGATCTCCTAGACAGCTGTCTGTGTGCGAGGTGCCAACAGTACACATTGGGAGGCATCTCAACTGCTTCTTGCAAAAGGAATTTTGTAGCCTTCCAATCTGGGATTGAATACATGCACAACTGACAACCAAGCATACATTGTTTGAGTAATTCTGAAGTCAACAGACTGCACAGCTAAAACTCAGAAACTTCTTGGTATTAAAATAATTCTTAATGAGGTGTAACAGTAAGAAAGACAAAGTGAGAAAGGGTGTGTCCTATCAAGTTCCCAGCCTGCCTGACTTGTTCTTCTCACTTTTTGAAAATCATCAATTTCTTGAAGAGACCAAATCATCAGGTTGCTCCAACAATGATACTTGAATAGGGGTGTTTATTTTTCTGATGCCTGAATAGATTTGTTTGTATTATTTGGTTTTCATTTATTTGTTTATTGTTATTATTTATGTTCTGAAGTATACTGTACAATAAACTTAATTCAGAAGACTTGCTGTGGATTGATCTTTTAAATGTATCACAAGTAAAATCTTAAACTTTCCCATGATTCAAAATAAAAAGGGGGGAGTGGGGAAGTGTGGATCATATTAACTTAATTCAGAGAAATGATGTAAAAACCCCAGGGATTAAACAGATGCATGCAGGTTCTCTCATACAGTCCCAAACCAGATCTGTGCTAACAAGATTAAATTTCATGCCTTGGGATGTTGGGGAGTTCATTTTGCATGCCTCTATGCAGATAAATGTCTTTCTTTACTTCAGTGGGTCTAACTGCATGAGCAACAATGGCTTATGAGCTTGCATATGTAAAGATGCCTCTATAAGACATAATAAAATATGCCCAAATACTTAACAAGAGTCCTTGAGAAAATTAAGATCAGAAAGGCTAGTACAAAATCTTGAGAGCAATAGGAATGAACCAAAAAGTATAAAAAAATTTAAGTAGGAATGCTCATAACAAAATAATGATTCATGTTTGAAAAACACCACATCAACCTAAAAATCATGACTTATGCAAAGTGAGGACTACCTGCTATTTGATAAGGCCAAATAATTTCCATTCTCCATGCAGAAAATGTTGGAAATTGACATACATTTATCTCAGAATTACAATCTTGAGATTATTCCTTCAGCATGGATGCTGACCATATCATGTCTTGACAAGTGCCTAAATTTTTTTTAAGCAGTGGCTTATTTGCAATACCAAAAATCTGTTCTGCTAAAGTCTTTCATAGTAACCTTCCTCCTTTTTATTCAAATGTTTTTTGCTCTGCTGTGACAGAAAAAAAAAAAAGCCTCTTCCAGTTTTTGGAAAGCAAAATAAACATTATTGGGAAAAAAACCCAAATCTATCTATCTATCTATCTATCTATCTATCTATCTATCTATCTATCTATCTATCTATCTATCTATCTATCTATCTATCTTTCTCTCTAACCTATCATCTATCTCAGAATGCAGATTGAAATAACAGTTGCATTTTCCTCAGCGGTTAGTGGTATTTGCAGACTGGATTCTGACTGAAGAATTACAAAGTATTTCTACCCATTTCAGTGGAGTTAGAGAAACCATGCACCATTAGAACAAATGGAATAGTCTAGTCTGGAATTCCATACCTTGAAATAATTAAGATATTAGCATTAATAAATAATATTTTAAGAAAAAGTCATTGCATTTAAGTCCCACTGCAAGCGTGAATTGTACAGCATCACTTTTGTGGAGTTCAATTGCTCTCAGAAGTCCTGGATAATAAAGAGGAATAAAGATATTCCGGTGAGGTAAAGGGCATAGCCTTTGAAATGCTGTGTTATACCTCCTACAAGAGTTAATGTACATTGTATTTCTACCTTGCATAGGCTGTACTCAAGCTCTGAAGTGACATTAACAACAAGAAGTTGAATTTTGTTATTTCACTTGGAGCTTACATAATTTCTTTCACCTCATGGAATACAGTGTTCTAAGAGAATCAAGATACTACAGAGAGTTCCCATCAACTACTCTGCAATCTTGCTAAAACAAAGAGACAGAACATGAGATGAGATAGGAAAAACTGCAGGTACAATTTATGAGGGCATTTGCATGGAATGTACACTTCTCCAAAATTAGCTAGGCATGCTTAGGAATGATGGAATGTTGCCTTCTCTGAAGCTGGCATAGATGATTTCAGTTATTATGAACACCAGATGGTCTCATTACTTTTCATCAGTTATGTGGTAAGCCAGAACTTCCTCAAGGATTCAAATGCTTTCTCTGTGACTGGCCTAAGTCACGTCAACAGAGCAAGGCTTGGGATGCATGATTTCAGGTTTTCTTGCTTCCTTGGTCACAGCAAGATACTCATGGATTCTGCTGATCTGATCAGAAATTCCAATTCTGAAGGCATCTGGAGGTATTTCCAAGGATGTCTGCTTTTTGAAAGGAACACTTTCAGATATTGTGAACTAGCAGCCATAATTACGACTGAAAATGTCAGATTCAGTGCAAATTTCCAAGTAAAGTGTTCACAGTTATTTCAGGACTGGCTACATTCAGGTTCACAAGTCATAAGAACAATAAAATTCACTGAAATTCAGCCTCTAAGCACAATATCAAGATCTTCGGGAAAAGGCTGCTCACATGCTTGACAGCCATTCAATGGTGCCTCAGCCACAAGTTTTAGAACATGACAAGTACTCTCCCTTCTTCCTCATTGTGGAAAGAGGTGAGATGTAATTTCACTGTATCCTTTTTCACAGCTTTCTGTTAGATGGGGTCTGTAGGCTATTTCAAGATGAAGAACTGAGAAAATTAATTGTACTTAAAGTGATTCTAGTAGATTTTTCTTTACCATGACCACTGCTAAATAGATGATGAATCATGCCTGCTACTGATCATTTGTTTTCTGTCCATTCCTGAAAACTTTCAGCTATAAAAGATTTTATAAGATGATCTCTTTTTTCATATTTCCGTACAGAACAGTATACACGTTTGCTTGTATTATAACAGACATACTATCAACCCAGAAAAAGTTTTAACTTTTTTATGCCAGTATAGAAGTGAAGGCAGTTGGTAAGAATTATTTCAATGTGAAAAAAAACAAAAACAAACTGTGATGGAGTATTCCAGATGGATCATTTTCATATGAAACAGGAAGGCCTATAGAGAAAGAGGTACTAAAATAATGAGTTTATGAATTAATAGTGATTGCTATATGTCCCTTGATAGCATATAAATCAATTGAAACTGTTAAAGAAAATATACAGCAACTTCCACATAGAGTGGTAAAAATACTGCCAGTAACTCCAAAACTCCTGCCTGGCCACTCTGAATTGAATTTGTGTGTACTTAAAGAACTCTACCAGATTGAGGATATGACTCAGTGTACAAATTTCATAGATATCAAAGAAAATTATTCATTATGTTCATTATTTATATTGATTCTTTTGACTGCTCTTCCAGGGGCATATGCCAAATTCAGGTTCCAGACTCTCTCAAATTAGAACACCAGAGTTTAGAAATTTCTGCTAATTTTCTCAAGCCCAAAGAACAGACTTCCCTTCATAGATGGAATTTTTTATGTTATTAGCTAAACTTCAATAATGCCTAAAGTCTTGCCTCTCCATTTTGATTTTGTGTTGGGTTTTCTTGTGATTTTTTGTTTCTTGTTTTTTGGGGATTTTTTTAAAAATACTACAAGATGTTTGTAGGATGGACACTCAGTAAATGGGAATGTTTTGAGAGGCTATATGAGATACTTGCTACATACATACACTCTGTAAAATGTACTCTAAATGATAATTCTCATCTATATACACATGTACACATATATGGGTAACATTAATGCAGACAAATATTACTGCTAGGAAAAGTTACCCATCATACTATAAACAGCTATCCCAATGCATAGATATTTTTCAGTTGTAAAATCCTTAATCCTCCCAGATGAAGGAGGGAGCAAGAGAGGGAAAGCGAGAAGGGGAAGAGGAAATGATGGGGAAATGGAGTACCTCTGAAGAAATCAGTTCCACAAAATCATAAACAAAGAAGATAAAAAGTGTTTAATTCAACACAGAATCAGCTTTTTCAATTGGGGAAAAAAAATCCTTGGCAAGAAACAAATCCCTAGTGCTTCAATTTTTCCCCAGATAATAACCATCAGATCCTGTGCTACTTCTTATGAGCACAATTTCCTCATTGTTAGCAGCTGTTCATTGGGTAGCATTGCACAACTGGCCAGGTGCATTACAGAGGGAATGAAGGAGGATAGGGGGTTGTCTGCCTCCAAACCATCAGATGGATTAATAATATTCTTCAATACAGCAGTAACTGGCCCACTTCCTAAGCTATGTTTGAGTTTTACTGAATGTAAATAAATAGCAGAGGGACAAGGACACCCACAGTCTGGACAAAGTCAGAAATCTTCAGGCACTTGTTGGGTTGTTTTTCTGCCCCCACTTCCCCAGAAGATGCAAACTGCAAGATTATGTGATATTTTTTTCCTCCTAGCTTCCTAAGGACTCCCAGAAAAGCATCAGGGGACTGGACCAGTCCTTCACCAGTTGCTTTGGGGGCAGGCAACAAGCTGGCTCCCATGCAGCCCTGTCACACTATACACTGTGGCAGCTGATATTAAAATGGACAAATAGAAGTTATCTTGAAAGATCTCTGAATTGATTGTTGTCAATTTATATTTTCAACTTCTCTGTGCACTACTTAAAGGAATTCTTGATGTGCTGAGCATTTATTTTTAGCAGTTTTTCCATAAAAGTTCAAAAGCTACAAGTGTTTTTGCACTGTTCTCACTACATACTATTAAGTGGATGATTCCACCCTGACTTTGCACAGGAATAATCAATGGATAGAGGTACAGGCATGTCTATAGTAATGAGAACTACTTAAATACTTGAACTTTAAAAACCCTTTATCAATGGTATTTTGCCCTTAATATCCTGTGCAAAATATATAAGGCAGAAAAATGACTAGCACCCAGGAAAAGACTAATAACAAGGATCAAAATACTTATGCTGTACGTAAACATGAACACATCTTAAATCTAAAGTCTTCTCTGTAATGATTGAAATTTTAACATAGGCCTCATGTTTTTGTTAGTTTGAAACTTGGTATTTTTTACATTATAACTCTGTTTAAATGGGAAAGATATAAAAAAGTCAGGCTGAAACAGAACACTTTCAACCAAAAGTCTGAAAAACAAGATATAATCATAAAGGTCTAGGATATAATAAATAACATGATGAAAACTGAGCATAACAAACCTATTTTAACCCTGCTCTGACAGAGGATAATTTATCCTGCAGGATAATTTGTGCTTATAATACAAATGTATATCAAAACTCAGTGAATTGGTTTCTTAACATTATGCTGTCTGCTCAGACACTTTCATACCTAGAACACCAAGGAGTAAACTAGGTAATTAGAGGATGGAACACATGGAGTCCCACTATACATGCTGTCCCATGCATGTCTTGCTGATCTCTAACTACATGGAGTCAGATTATAAAGTTCCTAATATGATAAGATCGCACAAAGACAGTTTTAGATTGGTTTTACTGCTTTGATCTCTGTGGAAAATAGAGAAGCAATAACAAAGATACCTACAAACTATCACGTAATTAATGGAAGACAGAAATTTTTAATAAAATCTGTCTTTACTACCATAAAAGGATACTATATTTTCATATTTCATCCACCAAATAATGTGCAAAAATTTTATCTAAATAATACTTAAACAAATCTCTACCAAAAAATGAAAAGTTTGAAAGAATGGAATTTTACCTGATATCCTCACTTGAAATTAATTTTGTTTGACTTCAAATATTTTTCTGTTGAATTTTTATCACTTTTATTGTATTTTTGGTTGTTTTCCCTCTTCTTGTATGCATATTTAAACTACACTTTTCCACTGTTGTAACTGAAAGTTTCAGGTTGCTCCCCTTTTTAGAAATCCCTTATAATGTTGCACTTGTGATAGGAACCAATAAACAGCTGTTTAAACAAGGAGTTTGTGCTTTTAAGAAGTAGCTAAATATCTGACAGTTATTCCCTTAGAACTACTGAAGAGGAGTAGTCCACTATTGTATTCGACTCAAATGCAGACAGATTTGTCAAGTACAAGAGAATGACAATAAATAGTTTAACCCATTATCTTTAAGATCATTTAAATGCTTGATTGAGGTTTTCCTATTTGAATACCTAAATGAACAGTCTAATTAAACATCTCAATTCATGTTTGTATGGTCTAATCGGCTCTTCTGCATAAAGCAGACAAATTGCAATACAAATTGTGCTAACAATTATAAATTTACAAAACTTTCTAAAGCTCAGTGATAAAGATTATTCAACCTAAGGTTTTATTTTGACTCCAAAAATCTTGTACCTCAAGGCACAAAAATATCTGATTTTTACTTTACATTACCTTTACTATTGTCTATACAAGTCTTAACATTTCACCTAGCTGCAATTTAAATTAGATTAGTCAAGTCTTTCCTTTTAGATCATTAAATGAGCAGAAAGATTTATCTCAACCTAACCTATTTCTCACAGCGGCCAAAGTGACTATATCTGTCTTTTAACTGGGTGGTTACTAAACACTACCCTTAAGCTCTAAATTTCTATAAGAATTTTATGCTATAAGATTGGTATCTTTTGCTTCCAGCAGGATGCTCTCAGCCAGCTGCTACAGGTCCTGATATTAGCACCTCATTTCTCTGAGCTCATAAACGTATATTTTAAGTTTCACTCACTCTGGGTTCTGGGGTGGCTATCAGAAAACCCAGCAAACAAGCAGACTGTTGGCTTAGCAAAGGATTATGCATGAATGGTTGACATGTCACTTATTCAAAACAGTCACATCCAGAGGGCAGTGGTCAATGGCTCAGAGTCCCAATGGACATCAGTGACAAGTGGTGTCTATCAGGGGTCCGTATTGGGACCACTGTTCTTTGATATCTTCATTAATGACACAGACAAATGGATTGAGTGCACCCTCAGCAAATTTGTCAATGACACCTAGCTGAGTGGTGTGGTTGCCACACCTGAGAGATGGGATGCCATCCAGAGGGACCTGGGGAGGCTCAAATGGACCTATGGGAATCTCATGCAGTTTAACAAGACTAAGCACAAGCTGCACCTGGGTTGGGACAACCCCCAGTACTGACACAGGCTGGGGGATGAACAGATGGAGAGCAGCCCTGGGGAGAAGGACCTGGGGGTGCTGGTGTTTGGGAGTCTGGACATGACCCAGCCATGGGCACTCAGCCCAGAGAGACAAACGTGTCCTGGGCTGCATCCAGAGCAGCGTGGGCAGCAGGGCCAGGGAGGGGATTCTGCCCCTCTACTCTTCTCTGCTGAGTACTACCCAGAGTACTTTGGGTAGTACTCAGCAGGGTACTTGGGTCCAGCTTTGGGCACCTCAGCACAGCAAGGACACTGACCTGTTGGAGCAAGTCCAGAGGAAGATCACCAAGACGATTAGAGGGTTGAAGCACCTCTCCTGTGAGGAAGGGCTGAGAGAATTTGGTTTGTTCAGCCTGGAGAAGATAAAGCAGCTTCAGGGTGATGTAAATGCTGCCTTCCAGTACCTACAAAAAAGATGGAGAGGGACTCTCCACAAGAGCATATAGTGACTGAACAAGAAAGAATGGCTTAAAACTGAGAGTAGGTTTTTCTTACATATTAGGAAATATTCTTTATTGTGAGGGTGGTGAGGCATGGGAACAGGTTTGCCCGAAGAAGTTGTGAATGGCCCATCCCTGGAAGTGCTCAAGAGCAGGCTGGATGGAGCTCAGATAAAGCTGGTCTAGTGCAAGGTATCCCTGTGCACAGCTGGGGGCTGTAATTAGAGGATCTTTAAGGTTCCTTCCAACACAGGCCATTTTATGATAACATACTAGGAAATTAAAAGGAAGAAATGATCCCCAGACTTGCCTCTACCCTGTTCCCACTCAATAATCTTTCTGGATTCTCTGGATGGGCTCATCAGAGAAACAATTACAGGAATAATTGCTAGATTGTGTTGATTTGTCATTAAAGTCATATCCCAGAACAAGTGTTTTAGTGTAAAATAGAATAAAGTAAAATAAATAAAATTTGTTATGGAGCTTTCTGAGACCAGGTCCTTTTATGATTATGGGACTGGAGTACCCCTCATATAAGAGAAGGTTGAGAGTGCTGCAATTGTTTAGTCTAGAGAGAAGTCATATCAGGGTGAACGTTACCAATGGATATAAATCCCTGAAGGAAGGGTGTAAAGAAGAGAATGATGAGGTCTTTTCAAGGGTGCCCAGTGACATAAAAGAGGCAACAGGTACAAAGAGAAGATGCTGTCTGAACATCAAAAAACACTTTTTTACTGTGACAGTGACTAAGCATTGAAACAGGATGTGGAATCTGCCACCTCTGATGGATATATTCAAATCCACCAAGATACTATGAAGGGAAACTGACTGTAGGTGACCCTACTTTAGCACAGGGATTGGACCAGAGGACCTCAAGAATTCCTTTTCAACATCAACCCTTCTATGATTCTATAAAGCAATTCAAGATAATGCTCTTGAATTGATGTGGAAACACAAAGTGAAATAAAATGCCATTCAAAAAAAATCCAAATGAAGTTCTTGTTTCTGATACAGAATACAACCTTTGCTGTAGCTAATGCACTCCAGATTTCTTGCTGCTAGTGTCACACAGTCCCTTTTTCACCCTTCCTCAGGAAAGGAAGCCTAATTGTGTAAGAAAGGGAGTAGATAAATTAGAGATTTCACTATCATTTCCCTCTTAGATCATCAGCTAAAATCTAGCTTATACCTAAAATATTTTAAAATCACTGTGTTAGTGTTGTTTTGTTATCTGTAATGAGTATGACTTTAATAATAATGCATGCTCCATACTGCATAGGAACCAGTGACATAACTCTATTAAGAAGTTCGCATTTCCCCCACCATTTAAATAAATTGAAATCTCCATCCTCTAGTTTCCATGGTGTTTAAAAAAAAAAGGTTGTGGCACCACAATATTACTCTCTCTCCAAGAGGAATACAAATGCAAGTAAGGCCAAAGTTGTATATGAGAAACAAAATACTGGCCAGTTATTGCTTTGGTCATGATTATATGCAACGAGTAATAATAAATGGAGGGTCCTCAAAATATCCTTTTAAAGTCTGAACAGCATCAAAAACATTTAAACTTCACTAGTGGAATCTTTAAAACAGGATGTTACACTTAAGGTATAATGTAATGTGTTTGTCTTTCATGGAGCAATTAATCACTGAATGGAGGAGTTAAGACCCAATCAAAACGGAAAGGTGTTTATTGCTGCAGCTGGTCATTAAATTATTTCTATAAAGCTTAAACACTGGGTTTTATTGTTTTTATTGCAGATCCGCTCCTATAAAAAATACATTTAAACTTCCCTTTTTAGATTTTGTGGTTAGTTTCTTGTGCTTCTGTTAACCAAACAAAACCAAACCCAAAGAAACAGCATGTTATTCTGTTATCAGTGATAATACAAACCAGAAAGATAGAAAAAACATGTCACCTTGAATTCTAATATGTGTACCTTTTATCTATGGGAAAAACCCCATGAATGATGGCAGTAACACAAAATAATCATGATATGAGTTTATTTTTCTTTGGGTGGGAATTCCTTTCATTCAGTTGATTAAAAAAAAATATTTCTTGGTATATGGAGGTCCTTAAGAAGATTCTCAAGTACCCTTAAGACACCTGTACATGAAGTCCTTTTAATGAAGCGTTTGCCATTTTGGATAGACACCGTGGCTGGTAGAAAAGGAATGAAAGAAACTTTGTTGCATTTAATCCTTCAAATGATTGTACTGAAAGGAAACATCTGCAAGGAAATATCCACAGGACAGCCGTCCTCTTTACTGCATTATCAAAGGATTTGTTGTCTTGATTGCTTCAGTGAGGTATTTTTAGCAGATGCAGGTGCTTTGTGGGATTATCTGTTTATACCAAGAGGACACGTGGACGCTCACAATTTTGATAAGAAGCAAAATCTATGGACTTCCCCAAGAGAAAAATCAAATCCCAAATTTCATCACCCTTGGACTGATTACCATGATGAATGTCATAGAATTGCCACATGGGAAATAAAACCATAGAATGAGTTTGGGTGACGTCTTAGGGAAGCAAACCTGTAGCTTGAATGTTTTCTGAAGAAAATGAACAGGGTACAAAGGGCATACTGAACTAATATAAGATACTGACTACATACCAATTTTGAAAAAACTCTTGCTAACTGCTTTAAACGGCAGAGCCAACACTTTCTGGCAATTGGGGTTGATAAAATCATGTTTCTTGGAATGAGTCAAAAATATTGAGGCAAAAGCTCACACTCTTTTTCCTGCTGCTGGGGCAAAGACCAGAACTCTTGTGACATGTGCACAGAGATGTTAACAGACAAAGTTCACAGTTTAAATATATCTGGCTGCAAACAAATCAACAGCATAACACATTCTCTTCAGAAGCAGAAGCAATACTATCAAGACTTATTCAAAACCTTTTTAATGTGCTACATGATTCCACTTAGCACATCAATCAAGAGGAATTAATTCCTGATAAATTCATCTACAATGACTTGTATGCTTTCCCTACAGTATTAAATCCATAATTTCTTTCCTTGGTGTCTGAATGCAATTTGCTCTCAGTTGCAGCTAGAATTTAGAAAAAATATCCTTGATATTAACCTTCTAGAAATAGCTTTGTTGCTTTGATTCATAAACAGTTTTTAAGTGTAGCAAACATACACATTTATCAGAATTAAAAGCTAGTACAGTTCATAGTTTGAGATTTTGAGGAAAAAATATTCTCAAGCCATCAGATTTCAGGGTGGAAATGGACAGTAATCTAACATTAGGAAAAGAGAAGTCAGCAAAGCTCTTCCATATTGCAAAAAGCATGATTTTTAGCCTTTTGGAAACTTTTTTTTTTTGAGTATGAGGAAAAAGTTATATATTGGACATCATATTGCTTATGGGAAAAATAGAGTGGATTAAGCCACACCTGGTTGAAAATGGAAAAACTGTATTTGAAATGTCTGCAGAGCTCATTAGTACCTTGATACTGAATGATTCAAAGCTATCTTTGGCTTTGACTCAAGATGCTGTCCTAAGCATGGCAGCACAATAACAATCCAAAAAGCTCCACAGATGTATACTAGAAAATGATAGTGCTTCATTAATTACCAAAGTAAAAACTTGCTAAACAGAGGCCCATTTTAGAAAATAAAAAAGAAACAGACTGTTAAAACCAGATGGGAAATAGACTGTAGTGGCCATTCATTACCTTTACATTTGCAACCAAGAGTGAGATTGCCAGAACAGTTTGTTCATTTGTATAAAGGAATTCTATGCTTAAATCACTGCATTCAGTTTTACTGAAAGTTCTTTATGATACATAGAGCATTTAAAAAAAAACTGAGTCAATGATGCATAATCTAGATGAAGACTTTGGTCAGCTTTATAGCAAGATAGCAATAGATTGATAATTGGTGCCTATGTACAATACTTAGAACACTACATAGCTACTTGAACTTCTACTCACTGTAAAAGATAATGCCAAAAGGTTTACAATGCTGACCAGCAACACTGCTTTCTTCCTCATCATCTGCCTGTAAAAATCATATTCAAAGTTTAAGCTTTAGAAGTTCATAGTGCAATAGGTAGTGGGTGTGAGAGGGTATGTGTGGGGAGGGAGCGGGGTGTGTAGAAGTCCATTAGAAAAATAACAGAAAAACATTTGACTGCCATAGGCCTGGAAACTGAAAATTTTACCACCCAATACTTTCCTTTATACTGCAAAAATCCATGACATAAGGGACAGCTCTTTGGTTTCTCAGCATAGCTATGGTAACAAGACAGGCCAGAGGAATTATACCCTAGTTATGTCTTTTAAATTGAACCACTAATGAATTGCTTTCTGATAGCCTCTTAATTGCACTCTGCCTCTAAAAGCCTAGATAGCCTAAAATAGACTACTTCAAAACAAATTTTTCTAGGTTTACTTTACTCACAGAGTACACCTCTATTTTTAACAGACATCATTTAAAAATGAACTGAGTTGACTGGATGATTTTTGTAAACTACCTCTAGAACTGTACATTGAGACAGAGAATGGCTGTTAATTTTCCCTTGTACCATTAACTTCCTTTAATATGTTTTGATGCCTTCATTGATTTATTCCTATATTTGGAAAAAAGAATAGACCTTGAACCTACTTAAGTCTACTGTATGTCAAAGTTAAACTATACAATATATTAATGAGAAGAAAATTGGCAAATCTCTAAGCCTATAATCTCCTATATGTTCAAAGTTTTCTGTAAACACTTTTAGCCCATTTGACTGCTCAGAATCATATTCTTCCCCCATGAAAGACTGCTTACAGTCAGAAAATACTGCCATGAACCTCAGTACATGTGTCTCAATCATCTAACTCATACCTGAAGAGATATTAGTTAAAGTAAATCTAACAACAGCTTCTACAGTTAGAAGAATATGTGGGCTACTTACACCAAGTACTCTGTTTGAGACACTGAGGAGGGCCTTGTCTTGGTTTGAAAGACAGGTGTCTGCCAAGGAAGGGGGGAACCTCCCTTGGAATGGAAAATATGACCTGCTTCCCTCCTTTGAAATTATAGGGCTTTCAGCCCTCATGTATTAGAATATATATATAATACCGGAAATGTACATACAATATTGGAAAAGGAATAACAGCTCTTTACCAGAATATATCTGTATAACAAGGCAGACAAACAGCCACAAGGGCAGCAGAAGGAGCAGCAGCACAAGCCCAGTGACGCCTTCTCTGGGCCGCAGGCACTTTCCCCTCCGGTGCAGTTCCGGGCACAGCCGGCAGGGGGCGCTGGTGGCTCCCGGCCAGGCAGGGCGGGTGCGATGATTCCCCCGCGCCGGCAGGGGGCGCTGTGGCGCGGGCCCGGCCGCCTCTCCCCACACGGGCAATGGCCGCGCTGCCGGCGGGAGAGACAGAGCGGGGCTTCAAACACACAAACTCACGGGGGGCAGCTGCTCCCAGTGCCCCTCTGGATGGTGAAATGGGCCACAGCAGGGACCTCGGAGCCACAGGCTGGAATGGCAGAGGCAAGCAGACCCCGGGATAGCAAACAAAATGTAGCAGAAACTTCACAGCCATAGCAGGAACCAGGGGATATCCAGGCAGGCAGTGGGTGTTAGGTTAAAGTGTAGCAAAAAATGTGAAGCAGTGGCAGAAAGGAGCAAGGCTGGACAGCAGAAGCTGGGCACCCCCAAACAGCCAGGAGATGCTCCCTCAGAATAGGAGGGGAGAGTGTCAGGGTCCTGGGTTTTCCCCTGCAGCACCTGAGGAGATGGTGAGGGTCCTTTCCAGTGAGACCAGGTGTTGGAAAAAAAAACAAGGTCCCAGTTCAATGGCTGCTCTTACAAGCAAAGGCCCACCCACTGCAAGGAAGAAGGGCTGGACTCCCTGGTAGCAGTGAATTCTCCCTGTGGTAGCAGCACCTCGACCATTCCCCTCTGATCCTGAGAACGAGAGAGAGGGAGGAGATGAGCCCAGCCTGTCACCTCTCAGCCAAAATCTCACAGCATCTCTGCCCTTCCCAAAGCCCCCCAGCTAGGAGGGCAGCCAACTGCACCCTTCCCCCAGCCACATACTTTGCCTCTTTAAGTACTGGTCATTCCCATCTCTTAGGCAACAAATGGTAGAAATCTTTTTCCCTGAGAGAAAGAAAAGGGGAAAGAAAAGGAAAATCCTAACCTCTAACAGGCCTTGTCTTGTTCTTGTTGTATTAATGTTCATAAAACATTATCATGAATATATCACTCTCAGCTTTTGCTGTTAGAATCTGTGTTCCGGTTTTGTGATAAGGCCTAACATAGAAAACAGTTCAATTTCTCTCAATATAGGAGCTAAAGCCTGTAATTCTATCTGTAGATTTTCTTCTTTGTGGAAGAGAGTTTCATGGGAAAATACAAACATATATTTCCTCAGTCCAATATTTGTAATTGCACAATTTTTGTGCTTTCATTATGAAAAAATGAGTTAAACAATACTAAGACATTTCATTCAGATTTACTCCTGGGAAACTACATATTTAACAAAGGTAGCAAGTTAGCCAAGCTAAGGTCTTGTGTAAGTCTAAACAGAGTTAATTAACCAATTTCTGCCAAAACAAATTTTGAATGCTTTCTTCTCCACCTCATTGTGGTTTATCCTTCTAGACTCTGGCCATTCTTATGGATATAGCCAGAATTACCATACCAGCCCAAATAAAAGGTGACTTCAAATATAAGGCTACCCTCATTTTTCAAAGGCTACATAGAAAAATCAGCAAAATTTATTAATAAAAAAAATTCTCCCCAGGAACTTTATAGATCACCTTCTCCTGCCTCAGCTTCCAAAGTCCTTTCTCCTCATGATCAGCTTGCCAGGCATGCTGATGGCTGCCTGCACATCTGTTAATTGTGCTCTTCACATGCAGGGCCTGGACCAACCGCATCAGTTATGCATGTCCACAGCTGGATCTGGACTTTGGCAGAGCAAACAGACAAGGAAGGTAAACAGGTGGACTAATTCCAAGCCCTACAAACAACTTAGCAGACTACCAACATCAACCTTTCTTCAAAACCTTGAACTGAGCCCAAAACCTGGGCTGCTCCCTGCACTTCTACTGCCTGTGTGAGGCTGGGAAATTCAGAAGGCTCTTGTATAAAAGGAGTTTTAAAGGAGGCCAGACAGTGAACTCACAGAATCACAGAATATTCTGAGTTGAAGGGACCCACAAGTCTCCAGCTGTTAAGTGACTGGCCAATACAGGGATGGAACCCACAGAACACAACCTTGGTGTGATAAGCACCATGTTCCAATCAGCTGGGTTAATCTCACTGAACTCATGCCTTATCAATACAGCAGTAATTTGTGGGACTTATTGCCTTTAGTTTTGCCTTTCAAGCAAGCTTCATAGAAATGTAATGGAGTACCACTAAAAGTAGTACTTCTACATTTTGCCAAGCAGGGAAAATGTTTTTCTTTCTTTTACTCCCCACCCTGCCCCCTCCCAAAGTATATTTAAGCAAGCATGATATTATATCACTCCATGAATCTGTCACTTCCAGATTCAAGCTTTTAATCTTTGAGTTAAGTCCATGATAGTTCTTTCATTACTTACTCATTTGTTGTTTCCTTCATTTTCCTTCAGAGCTATGACTGTTGTTTAAATTTTCATAAATGCCATGGTCATATCCTAGCTAAGGCAATATAAGAACAATTCTTCACTTACTACCTATGTATTAACTATCAAGGTGAACTGACCTACAAAGACTACTAAGAAGCTTGCAAAATTAAATCCTCCAGCTTTGGAAATAACGGAAGTCGGTTTACAGACAGGCATATAAACATATAAAGACCTTGTACAGCACTATTTACCTCCTTATTACCAGTGCCAGCTAAAATGTGAAGATAAATTCAAGACATTGGATATGATCCTCCACATTCTAAGAATTCACTGAATGTCTGTCAGGTATTCTGTTTAGTGTGCCCCACTTCTTTAGGATAATTGGCTGAAAATAATAAAGTATACACTTATTATTTTCAAAGTAAAAATAATATAATTTTTTGTGATCAAAATTTTCTAGGAAATACATGATAAGAAGTGATGAAATGTCACCTATGGAATATAAAAATCAGCTGAACTCTGAGTGAATTTTGTGATTGCGAGGAAGCAATTAATTATTTTAGATAATGCTATTTGCATATAAAGGGGAAACTTTCCACAAAGAACAACCACTGCTTGTTCATGAGCCTCCATAAAGATCCTGATCATGCCAAAGCCATGTCCTTTTACAGACAGGTGGGCTAATGCCCAGCACGCAGCAGGGAGGGGTAAACATTTTAGTTTTGGTATATGAACAATGTTAGTGATTTCTCAGATAGCATCTCAGAAATTTAATGTCTACAGTGTGGCCTGGAAATGAGCTGTAATGAACAGTACTGAATAATTGCATCTTCAAATGCAGCAAGAACAGAGCCTAATAATTATCTACAACAGCTTAAATTGAGAAAACCACAAATGAATTTGCCTTTTGAAAGTCAGGGATAAGGCTAAGAAAAGTTGCAGCCAAAGGCTAAAAGGGTTAACTTAGGTCTCTGAATGTCAGACTCCTGCTTTCTAAGCACTGGCTCAGAGGTTTCTGATTCAAGTTGATGGCAGAAAAGCCAGCATGCCTTTATCAGACGTTAGTGTTTATAGAAGCAATACAAATCAGGATTTTGTTAAATGTATATATTATGCCAGATCAAACTATAAATTGAACCATCTGTGTCCAAGTTAATCTCAGATACAGCAAGGAGATTATTTGAATTGCATGTTTCCTTTTGTGACCTTTTTAGATGAGGCTTTGTTTGAAAGGGGGAAGGGATAATTTTCTTAACTTTTTATTCCTAAGAAACGATGCCAATAGTCCAGTCTAACAGCAATATCTTTTAAAATCACCCAGCTGAATAGCAAAAATCCTTTAGTAATTTCCCAGTATTGTTACACAGGGAGCTCTAAAAAATAAACTATAGTCATATAAATAGAGGCATGTAGTTTTAAGCATGCTACAAGCCATTCATGACATAAGTATCCAATTAAAACTGCTTTTATGAGCAATAATCACATTCTGAAAAGGCAAACAGTTGAACAGTTTGCGGATATAGCCATAATGCCTGCAAAATTAACTTTTAAAAAAAGCAGGTAAACAAAGTTCTGTCTCTCTGCTACTTAAATAAAAGATTTTTAAGTTTTTTAGCTCCTGCCTCCAGGACACAAGGGGCAGGAAGGAAAATTAAGAATTATTTTTTTATTATTTCAAAGAATAAGGAAATTATTTGCCTTTATGCATTAATACTATCAAAAAAAATCTCAATTTAACTGAAACTATGATTATAGTAAACAAATTTCAGCTGCAGAAGTAATAGAACAGCTGTAATTTCCAACAGCATAAATCTGGTTAACTGGCAACAGCATAGCACTTTAAAGAAATAAGAATGAAACGTTTTGCTTTACAGGTCACCTCATACTTACTCTTGAGTCTCAAGTAATTTAGGATAAAATTTCATGGTATCTACCTCCCCTCTAGATGTACATGTTGGTTTAAGACCCACTCATATCCATGGAAGCCATTTTCAATACACTCACAAAATAGCCAACAAAGTTTGCAAGGAACACCTCCTCCCCCATTCTTCTGACTCTCCCCTTCAATCTCTGTTTTGAATGCTATTTCATTCTCAGCTCCTAAACCACTATCATGCACACTCTGATTACCTATTGTAATTTGTCAAAAATAGAATGAAGTCAAGGCTGAAAAGGGCTTACATAATATAGGGATGATGATCAATATTTTATGAGACGAATTGATAGGAGTGATATAGGGAATTTTTTTTAAAAAAAAAAAAATCTGGACCATAGTATAAGCATATTTTACAACATGCACAAAATATGTACAGCATACAGTATGAACCAGAAGCAAGTCCTCTGAAATCCACTTGCTTAAGATGACCATGAAGGGCCATTAATGTTAAAATGTTAAAAGACATTTTCTAGTTTTTAATATCATACATAGCATGATCTGTGGTATGTATCACACCTGCCAGCAAAGCTGCACTTGGTATTGCTGTGCCATTAAATACAGCTACTTGAGGCCACTGTTAGCACTACATCCTTTGGCAAATAGTGATGAATAAAATATTGATTAGATTTTAATCCCTAAATTTAATCCCATAACTTTTTCACTCTTTAGAGACCAATAGATGTAGAAACATAGTTTCAGGCATAAAAAAGCATAAATAGATCAATTCAATCTTTACCATTGACTTGAGGTGGGACACCTAGCAGCCTTGGGGCTTTAACAAAAGTTTATTATTTACTTCCACAGAGTTTAGACAGTAAAGCTGGAGCTTTTCTGGGTCCTTGGATGACTTTTCAATGTGGCTTCTCTTTCTCATCTGTTCAACAGTGATCACCTATATCCATCAATCCATCTTTCCTAGGCAATTTTAAAACTGCAAAGTGAAAATTAGTCAGTCTCTTGATTTATCACAGGTCCTTCCATATAGAGACAAGAATATAAAAGCAGTGGAAACTATTACGAGAATGAGGTATTCTTTCCTTAAATATATAATCAAGCACAAAGACAATAAAATTACAGAGGATACCATTTTCCTTTAGTCTTGAAATACAGTAAATATCAGTTCAACCTGACAGCATATCAGATGTTTCACACCAATCCTGTTGTTTTCCTGTCCTACGCCTCACCACTACTATTTCAGCAATTAAAACTAAATACACTTTTGTGACCAGTAGGTGACCAGATGTCCTTCACTGACACAGCTGGAGCCTTTACCCAACCCACTTGGTAGTGGTAGTGCTAATGAAACAAGTGTCAAGCCCATAGGTGACAACACAGTCTGAGGTCAAATCTGTACCATCGCAGCAAAATAAATTAAAATTTCTTCTGAACAAAGATGGAGCATGGTATTCTATCAAAGATTTAGGGCTTAAGGAATAAGGTCAGCAAGTGGCAAAATACCCAAAAACAGTTACTGACCAGTAGCTCCCTCCACTTACTTCAAAGAGACAACATCTTTATATTGTTCCACTTAGTCCCTTTGAAAGGAAAACCACAAAATGGCTGCCTTTGAGAATAAAAGCATCCTCACTGCACGCTAGAATGAAACACTTAAGAAGTCTTACTGTCACTTCTTTTGCCAATGGCTTTTTTTGTCAGAAAAAAAAAATTCCTAAGTTTTTAACTCGAAGCAGTTTTAGTTTCTAGCAGGATTTGTAACTGTACATATAATTAACCTCAAGAGGCTCAGAACACTCTGTGGTCCACAGTGGCTAAAAGCAGAAGACATGCCACAATCAAGCTACGAAAGCACATGTGATGCTGGCTGAAGAAGAAACAGCAAAGCACCAAGAACACACTGCCCTTGGGTACTGTCTGTTGAGAGGTAGAGACGGTGGGAAGGATGAAGGCTGCATTTGCCTGCACAATGCATGAGGGAATGCAGTAGCATGTATTTAACCTATCCTCCCCCTATTGCAGGACAGTTTGTATTCCCCTGCTAGCCATAATTTGCTCCAACTCCAAACTGTGTTTCCAATGAACTAGAGTCCTGACAGGGAAAAAAAAAAAAAAAAAAAAATCTCTGTCAAACCTTAATTTGAGCTGTTTCTGAAATTTCAAAAAATGTAATCATTACCCCTTCAAAATTAGATGCATTTCCTGCTTCTACTAAAACAAGAAAGATCATTCCCAGAATACTATAAGAACAGTTGTTAAAGCACAATCAGAAGAAGAAAAGGTCAGATGCTTTACAAGAAAGTACATTATGAAATTTCCAGTATGATTTTCCAAACTTTGTAGAATCCAAACATTTTCTAACATAATCCAACCTTTTAATAATAATAAAATAACAATACTTAACCCCGTTTTGGGAGCTGAATACATTCTCTACAGTATTCCAGCAAATAATAAAAACAGAAGCTGGTTATTCCCAGTTTTGATCTTGAGTCTGAATCAGATAAAATTAAATTTTACATTTTAACAGATATTTCTGAGTTTCTTCAGGTGAATATACTGATAAACAGTTTAGAGATTACATGGCAGAATATCAGTTATTTTGCATGTGCCCAGTTTTGTGATCTTATTTTAGCTGAACTCTGTTTTGTGTGTATTGCTTTGCAAATTTAATGTCATTTCAGCATTTTTCAGGTTTTGGATATCTACATTAAAAAAACTACACTGCACAAGAGAGTGGAAGACAAAACAAACCAAAAAACTTCTAATTTTTCATGTAGACATTCAAATTCAACATCCTGTACAGTGATTTGCATGTGATTTCTCTCAGCCCTGGCTCTGTACTCTGCAAATTCCCGTCATTGTTGCAATCCCAGTATCAGGACCAGGCTATTGGGTGTGAGTCTGTGACCCAACTTCCTTTACTCCATACAGTCAAGAAAAGCCCCACATGCTCTCCTTTGCAGCCTTCAAAGCACCACAGGAGGGTGGGGAGCACACTACCACCTTGCAGATAACCTCCTGTTTTCCACAAGATAGTAGCTTTTTGCCTTGTTAGACGAGTTTGGCAAAAATGCATAGAGCTCTGAGGTTTATTGGGGTTGCACAGCTTGAAAGAGCCATCTGACGTGTATAAGAAACACTGAACAGGCAGAGGCCCAGCAACAGGTTACCATGGTGCAGGAAGAGAGGAGGATTACATGGTATTTATTTGGAGGAGGGAACAGGGTGGGGAAATCATGTTTCATTACAAGTATGTTGTTCAAATTAGCCAACTACCTTCTTCATTCAACCAATTCCTTGTTGAACACTGGCTCATAAAATAAAGCACTCCTCCTTTATATTTCTCTATTTATGATACAGATGAGGATAGTTGGAGATTTTGAGGGGGAGAAAAAAAAGGAAAGAAATCTTAACCAAAATGTGACCTTAGCAGATGCGATTCAAGCTGATTTCCACTACATTAGCTTACGGATGCTTATGCAACTGCATAGCACAGCAACTGAGAGACAAAACAATGGAAGTTTTAAAGCTTTATTTATTGCTCATTCCCAAAACATTCAATCGCCATCATGCTTCAACTGCCAAATCTAAATTAGAGAGTTTAAAAAAAAATAAAAAAAGTACTCTTCAGGGGAACATTAGAGCTCTATAGAGAGGTGCAAGCTCAAGGAGATGGAGTATCTGGCTAGAGACCAACTCGCCTATAAGTCCAGACCAAGTGGACCCATATGGATAGCTTTTAGAAAATTGTAAGTGGTTACAAGTAGAAAGATTCCCTCCCTTCCATGTTCAGCCTCCTTTTTTTGGCATTAGCAATTAAGCTGTATTTACTGCTATTAGCAGATTACAGAAACTTCCACCAGAATCTAAACAATTTTCATATAATCTAATCACTTCCTTATTTATTCATGTTTACTCACAATTTCCCTCCTCTTTCAGTTGATTGCTGTGTAATATTACAAAGCATAACAAAAGCTGATTTGCTACTAATTAAGTACACCAGGGCAATGTATTAAGCTCCTCTTCCAAAAACAGAAGGAAAATACATCAAATCTCATTCTAAAGGTTTAAAGCAATTAGTAAAGTAAAAGGTCAAAAAGATTACCACTGAAGTATTTTTATGTGCTATGTCTAAAAATTACGAAAAACATTTAATAATTTGCACTTTTGCTAACATAATTATTCTATACAATATTTGGCAACTAAGTTTCAAATCTGTGCTAGTGATCAATAACACACTTATACTCACAAAAAAATTGGCAGAAGCCACACATTTGTAATTTATGCAGCTTTCTTTCCCTCTATTTTCTTACTCAGTATGCAACTGTGCACTGCTTCCTTTCTTTTCTCTTATCCAGCTAGTGAGCACATGCAGGACATTGTTCAAACTGTTAATACCAAAATCTCATAGAGTACCTTCCAAAAGCCAGGATTTATCATAGATATTCATTGTAGAGGAAATTGTTCATTTACTTTGGTTATAAATTTTCTCTTTTCCCATCAGTACTTTGCAGAGGAAATAAATTTTGGAATCAAATTATGTAAGACCATTTCATGCTCTCTGATCTATCTTTTGCATAAAATGAAAAGAAATCATTTCCTAAAAATGTTTGGTTCATAAAAGTGAAAAAAAAAAACAAACAAAAAACTAAGAAGAATGAGACAAAAATAAGTATTAAAAAATAATAATTAAAAAAAAAACCTCACCAATTAATCACTTTCTAGTGAATTTGAAATGCTCACTTCAAGAAATTTGTATCTTCTTTTCTGGCAGAAGTGTTATACTATAGTATTATATACATATATGAATAAATATGTAAGTATAAATTCTAAAAACACAACATAGAGATAAAGTACTGTATCTATTTTTCAAAAAGAAAACTCTACTTCACAGAAGTTGTTCATCACAAAGAACAACATTATTGCATTCCAGTTGTTCATAGTGTTAGTTAACACATGGAAAAAACACAGTGAAGACTAAGAATATTCTACCAGTGCTACCTGATGTGAGCCAACCCTAGCATCATGCTCAGCATTTATTTTACATTTCCTCCCATCACAACACAAAAATTTCTAAACTGACACATCTTCAGTTAGCATCTCATCATAAATTAACTTCAGTATGTTCTTTTTTATGTTAACAAACACACCTTTTTACCTTTTGGGATGCACTGTTAAGTGAATTTCCTAATGTCAAACAGTGTGTCACACTCAAAACTGAATTGGAACCCATAATATTCCTCGACAGATTTATGCTTAATCCCTCAGATACCACAGTCCCCTACACAGCATGCAGTAAAGATCTGTCTGCATGGTTAAGCTGGAAAATAAACCCCTCAAGAAAGGAAAATAGTAAGATAGACAGGAGAAGAAAAGGGAGCAGGACGCAAACCCAGTGGAAGCTGGACTATGATTCAAATTGAGGTATGTTCTCCTCTCTTTCCCCTGAAAGAGTGTTACTGATAAAAACATTGCACAGACATATGTATTAGGATGAAGTCCTGGTTATCATTTATGCATTTAAAATTATTAAACCATGCAGGCAAAAGGAGCAAAGCAAAAATAGAACAAACAGGGCAACCCCCATGACACATCCTGATCACGATGGATGAACAATGAACTGAATACTTCCAGCTGGACAGGAGCATCATCTCCACACTGTGTGATGTATTAGCGAAAAGCCAAGCAGAGGTTTCTCATTTCAGTCCAGATTTAGTCAGTCAACTCCACTCTTTGAGAAAGTGGTTTTCATAGGAAAGCAGATTTGAAAGTCTGAATTCAAATATAGTAAAAGAATAAAACAAAATGTAAAAAACCAGTTCAAAGTCAATCACTGCTTGACAGAGTTGTCACAACACACTCTCTCTCTCCATTTTCTTAATGACATGAACCAAGAACACAATTCTCTGCTGAATAGTTTTGATTCACTTGCATAGTGCTTGCATTTTCTTTATCCAACAGAAAGGTATACTATAAAGTTGAGTGAGGCTTGGGTATTTTTATTCCCCAATCACTCTTTCTGCCAATTTTTTTATACTCTCTTGTTTTGCTTCAAGCTTCAGATGCAAGAAAACTTAAAAATAAATGGGAAACCCCAAACTGAAATCACCATGTTTTACTACATTAACAATCAATCAGTGATACTTGGCACAATTCTAGTTCACAGCAGTTTATCCTTGTTCATTTAAATACCGGTCACATTGCAGAAAAAAATCCAAACACATCAAAACAAAACAAAACCAAAAAACCCACACTAGCAAAAAAATTTTTGAAATAATCCTGTACCTTCCCAGTATCTTTAAACTGCAGAAAAAATTATGCAATATTTTACTATGACATAAGAGTAATTTCTTCTAAGAGACATAATTTGTACCACATACAAATGATGTAAAGCCAGTTCAGTGCCCCACTGCTTTTATTTCCTGTACATAGGGATACTGACACTCTTTAGTAGATTCAGGATATTGAATCTCTTCAGCAAAGAAGTTTTGAGATCCACTTATAAGAAATGCTAGGGAATGGATAAATTATAGAGTTGATTATTTAGTTTTAATGTATATACTTATATAAAACATAGATATAAAAACAGCCAAGTGGGAAACTAAAATATTTGATCACTAGAAAAATTAGTAAACTATGTACTTTCAACTTTGTCCTTGAAATTGTCTACAGTTACTGCCCATATTTTTGGTTACTTAGCAATAACTGTATGACTTCTCGATATAACTTCATCTTGGAAGCTTTAAAACTTTGTTTTCTGAGTTCACAACCATGACCAAGAAGAAGGTGCTCTTAAATTTAAGAGTGACACAGCTGCAGTACAAAGTAATTTTTCCTTCTTTTTGTGACTTTTGTACATACCTTTCTAGATACAAGAAAACAGTGTCAAACTCCTCAGAGGGGAAAGTGAGGTGCTGAGTACAAACACCCATTCTGCTCTCACCACCAGCTGGGACAACTGCACTTCCCATGCAGTAAGAGTTATCCAATGGCACTGACCAGCATCAGCAATTCCCTTGTCTTTTAGAATTGCTCTTTAATAACTGTAATCTGAATACCAACTAGGCAAAGTAAATTGAAATATTTCTTACTGTCTGTATGTCAAGAGCAGAAAAATGGTGGAGGGAACTGCAACTTTTGGAACAGTAGATAAAATATGTCCTATTACAAGAGTATTATACTTTACTATAAGCATTTCTCTCTTTTTAAATTTTTTATTTCAGTAGCAAGGTTCTTAAGAGCAACACATTGTCCACAGGGAGCATTTTCCCCAAAGCATCTTTTGTCTGAATCTGTCTGTCTTTTAATCTGCAACACTGTGGTCTCATTTTGAAAAACAGGATGTTGTCAGCTCTTACTGACTTTAGCAGGGACTGCCAGTGTATTTTCCTCAAACTGATTTTATTAGATCATCTAATAAAACTGTCACCTTTCCCTCTGAAGTTCATCTCTGAAAGTGAAGTATTCAGCCTCTTTCAGATGCCTTTGAACTCATTTAGATGAACACTTTTCGCTCTCCCACAGACTACCTACCACCTGATTCTTCTAAACTTCAGGGACAAATGTATATGAAGCGGTATTTTTCACCAAGCATCTAGGACTTATAATAGTTCATGTTTCCTCCTGTATACCTTAACTTTTTATTGATCCTTTTCTCCAGTTTGTCCAGAGGGGGATAGTATAACCTTGGACAGATACTCAAATGAGACACTAGAAGCAACATTCAGCTGTGTAGGAGAACATGTAAGGCTTCTACATCAAGTGTTACTCTTCCTGGAAAGATGACACAATAGCAATTAAGTTTTTAAAGAAATTCTCATAACTTCATTAACACATTAACAATTAACATTGTATATTCTTATACTCAGCAGCAAAGGAAAAAAATACTGCTACAGCACCTATCAAGTCCTAACAACAAAAGGCAAATAGAGAAATTTATGTTATATATATACAGAGATATGTAGACATATATAAACACACATATATATGTACACATAATATATATATAAAAAGTAAGCAGTAGTAATTGCTGTTCCCAGGATGAACACGGGGGAAAAAAATTAAATATAAGAAGAAATAACAACTTCCCCTCAAAAATGCCTTTCTATGGCTTTCACATTACTTAGATCCATCTGTCAAAGCATATTCTGCAATAGGTTGTGTAACTGACACTTCAGAACTTATGGCTCTGATTCAGGAAAGAATTAGTCCATCCCTCTCCAGTTAAATGTTTAAATATTTTAAGTACATGCCGAAAGTCCTGTTGAAGTTATGGACTCGCCCAAGCAGTTTTCTTAAATGGAAAATGTTGACTTGAGTGAAGCTTATATGAACACATTTACTTTTATGAATTAATGTCCTCCCTCATCTGAAAACAAGACCATGAATAACACACAAGACTGGGGATCAGTGATGACAATACAAGTGTCAGAAGAAACCGGGCAGATTTATCTTGATAATCTGCAACCAGTGCCAAAAGTGCCAGGATGCAGGACTTCACATAAATGCAACAGAAACTAGACAATGTCTAAGGTACCAATGACTTCAATACCCAAAATGTGACAGAGTGGGAATGTCCACAGTGAAGCTCCCAGTGCAGCTAAACATATCCTATCTTTAAATTATCTCAGGCAAAAATAGTACCTGACCAGGGTGCATGGTGCCTCTACAATTTGTTTAATTCAAGATGAAACTGGCATACACTGAAATTGCTTCCTCAAAGCTGAAACCCAAGTATTAACGAGTGGGTAAACATTGAGTTGACAGCTGTGGGACTGTATTATATATGCCACCAATGTAAGGATCTATTGTCAGAGCAACACCTTTCACATTTAAAATGCACTACACTGCAGCAATGAAGATTCACAAGTAACAAGTTCAAAGTGAAAAAATCTTGAGTTATCCTTTAGGCAAAATATAGTACATGTGAAGGAAAGGGAAAAGACCACAGCAAAACAAGGCCCATTACATGACTTGGAATCTGTGCCAAAAACTTATTTAAATGGGGAATCACAGCATAAGTAGTGGACCCTAATGGTTTTTTTACATTGCAGCCTTGGAGCTGCCCATTCCAAGGATGCCAGATTCAGCATGCCATTAAATCTCCAATGAAAAGCTCACAAGACAGGAGAAAATGACAGAAATCCACACTGGTGCCTGAAAAATTTATGTCATCTTTAAAACCATAATTTAAGTTTAGTTAGCTTGCATTTGTTAATTAAAAAAAAAAAAAAAACCAGCACAGGTTTGTCATTTGTCTCTTTATTCCAACCACCAAAAACCCCCAAAAAAACCAATATATGATACTAATAAATTAAACTATAAGCAAGCCCATTCAATGCGTTTACTTTTAGTCAAATATGAAGCAGCTTCAGTGCTTGAGAAAGAAACTCCCTTTATTGAAAAACTTCCAAAATTCTAGCTTTCATCAGTGTGAATTCTTATCTTTGAAATATACTATTAAGACAGTTTGCACTTAGTAATTAACAAGATCATATGTAGTGATATATACAAATTAAAAACAAAGCAATGACCAAGACACTGTGTTGATGTAACAACACAGACATTACCAAGCCTAGAAGAACATGATGGCGTGCTGTCTCCTTTCATAGGCTTTTTTCATCCCAATCTATATGTACATCTGTAGATAAGATGCTGCTTATGGCAGCATCAGGAGGGGAATGTTATTAAACAGTCATCTTTGAATAGGCTACCTCAGAAACAAATTCAGGGGAAAAAGCTGAGGCAGAATTCTTCACTTAAAAAGTCGTAGTTCACATTCTGTTTCACACCTGGTCTGCTCAAAATATGCTCATGGCAGAACCAAGCACTGCTTTCTCCCTTGGTTTTTATCTTGTACATGATAGAGAGTCAAGAATGACAAAGTTAGCTAAAACCAGAGAAAGTGGAAATAATATCCAGGCCCCAGCTCCAATGTCCCACAGAAATCTAACAATGAGGAATGCAGAAGAGGGCTCTGCTTTGCTGCTCTGCCATTGGAAGGCTCCAGGCACAGCAGTGGGAAGATTGCAAGAAGGCAAAGGAGAAAAAGGACTTAATTTCTGCCAGTCAATATATACTTTCTTATAGCAATTCTTCTAAGAGAGAAGTGGGTAAGGTATCAACAGAAAGACTCTTGGTGCCCTCGTGATTCAATGAGATAAAACACCTCCTACCGAGTATGGCAGCTCTCTCTACATCATTTCTCAGTGCCTATATGACCAGTCTAGCTAAAGTAGGTCTCTGTGTACTGGAACAGCATGTTGCAAGGGGTGAGGGCTGCAATTCTGTCATTATGAACCCTGAGTAAGGGCTATATTAAAAGACCAACACCCCTACAAGGAATTTTACTGTAGCTCTTTCATGCCAGTTACATGATGCAAATGTGCGTTTTGAACTTTGCTTCAAAAACTTTGCTGGGGAAACGGGGGGAAATTAATTTGTAAACAGCTGCATTTTCCAATTATCTACCAACCAACTTGTTCTCCAAGGCTGGCTCTGTTACAGCAGCCATCATTTTACACTCACTGGGAGTACAGCTAAGCATACACAAGCACATGCATGTTTGAATGCATACACACACACTAAAGCTATAATACATGTGTAAATTTCATTCTATATTTATTCATTTGCTGTAAGCACCATTGCTAATGGAAAATAGACCATGTCTCCTTCTTAAGGGCATGATTAGGACCACATGTTTCACTGACTCTTATGTTGAAGTCCTTGCCGATATTTTTGAAACCAAATTACTAACAGCATACTAAACTTATTTCCCTGGTGAAAACCACTGGCTACTAACTTAGTGAATATGAATACATTTGTCTTTAAACATGCAAGTAATCATCGTACAAAGCCAGAGGCCTAAAATGAATAGGTATGGGGCAGATGAGAGCAAGGTTCATATGCAATAGTAACATACTCTATAACCAAATGACTTTGTTTATCTGAGAAACTCAGTATTACATCACTTTTCCTAAAGAGAATATAAACAGGACATTTTTGAAGAAACAGTTACTTAATGTGCAACTTGTCACCACTATCAGCTTTAACATAATAAAATACATGTGGAAAATCCCTTGAAGCAAACCTTCTGCAAAGCAGATTCTTCCCTAGTCTGGGTCAGAGGGTGTGTATGTCTATGAAGGAAATGCTATCTCTCTCTCTTTCACACACCCACTCAGTGTAGGTCATACAGCAGAGCTCACTGTTGTGATGTTTCTGCTGTGTGCATGGCATCAGCTCCTTGAGGTAAAGAAATCACCATTGTTTCTTGGGGACCATCTGTGCCTTGTAAAGAAAACCAACAAATCACACTTCAACATATTAAATAGCAGCACTCATTGAGATTTCAGCCAAAGACCTCTAAAGTGTTTGGCAGACAGTGAGTAAAGCATGTTTCAGCGAGGTAAATATTACTCTCCATATTTTGTAAGTATGGAAAACACAGCACTACCTAGCTGAATAATTTAACCAAGGTCACTCTGAAAAAACACAGAACTGACAAACATTATGATCAACCTCCAGACTCTACTCTTGGAACCACCAGACTTCAATCATTATGTTTAGATGAAAATCTATACAATCTGATCTGGAAAGGTATGAAGCATTTCTGGGGGATAAAGCCCCTCATTTCTCTTTGACTCAATGTGCAATATTGGTACTAATATGCCAGGAGTGGGCAAGCCGGAGCAATTTGCTCCAGATTCCATTTTAATAGGATAAAAGAATTTTTCCAGTAAATGTATCATAACACTCCTCCAGCTCCTGGGTAATTGCTGTGTAGAACACTGAAGAACCCCTCATGTGCTAATCACATTTTCTATAGCTAAGCAAACTTCAGCCTAGCCTGATAAACACCACCTAGCACAGCTTTGTCAAGACTTTGACAGCACCACTTTTATGCAATACCTTCTTCCTGTGAGAAAAGGTTGATAATTTTTCAAATTCTGAGATGCAGAAGTACCAAAAATTAACGAGCAAGCAACCATTCTACTCTTATTTTAACTTCATAGCCTTAAAATCAAAGCTCTGAAAAAAGAATCCTATCTTTAAGCCACTCTAGTATTTTATCCCTTATGGTATCACAAATCTTCAAACTGTTGAAATTATTCTGAGCCACTCTAATTGTTCTCAAAGGTTATGACAGAAATAGAATAATCTGTTCCACTTCTTTAATCAAAAAAAAAAAAAAATAGCTGAAAAATATGAGCAATAGAGAAAACAGATGAGGAAATATACAGAGATGTAAATTTTTCATTTACATACAACAAATAAGTAATTTAATGCAATTACAAAATTATTGTTACAGAGTTGACATTTATTATACAGTAGAATCTCTCCCAGCATCACTGGCAAAAGAGAACTATAGGTGAGCAGCAGCAATGGGTTAATAAAAGACGATATGCTGTTAGATTAAGCTTTTACAGGTTTGCATCTGAAAGTCATAACATAACCTTTTATTTCATGTGTCACTGTGACAGAAGGTTTTCAAGGCACAGTTCTTGAAATTGCAAGATGTTAAACAGATGTACTGTACAGCCTTCCAGATTTAAATCATGAGAACTGCATTTGCAGCCTGTGTGTTGTATCTCCATTTTTTTCCCTTATCAGCTCTGGATGCTTTGAATAAACCCGTCTGGTTTATGCACCTTTTTTTTTTTCCCCTTTAACTTTATTTCCTAATAGAGTGGACCCTAAAAATCACTTCTTTCTTCCTTTTTTCTTTTTAATTTTTTTTTCTTCAGACTTAAAAAAAACCCTAGCTTATTCAGAAATATATCTCTTGGGCAGGGAAATATCTTTCTCCTTGTTCTGCAGGTGCTGGAAAACTGATCCAATTTCTTAGTGTAAAAAATTCATTCAGTGCAGAAAAAGGCAGAAATGGTACCAGTAAAAAAAAAAAAATAAAAGCAGACCTGCTGAAATTTCAGCTTGAATATGCCTCTAAATTACTGAAATATTGACATATTAGCTTCTCCACTTTAACTGTTGCTTGCACTCTAACAATCCTCTATTAAGAAAAGTTTGCATAGTCATACAATTTAGCTTTCATGCCTACTCAGAGGCCAATACTTGTGTCTTTGAAGCAATGAATGCAATCATATTTTAAATGCATCATTACTAGATCATTGCAGACCTCTGGTAGTCTTCTGGTCCAATTTCCCTGTAAAGCAGAGGCTGTTCAGGCACGTATTGACTGTCTCTAAGGATGACGATTTCACAGCATATCTGATCTAAAACCTAACTAAAACCACTGCAAAACTTTTCTTCCTTATATCTAATCAGAATTTTCTTTGCTGCAACTTGCACCCATTGCCTGTTACCATGTCAACATGCACTTCTGGTGCTATGATTTACCTATTTAGTGCAACAAGGAAGTAGTATTTCTCACAAAGGCACACTGCTGATTCTCATTCAGCTTGCTGTCTATGAAGACTTTGGGTTTTTATGTGTAAATCTGCATTCTATCCAGTCAATCCCTAAGCTGTAATGCTGCTCAAGGCTTTTCTGTCTCAGGTGCAGGACCCCATATTTGCTTTTCTTGGACTTCATGAAGTTCCTGCTAGACCATTTGTCCAGCCTGTGAAAGTCCCTCTGAATAGCAGCTACACTCCAAAATATCAACTTCTCTTCCCAGTTTGGTGTCACTTGCAAGCATGCTGAGGTTCACTCAGTCCCCTGTCCAAGTCATTAATGAGGAGTTTAAACAATATTGGCCCCAGTAGGGACCCCAGGGAAACAGGCAGTATTTTACATACCATTGGGTTTACAAAGGCGGAACTCACAAACTGCATTGTATGATCCATGCAACACTGCATGAAATAAAAGAAGTTTCCAATTAATAAAAATATGTAAATTCACTAAATTGGACAAATAATTTTGTGCTAGGGAGCATAGTACAATGGCTAGAGTTTTCACTATATTATAATGGCATTTACGCATTTTTGCATTGATGCATATCCTTTAATTAACATTGCTGGTATTGTTCCTAGGTATTCAGTGCTACACAGAAATGTGGCATGTAAATGAATGCTGGAAGCACACCCCCTGATCCGAAGAATTTTTAAAATCTCAATAAAATACACAAGACAAAAATGACAGTATAGTGTATCCCCTCCCACATCATAGAATTAAATGAATGTATCTAGATATTAAAATTGCAATTTTCTGCAAAAAATAGGCAATATATATATATACTTATACACACATATCTGTAAAAAGGCCCAGTGGATTTGCATTGCAAATAGTGGTAAGAGGAACAGACAGCATTTCCAGCAGAGGGAAAAAGACTAGGCATATAGGGATGAACATCACAGCAAACAATTCCAAAAAAAAGGCAACCCAGCAACACCACCTAGCTTTTCATCCATGCAGAATACAGGCAAACCATTTCAGGCAGGCAGTCACAACAGAAACAAAAAAAATAAAAGAAAATCTTTATGGGGGAAGAATATATGAATTTCAATAATGAAATGGAAACTATTAAACAATGTAAAGTGTAGACTAGTAAAGTGGAAAAAAAAAGAGCATGAATAATCACACTGTTGTGAATGCAACATTGCATGCTGGTTGACGGATTGGGGTCAAAAATGCTCAGCACCTTTCACATTCAATTCCCTGTTTGAGTTTAGGAAAAGGCCAAACTAAGTACAAGCAGGTGAGGATTCCATCTTGTTCTGAAAAGAGCATATATAAATTGTTTCTATTGTAGTTATCTCTTTCTTGGCACTTATTTTATTTAGCAACAAGAAAATAAATTCCAAAGCCCAACTATGCTAAACTGCTCATGGAGCACTCCTTGCAGAAATGACTGATTCTCAGGTGTTTAAAAGCAAGAAAATGCACAAATCAACACTCAACTGTTCCCATTGTATGCAAAGCTGTGAAGCTAGCCACACTTTAAAGCTGGAGCTTTAGATCACTGGAGAAAAGCAACTTCACCCAATCTATGAAGAACCTTCTGCCTAAAAATGAATATAGCTGAAATAAAGGTGTTCCTATTCTGCCTTCTGCTCTTACTCATCATTATGCTTATCTTGATTTATGGCAGTATAAAACAGTACTAATTTAAAGAAAAAATAGAGAAGTGTTTTCAAATGTGTAAGACATTTAATTGAGTTTAAGTCAGCTGTTTAAAAAAAAAGAAAATCAAATGTCCCAAAAGCTTGTATTATTTCCACAATACAAAAAGGAGACTATGAAGTTAGATTTTCCAGCCAAAAGTCACATTTTCCATAAAAAATTGTGGTTTAAAAGTAACATTTTACCAAAAATCTAGAATTTATCACAAACCTTCCAAATAATATGGAAAGTCAGAATGCTCATAAATATATTTGGGGCAATAAGTGAGCTAGATTTTATTAAAAAGATAAACTTCACATTTGGCATGAAGTTACTTTTAAAGTTTCTAAATACCTGAGCCAGGTGAATAATTAATAACCAACCTCACATCTCTTCAGTATGAAGAAAAAGATTTACTTTGCATGAGATGCATGAGATGCTGTAATTGAACTAAAGACAACCATTTATATATCTCTGCTGTGAACTGCTTCCAGACTCCTTTGAAAGACCCTCTTCTTACTAACACTTGTCAAAAGTAGCTGCTGGGGACCTTGCAGTTTCCAGCTGTGTGGTAGGCAGCTCACTGAATCAGAAAAATAGATGACTTGGATTGATTTAACCTCAGTACTTACATCATTCCTCTTTCAGGGAAAAAAATCACATCTTAATAGTACCAAAATCATAATAGAATATCATAACATTTATACTAGTGAACATTCTTCTGAGTGAAGGGAAACATTTATTCAGATTTTACTTTTTATCCAGGACACAGTATAGTAAAAAAAAACAAAAAAAAAAAAAATACAAAAAACAAACTTGATTATCTCTTTGCTATTTTATTCACAATTAAACTTTTGACAAAATTTAAAATTATTTGATGAATTTGTATAATATAAATTACAAATAATTTCATCTCTCCCAGAACCATACTTCTAGTGATTCATTCACTAAAAATGTTAGTCCCATTCTATTTAGCATAATTGTTCTCTGAAAAAAGCAAAAGCCTAAGAGAATATAAAAGGGAAAAAAAAAAAAAATAAAAAGGAACCCAACCACCTGCTTCTAAGCAGTGTTTTCCTATCAGGAGCAACAACCTGGCCATAACATTACTTTTTCATGAAAACAGTAAAGAAATGCTTATCTGTCAAATATCTCTTTGCTAGGAAAAGTGCACATCAGCATAAGACTACACACATTTGAGAAAATTCTTTGCTTTGGTAACAGAAAACATAGTTAGGTCAGCAAATATGCTTCGTCTTTTACTCTCCTGAGAACAGCTGCAATGACTCCAATACAGGGGACTGAGAAGGGAGACCTTCGCTGTTTAACTCAACCAACTAAAACATGCAGGCACTAAACAGAGAAAGTATGATGGATATTATCAAGTACTGCAATCTCCCTACACACTTTTATTGCTTTCTGTAACCTCTCTGTAGACTTTGAGAAAATCCTGGAATTTGGGGCACAATACCTTTGAGGAGATCATAACTTACTTCTTAAGCACAAATTAAAAGATGGAGTTTTTCTAAGAGCAAATCTCACATTATCCCCTTTCATCATTTCTAATCCAGTTAAATCAAGCTGCAATTTATTTTACATGCAATTTTTGACTCAAAACTTCAGGCAAATGTGATGTCTTATAAAGTAACAGCACAGAGCAGCAGTCAAGATTCCCCTGTAGCAAGACTATGTTCTCTTATTCTACAACTGGTAAAATAATTCCTAATAACCCTATATACGTATAAATTTCAAGCCTTTAATTTCTATGTATAGATTTTATATTTCAGTATAACATATATTTCTTCCTGTTTAATTGGAAAATGTGTACAAAAAGCAGTAAAAAACATTCCTGACATAAATATAGAAAAAATACCCTTATTACAAAAACCTAAAAGCTATTTAAGAATTATTTTACTTTGTTGTGATTTGCTGAGAAGTCAAGACTGAGCAATTAACACTAAATTCTCCACACCTCCTCCAGTAAAGTAGCCGCCTCTATAAACAAATTTGTGATCTGATGTTAAATACTCATGTTGAGATTTCTTTCCAGCCACCCAAAGGCTGGCCTACTGGAAGTTTCCTCAGAAATAAAGGAAATAGAGAATTAACAAACCAAATTCACTGGCTATCTAGTGTAATTTGTTGTCTTTTCAAAAACATCCACATGGTTTGCGTATTAATTTTCAATTAAGGACATAACCAAATAAAAGCCATATTCATACTCAAGTAAACACCTTTTTCAGTTTCACCCATTGCCCCATGTAATTCTGAGGTTTTTCAGATGGTCAGTTAGACAGCTACACTGGCTTTTGCTCCTTTGATTTGACAAAGGCCAAACTGATGCAAAGAGAATAATCTCAAGGAGAATGCAACTAGAGTGTGAGGAGTGCACCTGTCTTCTCTTTCAAAGCAGCAGAAGGTTTGTACCTAGAGAATTTGGTGTGTTCGTAACAAAAATTCACTTGAAACTGCCAAGAAGTGTGGGAAAAGTGTTTTGTATTGTGAAATCACAGTGACAATTCCTTCTACACCCTCTCTTAGATGACTTGTAAAGATATAAACTATCTCCACATACTTTCATTTCATGCTTATTTTTCCATCACTAATCTAAAAAGCGAAGTAAAACGTACACATTGAGAATTAATGCATTTGCATTTTGCTCTAAAATAGGAAGTATTCATGGATTGAAGTCTTGTAGAAGAGTTAACATGTCACAAGAACCCATAATTTGCTTTTACTTTTATAAACCTGCTTCAAATAAAGGATAAAGTTAGATATGTACTTGATTAACAATTGCTCTCATCTTGCTGTGCCTTTAATTTCAATTACAATAGCTGTTTGGCTGAGAATCATTTTCATTTTTTAGATTCTGAAAGGGCATATTCAGAGGATAAAGACATGAAAACATGTTACTGAAATTTCCGAATATTTTGAAATTTCACTGTGGAGACACTAAATGTCACCTTCTTTTAATAACACATAACTGACACTAGTTTTAGCAGTGTATTTACTGAAGCTGGGCCTTAAGACAAAAAAAAAAAAAGGCAATTAAAGAAATGCTATTCTATATCAAAGATATATATTGTTTCAAAACACATGACTTAGAAATGCTCAAGTGTGCATTCCTATTAAGTGCATATTCTTAAGCCCTAAAAATAAAAATGTGTAACACTGAAAAAGAAAAAGGTTCTTACAATAAATAGGGCTTGCCATGCAGAGTATAACTCCTTTGAACTATAACAGCTTATGGTGGAGAGTAAGCAATACAGAATACTGTATCAACAGAATTTAAGTTCCCTCTAGAACATACCATGCAATAGGATAAGTTTGGTATAAATGCTACATCCACAAAATACATATTATACAGACAGTTAAAAACAAGTTTCAGATTTAGTATTAAATTCACAAGGGAAGTGTTAAAAACAAAGAGTCAATAGTTAGAAAAATACCTAAAGATGAAAAACAATGCCATGAAAGTAGTAGGAAAGCATTTGTATTTTGTTAACATGTCTTGGTATCAGAGTATACAGAAAAAACAAAAATGGGCAGTTTAATTTGCTACTGCAGTTTTCAGCATGAAAGAAATCCCATATCCAAAACCAGTTCAGTAAAGTCATGGAAAGATGGGGATTCCTAAGTCTTCTAAATCTAAAGGACCATAACAAACATAAGAATTGGGAAGAGGGATGGGAGAAGAGGCAGGTAGTGTTTGCACATCCAGGTTGTAAATATTCTTCTCACTTCCATTTTTCAGGAGAATCAGGAAGAAGAGGAAGAAGATTACAAAATGTATTACATAACTGCTGTAAAGTGTTTCTCAATCTCAAAGCCTGTATCTTGTTGACTGGCACAGAGACCAACAGTTTTAGAGAAACAGGTGTCTTAAGCATCACAGGAAGGAGTAGAGAAATCCTAACTTCTCTCTTTCTCATTTGTGAACCTGTGCAAATACAGTATCTGAAGAAAGAAGATGTGCAGATACAAAATGGTGTTTCTGTTCATGTCTCCTTTGGGTGTGACCTGAGGACTGCAGGAAAATGCATTACAGTTGCCTGTGCTATGCCAAGAGAGCATCAGACTATGTTTAGAAAGAAGCTTTGCTTCATAATCCAGCTCATGGAAACACAGAGAAATCCCTCAAAATGACCCTTGTAGGCTCTTAGCCTGACTCTCCAAACTCTTTGATCACCAATCCACACAGCTCATCACAGAAGAATATAATGTTTGCAACATTGGTAGAAAAACATGAGAGAGTAACTTAACAGTGTTTGTTTGGTTTGTTGTTTTTTTTTTAACTTACTGGTTTTTTTTTCTTAGAAGTTAAACTGAGATCTATGGTGTAAATACCATCTCCTTGTCATTTCAATGTATTCTTTCGACTTTCTCTTACAATTTCTAAACTTGGCTTCAAATTCCTGATTTCTGTCTTTCACTTCTCTTAAATGTGAATCAGGATCTCATATTTACTACCATTTAGTACACTACCTTCACATTGCAGTGATCTTTCATGTCATTTCATTTTAATTTTCTTATTCTGTGAACTATGAAGAGTTTCAGGCATCATCCAAAACTATTAAAATTCAGCTGGGTCTCCCAAAGTTCTCTCTGTAAATCTGATCAAAATCTGACTTTTTGGTGTTTAGTTTTTAAATTAACAATAAATCTAGATTGCTATTCAGGACTTAAAAAATGTTTTGAAGAACACCCCTGATCAAAAATATTAATCAAGATTTATATGTATTTCAACAGAAATTTTATGCTTAAAACCTAATCACACAGTTTTTCATTTAAATTGTTATAATTAAATGCTATGGCTGCTAACTAGCCAATTCAAACTGTGTGAAGAAAATTTCAACATGTGGCTGGCTGCTCCGAGTGTTGACATCCAAATGCTATAGGCAATATTAAACTTAGAATGAATTCTTTAAGACAATGGTTATGTTCCTGGCCTCACTGGCCATGCAGTGAGGAAACACTTCCTGCTTCCTCATAAACTGTCTACTTGAATCTTAATAGAGAGCTACATGAAACCACTCAGAGATGAGAGAGAAAATGGCAATGACAGAGAAAGCTTACCTGACTAATTAACGCCTTTTTGTGGTGGTTGGAAATCTGTATCTTCAAATACCCACTCCTACTCAGCCTACACACTTGTCTTCTCATGGCTCAGATATTTCTCCTTGTTAGTAAGAGGCATAAAACTAAAAGAGTACATTTTCTTTAAATGTTACTGCATAACTACAGTGTAAAATAAACATGTCAGCGTCTCCTCTGAAAATATCACCTTTTTTTTCAGCAGTGAGTGGGACTCCAAGATGAACTTAGGCTAACGAGTGTGGGAAATCTTGCAATTTCAGGATGACAGGCCAGGGTCAAGGCTTGAGCTAAGATTTTTAAATCAAGTTGAGCACTCAGGTAAAGCACCTGAAGACCAAATTGTAAGTAAAGCGAGATTTGCATGATTTCTGCAGTTTCAGCACAGTTTCTGTTGTTGTCATTGAATTTTCTATTTTATTTTCTTCCTTGCTGGAATACTTGTATCATCATCTGTAACTACAATCATTTGAGATTCTGAAATATGTATTCTCCATAATATCTTTAGTATTTTCTTGCCTACAAAACTTAACTCAAAATACAAAGCTTCACCACACTACTTATAAATAACTTTGTAATCAATATAGGTAATAAAGACCAAGGATAAAATCTAGCCCTTATGGCCTCTGAGAGAATCACAAAAAATCTCTAGGTTATATTCAAATAAACTCTGAGAGAACTTGGTTGTATTTATTTTGAAAAAGATTTAAAAATTGTAAGAAACATTAAAGGCAACCCTTTGTTCAAAGAAGTTATACTGACACATGCCTAAAATTTAATCTGAAATCACAGTTTTTATTGATGATTCTACTTAAAATTTGCTTAGTAAATAAAGTCACATCTACTTAAGAAAAATATTTTAAAAGAGACAATGTTGTTTTCCTACTTTATTTTATATACTTATTTGATTTGAGCCAAGCAACCAACAGTCATGGATAGTCTTCCAACTTCCATACTGTGGGGAAAGCAAAGAATGCCTATTTTAACTCAATATTACTTTGTGGTGATGATTCACTGAATACTCAGATTAAAAAAAAAAAGTAAAATCAACTTCTTCTAAAGAATCAAATACTTCAGCATTTAAACTCACTTCAGGCTGAGAGACTGCATGAGATAGACATGTATTCGTATTCCTTTCTTTCCCATACATGTAAGAGTCCTAACACTCATCAAATATTACATAAATGCAACTGGGTTAATTAAAAACTCTCTTTTGACCCTACAGTTACACAGTTTATGCAAACAGAAATGAGGGCTGGGCTCACACTCTGTAGGGAACTTCTCAGACCTTACACATCATCTAGCTCGGTAAACCAAAGTCTGATGGCCTTATCCTGAGCATACTCTGGTAGCGTGAAACACCAAACACAAATTATTTGAAACCAACGGATGCTGCTTTGATGAGCTACAAGATTAGGGAACCAATGTGTAACTCCTGCAAGCCAGAAGCTAATACAAGAATTTGAGGCACAAGGGACATGTAGACTCCTATAAGTGAGGCCCATCAAAGACTGTGAGTTTTCAAAAACAGGCTCTTTGCTTCATACCCAAGCATGGCCTTTTGACACATGTGATTCTAGTGGGAAATACCCAGAAGGGCTAGGTGACCCTTCACGTCCTTGAACGGCCATGACTGCAATGTAATTTTTAAACACAACTGACTATTTTATGAGAATGGATCTCTTTTTTAAGAACCTTATACTCTTCATAACCCACAAATACTTAGATCACACTTTTCTCTGTGAAAATACTTTAGCTAAAGACATACCATTCATATATGTACACACTTAAAAGGGCACCGAAAAATTGCTGCTCCTAAGCATCACTTGCTTGCTTGCACAAAGAAAATGCAGTGCAAGCATGCTCTAATTTATTTCCTGTCAGGCTCCTCCATCATTCAGTAAAGATGTTCAAAAGTGGTGTTCTTTCTTATAAGGCATTATTTTGATATACACCAGTTAAGTCACATGACAAAAAATTTAATTCCCCAACTTTTCTGGTGCTCTCACATGAGAAGTTATATTTTACAGAAGCATAACTACTGTGCCTTTACAACACTGCTTCTCAGAGTTCCAACTTCATGGCTAAGAAGCCAAAATAGAGAAAAATAAGAATAGACCCACTATGTTAGTTTTTTCATTTATTTTAACACCATCACATTTTTCAGGTGCTCCAATAACACTTTAAACAGCTTCATTTACATCCATGAGGACTCAGCACTGCTATGTATTTTACATGTAGGTACTCAGAACATGAGGCACACACATGAAACGACCTTTTAATGTTTTGATTGAAGTGCCTTATCCAAAACCATGTGGGAACCATGTGGCAGATGCAGGAAGAGATTCCTGTCTGGCATTCAACTTCCAAAAAACGGATGCTATATTTCTGCAACTTCTTAGCTCTTTCACTTTTTTATAGTCTGAATCAAATGAATTAAGAATTTGACAGACAGCAACCTCATTCAGAAGGCAGACTAAATGCCCTCCTAATGATCAGACAGGTCTATCCTGCATGCTTCAAGGAGATGGTACAGCAGAAAGACATCACTTCTTTTAGAAGTATAACAATGTGTGTGAATTACAAGTTCTGCATTAAAGTTGGTGGTGAGTTCTCAAGTTGGCGTTCTTATTTATTGGAACATTTACAGAAATCAAAATTCAAGCATGGGAAAACCCTAAACATTTGATCTAGCGTGATTAGACAATTTCTTATCTAGGTCTCAAGCCAAACTGGCACCTTTGGGATCAGTTTATAAAGGACTTGGGGAACATGTGGCAACAGGTGAAACATGCACTGTGTGCAACTCCAGTCTCCTTACTAATAGCCAGCTCCTTTCCTCTAACCTTAAAAACATGGAACAGAAAAGAGCATCTCTGCAATGCTGCCATCAGCCTTCTGCTCAAGTCTCTTGGAGAAAGAACTAATTGTCTAAAATGGAGCAGAAGATCTCCCAGGGAAAACCCTGTTGTCAGAATACGTTGGTATGGTTAAAAGAAAACTTTATTTCTGGAAACATTTATCCCACATGAGTAGGTGATTTTACCAGAAATGTTCCCAATGTACTTGAGATTTAAGCAGACAACCAGCACTGGAAATTCTGTAAAGCTAAAGGCAAGCAAAAACAAAACCTCCTAATAGAAATTGTTCAGCTACTCGTTTACAACAATTTTTCTTATCTAGACAATAATTGTATATTAAATGTGTGTACAGACAAAATCCTGTCATTAATGTAAACATACAGGCTTTTTTCAAGGCTTCACTATAAGCTCTCCATGAGTCATTCTAACAGGGGCAGGCCATGCACAAACATGGCATAGTCATGGACCAGATTTCACTACAGCCAAAATTTAAAACACGCTTCCTATTACAATATTCTTCATACCAAAGTACAAGTGCTGTTTCATTTTGAGACTTTCCCATAACATCTGGATATAGAACTCTCTCATACTACGTATATACTGCATAATTGCATATATGTGAAAAACACATACTTCAAACAGTACTGGAATTGGATTTTCCATTTTATTTCTTTGAAATATGTTCCATTTCTTAATGCATTCTCCTTTAGAACAGAATCTACTTTTATAAAATTCCCACAGGCCAAAAGCTTGAAAACATTTGTAATTGAGTAATTGAAACATTTGTAATTTTGTAATTTAATCAAGAGAACTACTCTTGACAAAATTAAAGGCTTGAGTATGACTGGTGGTGTAGTGTTTTTCCATTGTGCAGAATTTAAAAATTGAAATAAAAATTTGTCTTGAAACACCAAAGCCAAGCAGTTTACATTTTCAACTTAGCAGTAGAGGCATGAATACAGGAGAATTTCTGATTCAAAGTACAGTTTAATTTTAGATGTGTTCATCCAGTTGTTTCACTTTCAATGAATTGGCATTTTTAAATGTAAAAACATTCCATCATAAGATTTCCAACCAGTTTTAGTACCTATTAAATAGACACATGCAAAATTTAATTCCTCTCTTGTCTGTTAGGAATTACTTCCAGACATATCATATTACCTCAGGCCTTCAATCAGCTGCTTTTCAGTTGCAGAAACCTCTACATGTAAAAAACCTCCCTACAGTATTATTAACATGAATATCATTTCATTCATCTTGGGACAGTCTTCAATATGCCACAAAAGTGTATTTCAACCGAAGAATAACAATTAAAATATGGTCATATTGAAAATAAAAAAAGCAAACAAAATAACCGCCAACCAAAATCAAACTCAAACCAGCACCAAATCCCACAAAATCTAAAAATTTTTTTAAAAAATAAAAAAATCCCAAAATACAAAAAAAAAACACCCCCAAAACAAAAACACTCTGCACATTTTATAATTTTTTCTGTTGTATATGTTGAAAATACTGAATGTAGAAGCTTTTACCAGATGCTAGGAAATTTTTGCCAGTGTGCACACAAAATTACTTCCAAAATAAGAGGCAATCTGAAGGTTAATGAAAAAAAAAATGAACTACCACCTTCATAAGTTTCCACAAATAATAAAACATCAAATAATTGGCAGCTATCAGATATTTCAATACTCAATTTACTGTGACTTTTTTTTCTGAGGCATATTCAGAGAAATGGCTAAAGGAACTGTAATGGCCTTCTGGGACAGGAAGACTATGGTTTCAGTAAAAAATGTTAAATTAATTTTTATAGTGATTCAAAGTCAGGGAAGGGTTGTTAAGGGATGGCCTCTTGCCACAGGGTGGAGTTTTGTTATGGTATCCTTTTCGAGTCTGCAGGTGTTTGGCAGGAGCTGAAATCAGGGCCAGCTGTGATATTTCAGCTCCGATATTTCCCTCCCCATATTTCTCAGAAGTGATACATCAGGATGATGTCTTACACCTGATGTACTCAACTTGTGTGGTATGACTGTAACTGTTGGGGGGGCATGGGGGAAGTGCCACTGCATGGCTTTCCTTTTATTTCCAGCTGACAACAATGATATAGTAAAACTCATCAACATGAATGGATTTAATGTAATAAATTAATTGTAATAATTACAATTTATTAAACTGCCCATTTCTTATGGGTTGTTTTGTTGCTTCCTGTATATGCCAGTATTTAATTAAAGTAAGAACACTGTATAAAAGAATGTGGAAAGAAATTACAGTGAAAAAAAGGGGAGAGTAATGTTCTAAAGAAAAAAAAAACAAAACAAAACAAAAAACACCTTCAGTCGCCTCACTTAACCAGCAAAGATCTTTGGTCTTGCATACTTAACTGCGGTACAGTGCGTACCTGTTTTTGTTTTGTTTTATCTTTTGGGAGAATTTGAATAGTTTCTATTAAAAATGGTAGTCTCTTTTAAGTTTGTTTTGTTTGGAAAGCTTCAAACCACATTGTATTTCATACACATATTCCCCAGGGTATGTTAAATGGGACCATACTGAGGTCACTCATAAGATTTTTAAATGTTTTAAGAATTCTTTTAATGTTTGTACTATCTTGGCCTGGTTAAAAGAGCACATTTTTTAAAAATAGTTTTTAAAAGTTCCACTATATAAATTTTCATTAAAATAGTCTATACTGTTTAGTTCTTACAAATGCCTAATAGTCTATTAGGCATTTGTAAGAACTTTCACAAACATTCCTTTCTGCCTCACATTTTTAAGAAATTTGTTCCCTTAACTAGTCAGTCTCCTTTTTCTCTCAGACGTTTTCTCCATATATGCACTAGTACACACATACATCTCTCCACAGACTGATTGACTTACCAGTACAAATGTCTGTGGTACTCATTTTAACTTCACAAATGAATAAAAGATTATAATCAGTGGGAAAAGTGGACATTTCACTCCATTCATGGAAAAACAGTATCACCTGGCACTCCAAGTTAGTTGAAAGTTGAAAAAAGAAATTTCCTGTTTTTTGGCAGCTCACTTGGAGTACAACTGAAGCTGTTAATGATATTAGTGAAATGTCCTGGGATCAAAAAATATGTTGTTTTATCTCAGTTTATAGAAGGAGTTATATAAGCCACTCCCAGCCTTCAGAGCTCTGTGGCCCTTTTAGTTAAAATAAAATTTGAAAACACAACCTGCCTGTAGCTAATTGAGTTCCATTAGACCATTTCAATAATCTCCTGTAGTTGTCTTTCCCCCAGCTTCCTCACACGTGCTTCTTGACATCCCTTGCGTTATTCCAGCCCTCTCCTAGGATTTCTGTCCTCATGTGGTACCAGCCTAGAGCACCCTAGAGCACTGACAGCTGAGCTGACACCCATGCACTGCATCTTGGTCACTAACAGTGCAAGACTACACTTATAATGAAGGGTGTTTCTATTATGGATATAAAAATCCAAAGATCAAAGAGGAAGATAATGACGATAAATGAAGTAAATAAAACATTTAGATACAATCATGATGGTAACACACAAAATTGAAGATGTTAGCAAAGCCTGTGTATTATCTATTAGAATTAGATAAGAGTTGGGCTAAATTGAACTGTACAGGGTTTGATGTTTTTATGGACTCTTCACAATGGCTGAAAACAAATAGCAATGAGAAGCAGATAACTGTGCTATGGTCAAACAGTGTTATGCAAAATTAAAGAGTTTAACATGTCATACAGTATCAGTACGCATGGTTATCATATGCAAGTTGAGTGATAAATTGAGTTATTTCTTAGAACTGCAATTTCTGATCTGAATTGAGTATGAGAAAACCACATTATAATGGGAGCACTGGGAAGAATTATTACAACGTTTGGGTGAAAATCTGGGTTTGGGTTTACACATAAGAAAATGGGTGGATTGATGAGTAGGTGGATAAATTGGTTGGATAGTCACATCCAGAGGGTATGGGTCAATGTCTCAGTAAGACATGATATTGGTGACAAGTGGTGTCCCTCAGGGGCACTTACTGGGTCCAGAGCTATTTAATTTCTTCATCAATGACAGACAAAGGGATCAAGGGCACCCCCAGGAAGTTTGCAGATGACACCAAGCTGAGTGGTGCAGTTGACACATCTAAAGGATGGGATGCCATCCAGAGGGACTCACACGTGCTTGAGAAATGGGCCCATGGGAACATCACAAAGTTCAACAAAGCCAAATCCAAAGTTCTACACCTGAGTCAAGGCAACCCTCAGGATCAATATTGGCTGGGGCATGAGAAGATTGATAGCAGCTCTGCTGAGAACAAACACAGGGAGTTGGTGGATGAGAGCAAACATGAGCCAGAAATGTTTGCTTGCACTCCAGAAAGCAAAATATGTCCCAGGCTGCATCAAAGGAAGTGTGACCAGCCTCTCAAGAAAGAGATCCTCCCCTTCCACTCTGCTCTCATAAGATCCCATCTGGAGTATTGCGTCCAGCTCTGGGGTCCACAACATAGGAAGGAGCAAGTTGGAGGAGACCAGAGTGCAGTGAAGGTGATCAGAGGGCTGGATGGAGCACCTCTTCAGTGAAGAAAAGCTGAGAGAACTAGGAATGTTCATCCTGGAAAAGAGAAGGCTCTGGGGATTCCCTGTTGTGGCCTTTCAGTACTTAAAAGGGGACCTAAAGTATTTTTAGTGGGACCTGTAGTGATAGGACAAGGGTTAATGATTCTAAACGGAAAAAAGGTCAATTTAAATTAGCTATATTAAAGTTTTTTTGCAATAATGGTGGGAAAACACTGGAACAGGTTGCCCAGATAGGTGGTAAATGCCCCATCCCTGAAAATATTCAAGATCAGGCTGGATAGGGTTTCTGATCAACCTGATCTAGTTGAAGATACCCCTGCAGATTGCAGGGCTGTTGGAGTAGATGACCTTGCAAAGGTCCTTTCCAATTCATAATATTTTATGATTCTATGAAAAATCTTGCTGTGATTAGAGTATGTTCTTGTTGATGGATGCTGGTTTTCTCCTATTATACCTGGGATTTCATAGTTCAGAGGATACCCAGATTGGAGTCTCTCGCGTGCTAAACTTCTTCCCCAGTCAGCTTTTTTTTTACCTGCTTCCTTCAAACTGAAAATACCTGTGAGAAAATGCTCTTTCAGAAATGAAATAAAGGTATAACATACAGCTATGCACAAATATTGGCATTAAATTTCCAATAGCAATGTCCAGGTGCCATATATTTTAGAGAAGGGTGTAGAAAAGAAGGCTTTAAAGCAGTTTCATGTGGAGGAGATTAGTATGCCCCTTTACAGGAAAATATTCCAAAAAAACATGCCATATCTAACTACAAATCACCATGATACCTTTTATAGGTCAGCTAACTATGTTAAGCAATAACCTCCCATATATAAAAATAATATATATATAATAATACATATGCGAAAAATGTTATTTAGGCAAATTGTAACAAGACCAAGGTCGCCAAGATAACCTCTTTCCAGTTCGGGAAGTAATAGCCCATGACATATAATGTTTTAAAAACAGTCTCTTTCAGAGTAGACTCAACTTCTTAAAATTCTCAGCATCAAAAAAAAGCACAGAATATTTTTCCAATGTTGCCCCAAGTAGAGCCAAGTCTGAGTAAAATACTCTTGCTGTATGTTCTTCAAAGCTCAACCTTAATCCTTGTGAAAGTTATGAAGTGAAAAATTTGGCCCATGCATGCACTACGGCATGATACTACATCATTCTAAGGAGAAAGAGTGTATTTATTCAATAAAGAAAAGATTCTTTCCCCACAGTCACCTAACAAATATTATTTCATGCCTCTAAAATATAATAATATTTATAACAAATATTTATTATAAACATATTCTTTTATGACAGGGATTGCTTTGCCTGCTCTTATTTTCCCAATGGAACAATCACAGTCGCAACAAACACTTCTGACAACAGACACAGACATGTACAAAATCAGAAGAATAAATCAAAAGAGTCAATAAGCAATCATTTCTTCTTGCTATTCTCTTTAGTAAAAATCAGCTTAGAGGAGATTCATCACACACTAGAATAGCCATAAAATAGTCAGTTACAGTACTCAAGACAGTATAATTCAGTTTATCTTGGGCCCTTTAACCCATCCTAAGACAGAGAGTAAAAAAGCAGGGGAGGCATCAGGGAATATGAAGAGAATATAACTCTACAGATATTAAAATATAAAAATATTGGTTCTAATTAAACACAGGTGTAATCCAGTGTAATATTTAATATTTAAAATAGATACATAGATGAATTGTTTTCAGCTACTGAAACCAGACAAATAAATGATTAAGATTCTTTCTTTATATGGATTTTGTGCTTCATTTTTCTTTTTCCAGTCAAAATATTGCCCATTTTTTTTAAACAGAATTGATTTTGGTTATCCATACTCCACACAGAAAATTAGTTCTTTTGGGGTCCCAAAAAAGGTGCTTCTCTGCCTATTTATGTGATAAAACACAATTATATACTATATCATTATTTCTTTTGCAGTTTTATCAGGCAGTTTTGAAATATAGACTCTCTATATGAGAGTCTACATGGAATACCTATGGTTTAATTTGTTGTGGCAAAATCTGAGTTCCCAAGCATATAATTAATTTAAAGATCTGTCTTTATTTCTTAATATGACATACTATTGGCTGAAACTCAATCCATCATAAACCTCTCAAGTCCCATTTTAAGGTAGCCAAAATCAGGTCTGCGTGGCAGGAGGAGCAATCATTACTCAGCATTTGCAGAAGATGTGTAATGATGTATGGAAGAGACTTGGAGAGGACCAACCTGAGGATCTGAGAACACTTGCTGCATGTTGTTGATTGGGCCATATGGAACCCCGCTCCCTTCAAAGAGCTGCAACCACTCAGTCGTCGCTTTTTCTGAAAACCTAAGAGCAAATAAGAAGGAATGTGGTTTCAACACCATACTTTCAGATTCTAAGGAATGTATAGCATGTCTCCTTCCTCTCTCACTGCTACCATGCTCCTTCACTGATTTTTTTCCCAGTCAGGGAATAAAATAACAAAAATGTACTACCTATGTTCTTCAGAAATGCCAAACCCAAATGCATAGGGGAAGAAGTATCTCTGAAGTGCCTTCCATTTCTATCTGATCATCTGAAGCAATGCAGGAATGATGTAAAGCTAAATTTATCATCAGTTTCAAATAACAATCAATGGGTTTCCTCCCTTCCTTAATTATACTAATGTACTTCACATTTGTTTTCCATTATGTACGGATTTAACAACAAAAAGATACAGTGCAAGTACTGTACAATACTGGTCATTAAAAGCTGATGTAAAGCATCATCAAAAACATACATCAGGATTAAAAACCACATTTTTAGATCAGATAACAAGACTGATCACATATTTATTTGTTGTATGGTTGTACAACCTATCCTAAGGACACCCAGTTCAGCAAATATAAACAGTGCCTGTATGCTGGGGAACACATTGCTCCATGTCTCTGTATCACATGCAAAAAGCTCATTTTATTTCTTTCTAAGCATTCAGTTTTATATCTGGTAACACCACTCTATTTCCCTGTTTTGTTAGATAGATTTTCTTTCCTCATCTGCCTACTAAAGTTGCATACATGAAGAACACACACCATTGAAACAATACCAGTCACTGGGAGATGGTATTTTTCTGCAGCTATCTGGGATTCCAAATAAAAGGTGAACTTACTCAGAGATAGTATTTTAAATTTCAGGAAGATAAATACCACAGAAGCCTACCAGCTTATTAGAAATCAAAGATTGATTTCATGATATACCCAACGCTGAAAAGAAATTAGATGTGATTTAAAGACTTGACGGAAATGAAATTGATAGAAACCTTTAAAAGGGACACTCAATTACTGGTACTCTATAGCTACCAGTTTGCTGTTCAAGAGTAATTTGGAACAATGTCAGTAACATTCAGCTTTACTTTTAGCACAAAATATGGATGGCCCTTCCTCAGAGATAGAAGTCTTATTCCTGAAGTCAACAAACAATTCTGGAAGAAATGTAAGAAGCAATAAAAAATAAATAAATAAATCAAAATAAAAGGCCTTAAAAGCACAAATGTATTATAAAATGAAGCAGGACTCATGAAGAAATGCAGCACAACACAGCATAGCTTCTAAATACAACAGATATAAGAATACTGCACAGTCTAATGATACGTAATGTACTTCATTGAATATTAAAGACATTTCAGGGTAAAGATGTAATCAGCCATAAAGATAGTGCTGCTGTTGAACCCATCTAAGGTCTACCCAATTTAGTGCTCTGTTGCAGCCAAACCTAGAACCAGGTACATTGCAGGAAACTGGTGGAAAAAGTAACCCTAGAGAAGCAGATAACCTCCCTTCCTCAGTGTCTGCAGCTATTAAGAAACTGCAATTTTAGTCTAAAATACAATTTTTATTTCCCTGTTGTTGTTCCCTCAACAACAATTCTCATAATCTGTATATTCTTGTTATTCATAGCCCTCTATTATTAAGGTTTGGGGCTCATACCACTGCACAATGTAAATAAGATTCACATGCAAATCTTTTTCCCTTCAGTTACACATGCTGTTTATGTAAAACTATGCTGTTCTCTGCTAGCAATGGAGATGCTTCATATTTCATGACCCAATAAATCTCTTGTTGTAAATGGAAAACATTTTTCAGCTACTACTTTTTGACACTTCAGATTCTACTATCTCATTTTTAACAGGATAGGACATCTGCAAGAGGAACTTGGACTCAAGTTCATAACCATGGTGCTGAAGACAATCACTAGGAAATTATTGCAATTCTCAATGTATGTATCATATTCAGTTGAACTGTTAGTAATGAATAAGTCCTGCTATGTTATGTTCCTGCACTTCTCTTTAAGAAAGAGTTTATAAATATCTTCCTAAAAAAACCCAAAACTTTTGCATTTAAAGGATAGCCTGAAAATTAAGTCTTTTCAATGGGAGTATCTATAATTTATATCTCTATAACCAGTAGGCTACTTCCCAAAGTTGTGGTAAATCTGAATAATTTTCAAGATATATATTCTTCTTTAGTTACACCATAGTGAGTGACTCAATATATTGTGGAGTTGTATACGTACATTGCAGAACCTTTTTATATGTTTAGCAAAATTTCTGTGATTCTATATTAATTTCTACAATTTCAGATTACGCTTAGGTTTTTCTGCCCTATGTAACAGGAAAAAAACCCAATAACACAATTTTGTAGAAAAAAAGAGATTGTCTATTATCCTCAAGGGACACACACAGCATTTCCTCTTGAAACTGAAACTCTGTATTTAACTCTGATGTAAAATAGCTTCCTTTATTTGTGTTAGAGGCAGGCTGTTGAGAGCATATTGTTAAGCAAACTGTTTAAAACCAAAACAGAACATCACCACTGCCAATAAAGGTCTAGTATTCAGATTTTGAGAGCAACAGCATGCAACTATTTTGCTCATTCAACTATATTTTATATATTGAAACATCTGCTGTACATCATTAAGGGAGAAATACTGTTTCAAAAATCTGATAAAAGATAAGGCATGGATAAAAAATGTTAATTTTTACCTCTCATGTCAGCTGTATAAACTTCAATTTATTTTATTTTTTTACTAACCTGTATGTATTATTCCCTCAACTAATACAAACTGTGATAATACTTACACAAATAAATACCATACTTAAAAAACCTTTACTTAAAGTGAAGGCCTGATGTTTAGGTTGCTAAGTATCCATTAACAATATGCTCAGCACTTCAGAATAACAAGAGAAGACCCTCAGCAAAAACTTCCAAGTAGAAGACTAACATTCTCTTCTGAAAATGAAAGCTCTGTCAGCAGGAATTTAGAAGGTCTGGCAAATCCTTTTTCTCTTAACATGTTTTAAAATGTGTATGCTTTTTCGTTGTTTTCAAAAAATATTCTACTTTGTATATTTTTCGGTTAAGAAATAATTGACATTATATATACACACGCATAAATGAAATCACTGGGATGGAAACATACAAGGCTAAACAATGGTCCATCTTCCAAACCTGAACTAGTAGGAAAGAAAAAGAATCCAAGACTGTAGAGCATTCTAACTCTCAAACATGATACTTGCAAGAGGATCTTTACCTCAGAGATACTCTGAGTGACTGCAGGAGGGCTCAACACTGTTCACACTACAGCTTCATATATTGTCAGATGAGTCCCTTTTCCTGGGAAATTTTCCATCTGCTACATATATATATAATCACATAAATGCCCTCTAAATTATCTGTGATTTATTTGCAGAAATATTTTAAACCTGTAGCTTAGCTTTCTGCAATCACTACCAGTATTTTAGAAGTTAAAAAGAATTTTCTTTTTACTGTACTACTTTGTGGCATGAAGCTCAAATTCAGGCTCTTTCTGAAAGCATCTGTGAGAAAGGAAGGATATGCACCCCAAAGAAGAACAAACCCATTCCTAGGACATCTACTGCAAAGCCTGAACTGAGGTTTACTTCCTGAAGAGGTCAAAGTCTCCATGATGACTAATTTGCATTTTAAGCAATACTCTAAGCCTCCTCTGCACTGAATTACACAGCACTCACGAAGATACTTAAGTTGCAGTATTGAAATGAGGCATCAAATTCTGGAACATTTAACATTAAATACATTTCATGCTTTAAAATGTCTTAAGAATAGAAAGCATGGCATAAGCTGAAATAATTGAAATTGGAAGAAATCCAACTAAATATATTTTTCTTCAATTAGTAAATCTAGCAGGCATCATTAAATGAAATCATCTAAATTTAAACTGTACACTCAGCAAATTCATCAAAAAACATTACAGCACAATATAAGAAAAAACCTCCAAAAGGCAAAAAATTAAATATAAAACAAAAAAAGTTTTACACCTTGTTTTCTTACATAAACTACAAATGAAGTTTTGCTTCTTAAAAAGCATGATCTGCATTCCCTTCTGCTTTCTAACAAATTTTAATTAAAATAAAAAAGAAAGTAAGAAATGGATCTTTACATATAAAACATAAAAAGAATGTCTGCTTGTGCAAGCTAGATGAAATGGTTTTAATGAGTTCATGTATTTTAATAGTTCTTGGGTGTGTTTCTAAGTTTCTCATCCTGATAATTGTTAAAGTATAATTTATTTCTTTTTTTTCAGCAATATTCTGTCTTTCAATGAAACAAAAACTTAAAAAACTTGAATGAATCCACTTTGTGTGTATTCCATTTTCTGTGTTTCCTAGGAAACCTTCAATCCTTGCTACGTCTCATGTGGAAGGGTAACCATGTTTCTCTAACAGATGAAACCATCCAATTCTACACAAAGTAAGTTTAGAAGATCTACTGAAGAAAAATACTGCTCTTTTCTACAGAAAACTAATGGCAATTAATTTAGAGAAATTTTTTTGGACAGCTACCAAATACAGATGGAACAGCAACTTCTAGGATTAGTAAGAGCCTTTTACGTGTGGTCAGTCACAAAAAGTTCTCCTGTTCTTGCTAAAGTCCACAATAGCATTCCTGTGTTTTCTAGCATACCCCAAATCTGCATCATGGTTTTTGTTTCATTTTGTTCTATCAACAATCTCTTCACTCCCAAATACCTACAATTTTTTCTCTCTTCACTACCAAACACCTCTTTCATTGTAGTTAAATGAGTAAGAGAGTTGGTACAGTTTCTTACAGTAGCATCTATGGAAGACACTATACAAAACAAAAGTCCTAGAAAATATTTGTTTGGAAAATTCAAAGAACTGATCATTATCCTTTAGTGTACAGTGAATAGAGAATTAGTGTTTTCAAAGTGAATATTACAGTATTTACTCCATAGTCTGTAAATATCTCTGTTAGTATCTACTCTCCTGTTACTAGTGGATCACTGGGAAAACCATAATGGACAAAATATTAAAATATTTGGGATCAACATGATTGTACTGACAATCTGAGACAAACTGCTGAGATATTTCAACTACTTTAAAAGGTATCACATACTGTAGATTATAAGTGGTAGCTACATAAAATACTATCCAGAGATTTGCAGGTACCACAAATCCAATTTATATATATGAAAAATTATTCTATATTTCTGCATGCTATAAATATTGTTACCAGTTTTATAGAACAATTAATACACCTTCACCTTTATGCACAAAATTCGTGCCAGAGATTAATGGACTTTCTCGTTCCTCTATCAAGATTTGCATGGTGCTTTAAAATCAGGTATGATTTTTAAGGAGTGGTATACCAGGCAGAGGGAAGCACATCTATCTTGTAAAATATATTTCTTATGGCTACTGAGTAGATAATCCAGCATGTGGAAGAACTAGTTATTTTTATAGTCGGATAATGTTAAGCTGTACACATTAGAAATAAACTACTTTTCTCCAACCTTCCTCTGTTTTACTCAACTACAAAAAAGGACCATAACTTTAATAGTTACGACAAAAGAAGTGCAAATCAACTGAAAATCAGCTAGGTATACACACACCCATAAAAGCATATTGAGAAGGATGAAAAGTTGCATTGATTTTGTGGCTGGTTTTCTTTTAACGCAAGGGGACTAAAAAGCTAATGAGGGTCAGGTCAAAAAGTTCATTTAAAATCCTTGATTTCAGCAGCCTTATCTTAGAAATGTAAGTCATCAGAAAAGCAATGGCACGTTTCTTTTCAGAAAGGATCTTGAACTTCACACAGATAAGAAAATCTTCCAAGCTTATTAAACGGTAAGAAAAGAAAACAGAAAATACACATTAGCTTACCCAGTTCAAAAATCAGATGCTTGAGACATTTTGGATCTCTCCCATTTGTATACCCAGAAGCCAACACAAAATAACAATTGAATATGAAGTATTTTAAAGCAAAATGTGGCAATCTGGTAACTGATGTCTACACAGCTCAACCCTCTTTGGATTGATGGTGAGGTAGGTGACTGGGGAAAGTAAACCTTACCAGCTATGCCACACTGAGGTCAATTGTCTTTCAAACTTCAAACACCTGTCTCTTGCTGAAGCTGTAAACAACCAGACGCTCATTCCTGTAATGTTATCAACAGTGACTTCAGCCAGCAAGTCTCTTGGTTTAGAAAAGGAAATGGTAGGGATAGGGAAGGAGATTTACAAAGACTGGGTGTGTCTCAACAAGTGTGAATTTAACAATGCTTCTCGTCAGGAAAATTAAACATCTTACAATACTCCTTCCCTTTTAGGTGCCCTCCTCTTCTGTTACTAGGTGGAAACCATTTAGCAATGACTTTATTAACTGAGGATCAAGTTCCTCTGTGTTTCCTTCCTGTTCATTCCTTTTCCCCTCACACTTATATACGCAGCATGCAGCTGTAGCGTACAGTCAAGAATAAGGCTTTAAAATATAAGTGCTAGGAATAGAAGTTCCACTCTGAATCATTTCCAGCCCTAACACTTCTGAGTCTACAATAATTTAGTTAGAGCTGCAGGAGCACTAATCATGCTGAATTTATGTGTTCTTCTTTATGTGAAACTGCTTCAATTTAAAGGCTGAGGGCATGTCTGCGACTCACTTTCCACCTACACTCATACACCCCCACACACTCTGTTCCATTTACAGGTTAATTTCCCAAAGTACCTTGGAGCACACATTTAGATGCCCTGTCTTAAAATCTGTCTACATTACTGAGGTGCATGGTAGCATTAATATTCAAATTCTGGAGTAATTTAAAAAAGAAGGTCAACAAGCCCCTGTTCTCAAAGCAGCTTCTTTTAAAACTTGTATTATACTAGCTTTTGCACAGATGCATCTCAGATTTCATGTGCACTATATATATATGTGTCTTGACATATATATACACATACAAAATAATCTGCATTGTGTTCTACTTATTATTATTAATATTAATCTATTGTGTTCTAGTGGAAGCAAAAGATGCAGAGGGGGAAAAGAGCAACAATTAAAACTTGGTTATTTTTTTTGTGAGTTAGATGTTCGTATAACTCACAAACCAGAGATTTCCACTGGAAACTTAAAAAACAGAGTGCTCTGTAGTCTGTCAGTTCTCACATGAGCTGTGAGTCTCAGGGGCCTCAATGGTAGCCATTGAACCTGACCTCCACCCAGGTAGGGTCATTTTAAATTGACTCTTGGCACATACGCAAGAAAGGAAGACAGAGGTAATTTGCTTTGGTCAGAGTTCTGCTTTCTTGTCATTTCAGGAGAATGTAACCTAAATAGAGAGGAAGATACAGAGATACAGAAGGCATCAAATTTTTTATTTTTTTTTTTAACTAAGGAGTAGATGTGCAAATGTCAGCAGTAGGAGGAGAAAGAGGAAATAAGATGAAGAGGGGGAAGAGGGCCTGTAGGAAGTGGAGGAAGATGATGGGGACAGAAAATAAAACAGCATAGAAGGAAGAGGACCAGACACGGGAAAGGGACAACACCACCAGTAGAACAGTAAGTTCAAAATTCCCCACAGGACTATATCCTTATTCCCTGTGAATATCCCATGAAGGTTTTTAGTTTTTGCAGCATTTTACTCATTTGCCCATAGACTATGGAACTGAAACACACTCCATGTCTCAAGATGGAACTGTTTTCTGTAATCCCTCCTCACTTCAGTGTGAGAGCAGGCTCTCTTAGAAGCAGCGTAGCACTCCACAGCGGTTTACCTCCCCGTCACTTTTATTGAGATCTGACATTCCCTGTGGATATGTGAACTTATTCTTCCTCATTTTCTCTCCCTCACTACCTTTCATTTGGGCCCTACAGAGGGAATTGAGATGTACAGAGAGCAAGCTGGATTGAAGAGTTCAGGACAGGCATGCTTCACTCTTCAATTCTGTCAAAGAAGAAAGAGGATGAGAAAATTCTTCCTGAAATGAATGGAGCAATTCACACCTATCAGAGCTTTTGTTCCAAGTCATATATAGATCTGAAACCATATCCATCCCCATCTTGTATTCTCACTCAGTTAAGTATATCCGACTTCGATGAATACATCATTTCACACCCTTTTGAAAAGTCTTCTGTTTAAAGGTCAGTTTCTCCTAAGTGCTGCTTAATCCCCGTGGCCATCTAGCTGCCTTGAAATCTGGCATGGTTACCACAGGTAGTGAGTAGAATTATTGGTCTAAATTAGAGGTCACTTGAGTCAAGAATTCCCAAGATAGAGCCTTTTACTTTAAAAACCCCAGCATTCCTTAGCATTGACCAGTTGTCCTAATGTTTCTTTTGTGCACACATCTAGAATAAAACTGTGACCAAAGAGTCTCAGTTGGTCCATTTTTTACTCTAGCAAATGAAAGCCATCAAGTGTCTCCTTGGTGTTCAGAGTTCAGATGCTTTCAAAAATTCCAGCTCCACACATGAAGTGAATTAAACACTCAAGACTTCAGGGAGTTATTGACCCTGTGACTAGGTCTGAACACCTCCTTCTATTCCTATACAAAGCTGGGAAAACCCTCCTCCTTAAGAGAAGGAAGTAAAGAATCCTTCTTTTTGCACTTGCTGAATGCTCAGAACCTAGAAATTAATTGCAGGTAGTTCATTTCGAAAAGTAAGAAAAAATTGAAAAGAAAATGTGACACTTAGTTCCAGAAACAGTTCAAAAAGGATAAGGGTAAGAGGACAAGGTAGAGAGGTCAATGGAAACCTGCTCTAGGCTCTGGTGGAACCTTGGTTTATTAGGAATATAACAGCTTTGAAGACTTGAAAAAAATATATTCTTATATCTATATAAGTGCTATATGTAAGAAATTGCAGAGTACCAAGAATCTGCCACACATTCTGCTTAAATACCAATGACTTAGTGGAACAGGAAGGGTGTATAAACTGAAAATGGCAGCAGGAGAGTTTGGGGGAAAAAGGAGTGTCTCCTCTTAACAAAACTACTGTACTTCACACAACTGTACTTCATTTCCTAGACTGACAAAATCTGTGTCCAAGAATATTTCTTGTGAGCTGCTCCAGCTCATATCTCCACAAGTTCATTTTAAGGTGGACAGCACTGCACATACAGTGAGTGAATGGAAGGGTCTGCAGGTGTTTTTGTCCAAGTAATGCACCTTAGGGTTATATTTTCCATGTGCTGGAAGCTGTAACACTATCAAGCAATCAGTGAGTAAATTAAGGTATTTTTCAGTGAAATTCTATCATTACTATTTTGTCATTTCCCTTCATTTCTCAAGGGCTGACATTTTTCAGCACTGAGAAACTATTCATTTAATTCTCTAAGTAACTTCAAAAATAAACTGCATATAATTTTACAAAAAACTGTACATTAGTGAATTAAGGCAAAGTTACCATGGAATGTGTGTGGAAACACATTCAACTTCTATTAGAATATTGAAAGTGTTTGTTATACCTGTTATAACTGATTGCCAGATGAATTCACAAGAATATGGCATAACAGAATACTTCAGAAATGTCTACTCCAAAAGTGTGTATACATTTACATACTTGCACATAATATGCGAAATTCAGGCTAAATTATAATAATAAAACAGAACGCATACTCTGAGGAAAAAAGAAAAGACATAAAGCAGTAATTAGAAGAGCAATAATGTAATTTGATTAACTAATAGCTACAGTTATAAAAACATATTGTAATTCTGAAAATTCAAAGAACAGCTGTTGCTTGAACTTTATCTTCTTGTTCAGACATTGCCCATAGGAAAAAAATTACAACATCCAAAATTAACCAGAAGCAATGAGCTGCCAAGTAATTGATCTATGGATGGAAAAATAGTCTTCTCTCAAGGTACCAGAGAACATCAGACAAATGCCATACTAAATGAAGTCCAAGTAATAAGTCAACATGAACCAACTTTGAAATTAAACCTGTGCATCAAGAATGTAAGAGCTCAAAACTAGGTCAAAAGTTACAGGATAAATTATGGCCTTTCAGGGGCTCAAAACTTATAGCAAGAGTGGCCTCATCTGTGCTATCACAATCCATTTGTTATAGGCAGGTGAAAGAAGAGTTCCAAAACTTAATCAAGGACAGTTGCACCATAATTATTCCAAAATGCAATATCACCTGGTACTTCATTTTTTCATCAAAGATGAAAATGTCCTACCCTACAGGGGTAGGACATCTGAAAATGGACAGGTAAGACAGAGACAAAAGTACAAGTGCAACCAGAAGAGGTAAAATAACTCTTTACACCCTTTAATGACTCATGATTCTGGTTCTCAGTATCCAAAACGTGTGGGGTTGAGAGTGGGGGGTGTGGATGTGCTACTGAAACTCTTCATCTTGGATGTAATGAAAAGGGGAGACATCTGACTTCATACTTCTAAATGCCCCAGTAAAATTGCCTCAGTGATGACTGTTATGCATTTGGTGACAAAGACTAATACTGGCCAAGTGACAACATGAGAGTATGACTTTTCTTGAATAACCACCTCCTCTGCTCATCCCCAGAAGTATGAGATGCTGCTGAAGCCACCTTTGGGAAGGTTTACACAGATTCAATTTTTCTTTTGTTACATAAATTTATCATCCTCTCCATTAAATAGAAGAGGACTCCAGAGATATAAGGCCTTCTCAAACACAATGAGGAAGGTAACTAAGCTATTTTAGTCTCCCAAAAAAAAAGTTTTTTGAATTTTCTCTTTCAAAAAAATTAATTATTTCATAGGATGATTCCCAAAGAGAAAATTAAACACATTATCTTTTTGGTTTCAAAAGGAATGGCCTGGGAGAATTTGTGGCAGAGAGTACCACAATACAGAATCAGCAGTAAGGGAGTAGCAGCGAGTGGAACTCCCTTGGATACAGAAACACTCTGAAAAGTTTAAAATCCCACAGCAAAAGCAAATGGTGCTCCAAGCATTTTTTCCAGGTGCTGCAGTCATCCAGGAAAGCAGGAAGCAGTGGTTTCACTAAAATTCAAGTTAATGTTAGCAAGAAGTTAAAATGGTTTCTGAAAAATCTGTGGCCTGGCTTCTTTAGTTCACATTATAGTCTGTGTGCAAAAGACAGACTATTTAACATCAGTAACCTTTTGCAATACTTATTATAAAAACTAGAGTATCTCAAAAGAGGGTTTGTCATCATCATCACATGATGAGGTTTTGTTATACACTACTATTGGCATTACCAGATTAAATGTAGATTCTTCCCTTTTAATTAACTTACCGTTTTGATAATATGTCAATGAGTTCTTTTCTGTTCTGGACTCTGAGTGTATTAGTTTTGTATCTGGAATCTTTACTAACTTCAGGCAAATTCAGGATCTAAGTAAAAATAAAAGTAAGTAAGAAGTGTGCTTGACAAGAGATATATATAGATATAGATAGATAGACATATAGACATATATATATATATATATAGTCAAATAATTACTAATTTTAAAAAAATCACTGATTTCCAATAATCACAATTTATCATCAATCATTTCATATAAAGAAATCAAATATTAATTATTACTCTTTTTTGTAAAAAGCCTCCTGGTTAATGTTGCATAACACATAAAGGAAAAATAGAGAAATCAGACCGAAGATCCAAATCTTAGCTGACAGCTTTCAGGATTAGCCACAAGAAATTCTTACCATAGAATTTCTAAAAAAACAAGTTATTAACATGGGGGTGGATAGATCTGTAGGATTATCCTGCACTAACTTATATGTCACAGAATAAGAAATATGTCTGTACTTCATATGCTAGACAGAGAAAAGATATGTTTAAGATTATTTATTTCCACTTCAGTAATCTCTTCAAAAAGGGAAAAAAAAAAAAAAGAAAAGAAAAAAAAAGTATTTTTCTATTGAAACACCATTGGTCTTCTTTATTATTTTTTCAAAAGAATTAATAAAGAAAAGTGGTGCTATAGCCTCTAAGAAAGGAGAAATATATCTTCAATGTGTAACTTCGACCTGCCACATTAGAACTTTAAACAACATCTGAAGACAATGTGTATTATTTTATAAAGGGAATTAAATATGCAGAATGAGTCTTAGAATTTTGTACAGGCATTCATTAGAAAAAGCAGCTGCGTGGAAAATCAATATAATTTACCTATTTGTGCCACAATGACTTTCTATAGAATAAATAAACATAATTAAATGTGATTTCTAAAAATACACCAATTACATCAGCTACAGAGACAGGCAGCATAGAATCACATAAAGAAAGAAACTGTCACATATCATTCATGTATTTTCACTTACTAGCACACTCTAAAGCTCAGTTTTTCTTATGATGAGTCTTATAATCATTCTAAACATGCTCCATTTTTTATAGGGCCATTTCTAAGATGGCTTACAAAAAATACAGTGTCTCAAACCTGAAGTTCCTATAGCCCATCATTGTATCTCTGCCTCTTGTCTGGGGCTTAGAAAGAGTTTAAGAACAGGGCCAGTATATACAACACTTCCTTAATATTCATCCAAACTCCAGTCCTCTCTTGATTAGGACATCTCTGAGTCAAAGGTGTTTTCTACATATTTAGCAATCATCAATAAATTTATGTTTTATGATAGGAGTGACATGTTCAGTCACTCCTTCAATCCATATGCCTGTGTACTACCACATGTAAATTGGTGCCAATCTCTCTGATATTTCTCTGCTTCAAACATAACATTCTACTAATTCCTCTGACACTGATTTAGATCAAGGCCACAGTCATTTAATGACTCCTGACTTTGCTGGAGTGAATAAGGTCACAGCTTCCTTTACAAGTGAATAGCTGTTGATGACATAAAACCATTAGCAAAACAGATATTCTTTCAACAGATATTTAGAGATATTAAAAACAGGTAGTCATCTTTGACATGATTTTCACCTAGAGTGACAAAACTAAGCATGGAAACAAGGTATCTCTAAGTTATGCTAGAAAAATGGTGATTTTACAAAACTCTTCTGCAGATTTTTATCTGCAAGGTGACATAAAACATCAGTCTAGCATCTTCCATCTATACTTAATTTACAGCATATTTTTTTTCCTTCTGCATTTATATAACCTAGTTTATGGAAATCACAACATATCATAATTAGCATTAGAAAATAGCTTAATTTCTCTATCTGGAAGTTTATCAATACTATTGGTACTCCTTAAAATTATTTCCTTCTTTTAATACTGCTATTTTGGAGTTACAAATCACTGCTTTAGAAAAAAAAATCCTGTAAGGATGTTCAAAGTAAATGATAGTGAACACTTATGTGATCTTAAAAAAACAAGAAATTAATCAGAAAGCTGTGGTTCCATTTGATGAGTTATATGAAAAATGATCATATGGAGTTGCTCACTCTACTGTTTTAATTAATGTTACTGATTTCAGCTTTAACTTAATGTCCATCTGGTGTAAAGCTGCATTTCTATATATATGTTCTTCTCAAATTTTTTTGTGACTAACAAATGCACACTTGAGAAGTTATTCATTAATGTACCATTCATCTTTCTGCATCATGTTGCCAATGTTATTTTCTTTATTTGACTGTGAACATTTGGAATGAAAATGGTGTTCTCTATTTGAGGCCTTGTTCAAGCTCTACATGCACACAGAGTTTATGCTCTCTGTTTTGTCCGGCAACACTAGCATATCTGTTTGTGCTCTCCCTTGCTGTACACAAAACTTCAGCCTTCTGAAGACTCTCACTCTGTATTCCTAATCAGACCAAATCAGCCACAGGTCAGGATGTGCTTTTGTAACACTTGACCACAATGAATGAATGCATGTCATCCAGCACTGTGACAAAGTTTTTCTGCAATTATCCAAGTCCTCAAACAAGCTACGGTTAGTTGTCATTGATTTTGAAAATATCACAGTGAATTATTCCAGATTTTTCTTTCTGCTTGCCTGAAGAGATACAGTTGAAACAGAATGTTTTCAATTGTTTACAGCTTGAGCCAGCTGTTACATCTCTAGAGTATGTGTCTTCAGGGCAACAGCTTCAATACAGCCTGTGCTTTCAGCACCAACTCAGCTCAGAAAGACTCTCTAATAGCAATTCCAATGTTTGAATTAGTTGTCCTTGTATTTACTAAAGTTTACTAGTGTGTTGTGGGCCTTCCTGTAATAAAGTTCTTTTCTTTTATTGGCTTCCCCTCTTCACAGTGTTTTAAGTTCCAAATCACCTTTGACTTAGCACAGAGCATATCTCTAATGGGTATTCATTCCAGCATTCCACTGACTTCCTCATCATTTCATTTCTGGGCAATGTAACAGCCCAAATCTACACCTACAATATCCTGATAACTGTAAAAAGCATTCTTTTTAGAAAAAGATATGATAGCTGGTGTATAGAAAAATCTAACAATTACTCAATACTCGAACTATTTTTTCTGCTTATTTAATCCCTTTGAAATGTAAGCAGTCATCATTTTTCCATGCTCTGTACTTCTTACATTCAATTGTAGGAACACCAGAACACATTTATAAGGATTGAAAAAAAAAGAAAAATCAGCCTTCAGACCAGAGCTAATATTCATCTCACTTAATTTTTATCCTATGCATTCTGAGGGAACACAAACTATTAAAATCTTGCTTCATCTTCTGTTCCATTCTTTCCTTAATGATGGCAGAGAAAATATGTAGCAACAAGTCACACCATAATTCTTTCAGCTGCACCTTAAAATCAGGTAAAGTGCATGGTCTAAAGATTTAGTGCCTGCTTGCTCATATCAAGATGTCAGAACCTACTGTGATGGATCTTCAGCTCTGTCTTACTCAAGGATGGCAGGATGACAAGCATCTGCTACATAATTCTTCACTTGATGATAAAGAACCAGGAAGACATTCACAGCTATATCCTGGGACACTGGAAAGATTTCCTCTATGAGATAATGAGTCTTTGATAAAACAGAGTTGTGGCAGGTGGACACTTTTTCAGCTGTTAGTCTTCATTCATATTAATACCACTGTAGTGCTCAGACACCTTTATGAACAAAACCCACTGAGCAAATTTTGAAGAGGTTAAGAACTAATTCAAGTAAGTGAAAACAGAACCCCTCCACACAGTGAGGTGGGGATACATACCCCAAATTGTACTAAAAGAGAGTCAAAACAGCACTATCCTCTTACTACATATTCCAGTTATTAGTGGAGAACTTCCACAGAAATGTGAAATATCTGACATGAACAAATGGAGAAAAATAATGCTCAGTTTCCTGAGGGTCATTAATTTATGTAAAAAGATCCAGGTTCCTAGAGAAATAACACAATGGTCAAAATAGCTAGAATTGTAATTTTAAAAAATGTCTAATGCTATATGCAAAAATTCTCTTTTCCCATCTTACATGTTACTGGAGTCTTTTATTTGGAACACTTGGATTGGAATAGTTGGAATGGATACATTTTATTTAGAATGATTTTTTTTAGAACAGCTGTCCTTCAATTTTATATCTCTGCATCAGCCCAGAGCCCTGTAGCATTTCTTCTCTAAGAAGTCCACAAGTTTCTCAGTGAGCACAGATCAGCACATGGTAAGTGCTTGAAAGGACAATGTGCCTGGGTACTGATGTAGCAAAAGAACAACCCATCCTCTAACTTCACCTTGTTAATTCTTTACCATATATTTTATGGAGAAATAGTGTCACATTTCTTCCTGAAAACAGCACCAGTGTGTTTTATGTGACATTCACCATTCCAAAACTGGAAGGTTGTTAAGTGTCTCATTTTTTATTTTTATTTTGTTTTAGTTGATCAGATGTGCACAGACTTCAAAAGAGGCTCAGTGTCTACAGGTTTTACAACTGGTGTGTTCTGAATTCAGGACCAAAACACAGACACCCCCTCTTAGATGATCAGCCAGATCTGCAGGATTAGAATTTATACTCACCACTTATTTCCATTTCAAAAACAAACAAATAAATAAATAAGAATCAGCATCTTAATGGAAGCTATTACACATTTCTGTACTCTTGCCTAACACACCTTGCACACAGTGACAAACTGGTGATCATTTCCAGCTCCCACCACGATGTAGCCATCCTTGGTCTTAAATGCCTGGAAGAACAAAGACAGGTGATAAGCTCTAGCTAGACTATAAAATATTAGCACACCTTTGAAGTGAAACTTTGTAAATAATGTTCAAATTACTTCCTTAAACATTTCCATTCAGACCCAATTTCTTGCTCTATAAAAGTGGCTCAAAGTCATCCATCCATAGAGATGAAGGAGGCCCTTTTTGAATTTTTTTTCTAAAGTTATCTTGGTTGATATTTTATTTGCTAAAAATGTGTCATGACCGACGCTGAAACTTAATGTGTCCCATAATCACAGGACTGAGAAGGATTACCATAATAATGTTTACTTCCCAGGAGGTATTTATTCAGCTTCACTCTTAGCCCAACTCAGAGCAGACAACTGCACTGATCCTGCACCAAACACACCAAAAAAATAATTGCCAAATAGCAACTGCAAATTAGGAACTCTCATAGGAATGAAAGGGATAGACTTTGCATCTTTACAGTTCTTTGCCTGGAGATAAGGCTATCTCCTTGTTCAGAGGTCTCAAGATAGATCTCATGGAGGAAATTGGACTTCTTTTCCAACTTTTAAAGATGTAATTTTTACTTTTGATTTCATTACATTTGCCTTAGTGGCACATCTATTGGTGAACACAACATTGAACTGGGTAGGACATAACAGCTTTCATTTCAATCTAAACCATCTCACTTAAATTTTCACGGGAAAAAGGAAAATCTGTAATTGGCAACATCCTCAACTTTTACCATTGTGTTAGGGCATCTTCTAAAATTGGATAATGCAATTCCTCTTTCCTCCACACCTCCCCCTTATACAAAGGTGTATAACTGCAGTTTCAGTCATAAATAATACCAGCCAAATTTTTGAAAACATTTGGGAAAAATTATTTCACCATTAATTTGACTTCAATGTAAGAGGCCAGCACAGGCAGGTGCACTAATGGTGGCAAAGTCTTGCAATCCTTTCTTGCAGAGAGCAAAACTCATCTTCCATTCCTAGAAACCTTTCTTTTTCTTGTTTTCTTTTTTTTAATGAGCTATCATGTCCTCCTTTAAAGTTGTGAATTTTCACAATAAATTTTGGTAAAATAACACACAAATATAAGTCCTGGAATGGAAACACTTTAATTATTAAAATTCTTCTCATGCCACTGTGGCTTATTCTTCTTCACAAAGAGCATTATGCTATCTCAACTTGCAATCTTTCATATAGACACAAATATGTTCACTAAGACTTTTTTACCATCTGGTATAGTCACAATTTTAAAATTGTATGTGGACAATCAGTCCTCTAAAGTGCAGGTAACTGTACATCATAGTTAAAATATCACCTGTTTGCTCTTTCATTTCATGGTAAATAGTATTTCCAATTATAAGGTTTAGCAATTTATTTTTCACACATTTAATTAAGTAGTTCAGTCTAAGATAGCAAGCAAAGATAAAACTCTGCAAACAATTAGTCCCAAGCATGCAAGAAAGACTTGGCCCCAGTACAGAAAAGTTTAGTAACATACATTATATAAAGGTACTACATACTCACACTGAGAAGAACAGCAAGCACAGAAAAAAGATTGGAGAAAAGAATACAAAAAAAGATTTGTATGTGAACACATAAACATTTCTTAGCTAAATCTGTTCATAAAGACCTCTGTCTAAAAAAATAATGGCAGACCCTGGTAAACAAATATGTAAGACTCTCCCTCCCAGTAAATGACCTTTAGTGGGAATAACTATGAATTCAAGCTGTCAGTATAAACTTACCACCTTAAGTTACAGGAAAAATCTCTTTTCTGAATACCCTGCCCAAATCTTGATTTGTCTTTGCTGACATTCATAGTTCTAAAACCAGCCTCATGCAAGTCACACAAATTATGGGTCAAACACTGTACATATCAGTGTGCATATATAACACAGTATAATTTTTATTGGTGCAAGCACTTACTACTTCATGTAAACACAAATCAGAATTCTTCTGTACATTCTTTGAAACTTCTAGTCTGGATGCCTGCTACAGCTTACAAAGCCTACAGTATATGTCCTATGTACAGATCCTCCTCCTCAACACTACAAAATGTATTCATATTGGTAATATGGACACATCTTAGAGAGTTTATTATTTATCAGCAACTTCTGTTGAGACACACATCTCTGTAAGAAGAATGCAATCACACAATAGCTGCATACCACTGTGAGACATGCATCTGTACCCACTGGCTGCCCATGCAGCAGCGGAAGTCACTCTAAATTTAAGGGCCTGGTTATTAGTATGTGTGCTTCAGTTGCTTTGTGGAATGTGTGGGAAAACTGATTATTCTTAATTGCACTGTGTGTCTAAAAAGCTAAAATAACAATCATGTCATCCTTACACAACAAAAATGGTATCATAATAAATGCAGCAGTGTCTTTTTCCATGAAGCTTAACTCAAATGTCTTCAGCTGCTATTTTAAGCTTCCCATTACAAAACAGCTGATTATTTGCCAGTCACTGCTGCTGATAAAGCAGAAACTTCCAAATGTTACTAGCACAATATTGATGCCAACATTTAAGGGTAACAATGGTTTTATTCATCAACCAAAAATGTACACACACTACAGGTTACCACAGGTTACTGTCTGGTCACAGAAAGCTTCAGAATCTTATTATACAAAGGAGAGTAAGGGCAAAGTGCAGACAGATTTTAATGAGATTTTGTTTTGATAAACTGCTGTCCATCACATCGAATTATTTCACATTAGTGCAATAAAGGGCACTACACACACAAGGCAAAAGTCCTTTTTCCCTTCCCTTTTTCTCCTGAAGAATGAGGCCTTCTTATAAGATTCTTCAGAGTACAATCATGAGTTAATCTGCTACTCCCATGAGGTATCCTGAACAACAGCACATCATTTGCTGAAGACAAGAAAAAAATACCAAGCAATTATTTGGTATCTTACTCATGGAAAATGCAGAGAAAGACTGTGAGCATAAAAGTATAGCTTTTTCAGTGTGGTGAAAAAACTTGAGGGTTTCCAAGAAAATAATCTCTAAAGTCCCATTACATATCTAGTACATGACATCAACACATGCATGTTCAAAGGCAGACCTCAAGGTCCAGTGTCCATGCATCACCACCTGACATTGTCAAATGGATCTTACAGGACCTTATTAAGAGTCAGCACTTTTCCAACTTTAATCCTAGAACATAGTATATACCTGAGATACTTTGCATATTAAAATACTTTAATCTCCTTAAACACATGGCATATCATTTCTATCCACCTTCAGGAATGTTTTATGTGGTTTACAAGTGTTCTCCAAATCCAAATATGTTACATAGACTACACAATAAAGATGCAGGCCAAATTTAACCTCAGTTATTACCAGAGCAAGCAAAGACTTGCTGAGATAATGAGGCCAAAAGAGCATTTTTTTCTACTGCTGTAAGTCAATAGCCTTTCAAAATTTACCAGCTTTGAAGGCATTAATGAAAGACCATTATTCTTTTTTCTTATTGTCTGCTTTATGAATTTTAAGTCTATATGTTCTGTGGCAATCATCAATCATACACAAATATGCTTGCATGTGTTTCAATTTGGATGTTGATTCCACTAAAAAAATCTTTAAAATATAAGTGACCAGTCAAAAGAAATGGCAGTTCCAATAAAATTATCAGAAGTCGAGGTCAGTTTTCATTATTTGAATTCAAAACACAGAAATCAAAACAACTAGAACATTTGCAGTTGTCTATAGTAATGGTTTACTCCCCTTCACCAGGCATTTATTCACATCTGTAAGATCTCCTTGAGCCTTCTCTCAGACTCTTTATGCTTAAAAGCCCCAGATCTCTCTTCATATGAAAGATGCTTCAAGCCCTTAATTAGTTTCTTGGCCCTTCACTGGACCTGATTCAGTATGAGCATGTCCTTGTCCCAAAACCCCAGAATTAGACCCCATTGTGGATCCATAAGTGGATTAAGTGGTTATTCATCCTCAGTGGTGCTGAGCAGAGGGAAGGATCACCTCTTTTGAGCTGCTGACAATTTTCCTCCTAATGTAGACCAGAATGATCTCTTTGTCACAGGGACACACTGCTGGCTCATGTTCCATTTTCTGCTCACCAAGAGCTCCAGGTCTTTTTGTGCAAAGCTGCTTTCCAGCAGGTCAGCCTCAGTCTGTACTGATGCATGGGATTATTTCCTATCATGTGCAGAACTTGATACTTCCCTTTGTTGAATTCCATTTGGTTCTTGATGGCCTGACTCTCCAGCCTGTCACAGTCCCTCTGAAGGGCAGCACAACCACATTCTTGGTGGTAAATACATCTTGGTGGATGGCGTATCAACCACTCTTCTCCAGTGTGTAAATTCCATAGATTTTGGAGGCCAAACAATACTCAGAGAGACCAACAGAAACAAAGAATTGGGTTTTTCAAATTGTAGGATTCTTCCACAATTAGGAGAGGTTAAAAGGAGATGTTAATTATCTGAAAAAGTGATTATTTTTTCATTGCCAGTTACTCTATTGGCCTGTTTATTAATAATGGCTGTCAATGGTTGAAATATTTGAAAGTTTTCAGACCTCCCCTTGGCAGAACATTTGTACTACATCAGATATGGTAAAAATTATGTACTACTCATATTTATGAGTTTTCTTATCTCATGTTCCAGTGTGAATAACAATTAGGATATGTAGAGATACTTAAAAGTGGGAATACCTGATGTTAGATATGCTTGGAATTGAAATATCTTTCAAGACAGTGCTACCTTTTGATTCATAAACTTGAATAGTAGCATCCCTAAAAGCATCCAACAATGAATCATGAGGGGAACAGTTGAAGGTTTTGGGAGAGTCAGTATGTATTGGTGACTTCTGGAGCAAGATTTAAAGGGACTTAAATTTTTGCATGATTCTTTTGTTTCAACTGGCATCATCAAACAGCTTGCTTGAGATTTTGGAATGATCCTTGTATAAAGACTAGATACAGTATTTCTGCAAGTTACATCTTTGTCAGCACAACAGGCAGCTCTCTCTGATAGCATTAGGGCAGAACACTCTGGGCTCCCTCCCAAGCCTGACAGAGGAGCAAGCAGCTTCATGTGGAGGCTGAACAAAACTTTGACACCAGCTGGGATCAGTACAGAACAAAGACACCTTCTTGTGAAGTCTTAAGCATAACACCAGGAAAAGCCAAGCCAGCATTCTCAAACAAAGCTTTGAAATATGTCATTAAGAATTCTTTAAGAGATTGCCTTTCAAGTGTCGCTCCTTCCTCTCTCCTCCATTTTCTCATATACAGAATCAATGAGACACTAAGAGACGATACACAGGTCTTCGTTGACAAGCTTGAAGTACTTCCCTGGTATTAATGGGTGTGGTCAAACAGAAGAGCTGGTCTCTTGCAGTCTTGGAACCACAGAGTTTTACTACATCATTTGTCTTCAATTAGATTTTGAAGTTTTCCAGTGCAGTATTTAATTCAATGTAAGGGTCAATTAAGGACATGCATTATCTAATCCTAATGCAGATTAAAGGCTACAATTTAGAAGGTGATGTATTCAGGATTTGACTGACCTGTACAGGCTCCCTTGTCCTTCCAAACAAATGTATCTACAGTATATGCTGATTTTTCTCTCTCCAAGCCAACCTAATGAACTATAGTGTAGGAGATTCTCAGTTTTGCTTCAGATCCAGAATTATTAAATTCCTTCCAGATGGAATAAACTTCGCACATAATCTCTCTACCTTTGCACCTTAGTTTGAATAAAACATCAGCTGTGCCACAGAACCATGGAGGAGTCATATTCTTTTTTCTTTCAAGGGTACAGCACAATCCTTTCATAACAACTTAATATTTAATTGCTGTAACAAATGGGAACAAGACCAAGAAGTTTGGTCAGTAGTAGTTCTGAGCAATACATATAAACCATAAAGACCACACACTTTGAAACTATTTGCCTACTTTGCACTCTCTTCCAGTGAAAGCAAACAGTAAAAATAAAAAATGTAAATTTCATGGACTGGATTAATGAATGCTAAATGTTCTCACCGAGCAAACTGAAAAAGGGCATTCCACACAAAGATTTCACTTTTCCTCTCTGATCTTTTCAACCTACACTTCTTGTCTCTTGCTTCCCTACCATGCTGGGGGACATGCTACCTTGCAACTTCACAGCTGTCAATCTACCAGGCAGATTAGCATTAACAATATCTGAAAAAATTCTCTTACCAGAAAAAAAAAAACTGTTTGACTGGATGCCATGAGCTTCTAGGAAAGGTGTTTATGGCAAGAGTGGGAATGATTACTTTGGTCCCTGAGATGAGGCAGAGCACCAGCATTGATGTCAAGGAAGGCACCACAGCCAGGGATACGATTCACTTCTACAGAACCTACAACTCATTAGACAATTTTCCTGATCAGCCTTCAAGTTCCACATACACATGAATCCAGAAAAAAGTGATGTTGTCTTAACTGATCCACGATCAAAGCTGATTAACCACTAAAAGTGCCCTGGATGCACCTTCCTGAAAGGGGCAGCAAAGTCTACACAAAATCACAGCATCAAACAGGGATATCTGTATTTGGCAATAGAGAGTATTACTCTCAACACTCCTTCAGGAAACAGAACAGCTTAGAACTGCTCTACAGACCATGTCATGTTTTTATCCAGTTCTTGCCTAATATGAGAATTATAAACTGCTGGAAGCAGACTGAATCCAAGGCTCCTGCAATCCCAGCTGATTGTCCTAAGGAACAGGTTGGAGACAGGATCTCTCTCACCCTCCCTTACTCTTCATCTGGCCATATGGTATTTGCACTGTTCATTTCCCAATTGACCTGATGCAACATGTAGGTCTGTAACCTAAAAGTACCAGTTGGGCAAAGTATGTACCAAATAGACTTTTACAGTTGTTACTTCATATTCTATAGTAATAGAATGTTAACTTTGGATTACATACCCTCATACTTTCAGACAAGACTTTTCTCCAGAATATCTCAAAGAACATATGCTACCAAGGAAATGAAACCATTTATTTCATTTTCTAATGCAATATACATTTAGCTTCACCACCCAAAAAGACATTTAAAAACTCCTGGAAGAACACTGAACAGCTTTAAAGTGGGAAACTTGTCACTTTCCCAAATTTCTAAAATTTTAAATACCTAAACTATACCTCAATTAAAAATAAATTATCTGGTACTGTAAACTGGCATTTAAACTGTTTTTTGCTGTTGAAAAATATCAGGCACAGAATCACATTCTCCATTGCCACATTAGTTTTCCATTAGTTTTTCAACAATGAAATTACACACACACAGACACACACACAAAATAAATAAACTTTAATCACAGTATCACACTGGAGCCAGTGTAATTAATGTTGTGTCAGCATTTCCATTTAAGCCACTATTTTCGAGAGGTTTATAGCACAGCCATAAAAATTCAGTTAGGTTGAAATTAAGCAAACAAGGTCTTATACAGCAAGCAACATTTAAGTATATATACAGACAGCAGCCAGTTACTACTTATATGGGAATTAAAATAGACGCTTACTGATTTTAAAGGGCACTGCAGAGCCAGTTTTTAAACAATATTTTTCTCAACATTTATAATGTCTCAAAAGCCTGAATCCAAGCTATGTTTCCTTATTCTTTTTTCTTCTCACACAATACTTCATACCATTTCTTCCAATTTTGGGATTGTAAGCATTGTAGTTTTGTTTCACTTTTAAAGTAAAAGAATGCAATGAGAACATTTGTTTTGGAAAACAACACACATGACCACAGTCTGATCCTTATAAAGGCTTCCAAGCATTAGTGATGCAGAAATGACAAATATTTCTTACAGCTTCCAATAATCATAAGCTATAGCTGTCTGGAAAATCTGAGCACTCAGATATGAGGTTTTAAAAATGATATTTAGAACTTAATTCTAAATGAGGTCTTATTTCTGTTTTTAGTAGAACTCAGCAGGATTTGTGTCACTATTTCTGTCCCTTCTCCCTCTCTTCTCTTTGACATTAAGTGTTGTAGCAGTACAATTTCCAAAGGTGAATTTTGTAATACTACCTACTTATTTGGCAACTCATACTGAGTCAGGGGCCATGCTGAGTCCTGAAATCAGTCTGGGATCTCAAGCTGCAGATGACCCAGTGCAGGTAAACTAGAACTCAGACTGGGCAGGCAGTGCTGTGAACTTAAAGGTCTCTATTACTCAGTGTCCTGCTATAAAGAAGCCTCATCAAAAATTGAGAGAAATAATTTGTTTTTCAACAACCAGACAACAGAAAATAGTAAAGTATCAAATTAGCAGTGATGCGGGTGAAAATCAGAAAAAATACCAATGATGACACAACAGTTCAAGGGGTGGAAAATGGGCAAAGTTTCATAATCTGGAACTTCCATAACTTAAAATAAACAGCAGTCCTGTTTGATAACTGCCATTTTTCTGCAGAGAGCAAAACTCCATTCTGCTAATGTGCTTTTTACACTATTTTACACCTTTTTCTCAGTAAATATATCTCTCGAGTGATCCGATCTACTCCTCAGTAAACAAAGTACAGTGAACTAAGGATGGATTTAAGATATTTCAACCTTGACTCTTCAGTATCCTTGATTTGTGGTTTAAAGTCAGACTCACTAAGGTTTATTGCATGTAGTCTGTTTTAGTTTAAAACACAAATTTATCTCTAATCAAGGATTTAAATATTGAACTGGCCAGACATCTAGGATGCACATTATTTAAAGTCTTGAATGTATGCCAAAATTCATTGCCAGGCCATAAGAATAGTGCTGGTGAGATCTAATAAAAAATTTTTTTTTAAAAAAAAATAAATTAATTTTATGTGTGGAATGCTTAATTATGTCTAAAAAAGGTCAGAACCCCACTTCCTTTTAATTTTCCTGTAAAGTTCTATTAGGTTTCCCTAAAACTACAAAATTCAGACTACTATTTTATCCAATATTTTTTTTAACCATCTCCTTTAGTCTGGAAAATATTGAAATTTAATATCACATTGCTGGAATTAAAATCTATCTTCCTAAAATTTAGCATTATTTAAATTTTTAAATTTTGAAAATCACTACCATTAGAAACCAAAATATTATGCCTTTTGTCAACTTACTATTTTCCTGACCAATATTTAACCAATTTTCACTCTATTACCTAATTTGTCAAATTATCTACTGACAGAGAGCTGAGTAAATCAGTGTAGATTTTATAGATCTACATATCTACATCTTGAAAAGGACTTTTGCATAATAAATATAATTATCCTTTACAAAATAACATGTTCTGGAAAATCAACACAGTATAAGTGCTCTTCTATTATCACCCTAAATTCTACATCCACCTTTCTACAAAATCTCCTTACAACTCCTGTAGCCCCAAAATCTGATGGGCATAGGTATGCCAGTAAAACTGTGCAAAGGCAGTAGGAGGAGACAAAAGGAGAAGTCGAAAATTCCAGTTTTCGAAACTGATCCCACATTTTTCTCCTTCAGATTTGAAAGGAAAAAACCCTTAAGTTTTCACTCACAGATACTCATGTTGTTCTTTAACAAACTCTTCATTCTTATGAAATGCTACATTTATTTTGAGGTTTCATCTTGCCTTATGCTGCCATAATATTTTTTGTTGTTGTTCTGGATGGCTGAGGGGCAGCCTGTTTCTCATGCATGACAGTACATGCAGACACCCAAAGGACAATCCTGATTTAATCATGACAGATTCATAGGAGTCTGAGCTTATTTAGGGCAGGATTCTGACTCTGAAGACCACCCACTACCACAGAGTTTTAATTTCTTGGCATGACCAGCAAATTTACTTTTACTGTCAATCTAAACCCTTACTTTTCACTTACCTAAAGAAAAGCCCAATTGTAAACCAAAGTGGTGAATTCAAAGGTTAAGTACTATATGTACCTCTGCCAAACACTGAGACATCAGGAAAATGCATGCAAAATTACTGCATTTTTATGCCACAGATAATTGCCATAAACTGTTTATTTTAAGTTATGAAAGTGTTAAATTTTATATAATAAATTTTACACCCCTGTTACTTGTTATGTCCTCATTGATGCTTCTGCTGAATTTCATCAGCATCAGTCTTCAGTTGATTCCTTGCTCTTCTCTGTTGACTGTCTGTCAGCAATCTCACAAATTCTTATTTCACTCAGGGCTTTGAAGAGCCTTCTTTACAGCAGGAACAAATTCTTCTTTCACTCAGGGCTTTGAAGAGCCTTCTTTATAGCATGACAGAACATTGTAACAGCATCACTGCACCTCAATCAACTGACAAGCGAGTGTGAACACACACTGCTTCTGCTGGAGCCTTTAGCAAAAATCACCATTGTTTCACACATTTTCATAAAAGATAGTTTAGAGAAAGTGGCCCAAAGCAAATATACATAGCATAATGTTAAATTAGTTTAATTAATTAGTCACATGTAGCCAAATAAGTATAACACCATCCAGCTACTGCAATCCAAACACGGCGGCACAGTCACGTTACAGTCTACATGCAAACAGCAAGGACCTCCTGTAAGAGAGAACATCTCACAAAGAGCAAATGAGCCTTGTCACAGAAATGTTCCCAGCTGCTGAGGGCCCCAGTCTGGCTATGGTGAAGGGATGGTGCCAGCAAGTCTGGAGGAGCAGCCTGGCACCTGACCTCCATCATACTTTCGCCTCCCCCTTTGTTGCACCGGGCGAAGTCAAAGGGCTGGTCTCCTAATGATCCAGATGGCCTTCTGGTGACACTGGGCTTGGAATCAAATGGGCAGCAGCAAGCTCGGCACACAGACCTGCCATTGTACTGGGAAGGACTAAAATGGGCTGCTGGCAGAAGCTTGGCCTGTTTTTGCACCCCTGATGACAGCCTGAAGCGCTGCCTGCCCACTGTTCCCTGGAATTGGCTATGAAATGACCTTTCACAGAAGAAAGGTTCCTGTCCCTAGATTATATGAAGCTGATATCTGATTGCCTCACTTGGGGAGGGGGAAGAAGAAGCAAACAAGGAGAAGAGGTGCACAGATTTATAAGGGCACCCCCTCTTTCTCCCCACAGCAGGCCGATGAAAGCATAGAGATGTTTTAGACCTTCCTTTTAACAGTATCAAAAGATAAAAGAAGAGTAACAAAACATATTTAAATGGTTATACTAACTAGTACAGAGACGTTTCAGTAACAGTGGGATTCTGGTATATTTAATTTCCTTCCAATATACATTTCCTTTCACACTAATAAAGCTTGGGCATTTTATTAGACATTGACAAAGCAGTGCTTATAAGTGGGAAGGATGGCTGCTTGAGAAAATTATGCAGGGAGGCGTACAAATTTTCACATCAAGTTATGTACTGAAGCATAAGACTTTGGAGACAAAGGATGTATTTCTCCAGTTATCTGATCTGTCTTTTTCTTTTCAAAATCTGCACAAGTTAAAACAAAATACACCGAATAAGCAAACAAAGCAACCTTAAACTGCCATAAAGGACTCAAAATCAACTAAAATGAGTAAGGCATATGCTTGTGCACTGGACTTCAGCTTCCAGATGAAAATGAAGATCCTGTAGAGTAAGATTTGAATTCCTTTCACATACAAAGAAAACTTTGTGTTTCAAATGTATAAAACAGGAGGGCAGCCTTCCCTCACAGAAGTTTAAAACACACTAAAAATCTTTTTGGACTTAAAACCTGAGGAAACAGAATAAATAACAGGAAGTCTATGCTGGCAAATGATTGCCTACCCTGAGAGTTTGAACATTTCAAGTTTTAGACTATACGATTTCTATTCCTTTATAAGAAACTCTGCAGAAGTATCAAGGCCAATGCAGAATAATGATAACTTCCACTTCTAGTGGAAGGTTCCTGCCCATGGCAAGGGGTTTGGAAATTAAAGATCCTTAAGGTCCCTTCCAACCCAAGCCATTCTATGATTCTATCATAACTGACCTCACATTTGTCCTGGTTTTCACCAGATTGCAGAATGTGAACCAAATGTGAACCCTAAGAATCTTCCTGAGCTGCTACAAGTACTTGTAAAATGGAATCCAGAATGAATACACTGCTAATAGTATGCAGGCTGGGACTTAGGAGTATTTCAATAATACCTATGTACAGGAGCATACATCCCTCTGAACAGCAGTGCTCATCTCTTACTTGGATGTTTCTGAAAACCTCCTGCTGCAAGTCTGCTGTCAACATCAAGAATCATGAACTTAGACAGCAATGAGAAAGGAATGAAGATTTCCACTGATCATTATTACATTTACATTGTTAAAACGCCACCTACAAGAAATGGTTTGCAGGAAGACAGACAGCTTCAGAGGGCACCATTAGGTTTTTCCTTTCTCTTCTCATGTCAGTTAGCAGAATGTAAACTTAGACATCAAAAAGTAGTTGCACCACAAATGTGTTAAAACAAGGGTCACATATGAGGTGGTAGAAGGCACAGGCGTGCCAGGAAAAAGAAAGGAAAAGCATTATTATCATGTACTTGGGATTGTATTTGCTCCCACACAGACTACAAAAGAAGTAGTGAACAATAAAAGTGAGAGGGCTGGAAAATTTTTCTGGACAACATTCCAACCAAAAAAACATCTTCACATAAGAAAGGGAAGGAAGGACATGGGAATTCTGGGATGGGAATTCTGCAGTTGTCAGTCATTCTACTAACAGCTCTGCAGACTGTGCTGTCCACACAATTGTCCACAGCCAGAGGTTTGGCAGAGAGGTATTTTGTGGATACAGACAAGCATCAACTTGAATAATGACAGACACAAGGAGCTCCTAAACTTTGTTAGGTACACAGAAATAAGCAAACATCTGATTCAAAAATGATGTACTTAATCTAAAACTGACAGCTGATTTGAGAGTTAGGTCTGGATATTGACCTTTTGTGGGAGAATTTGATTAAAAGTGCTGTCTAGAGAAGCATAGGGTTGTCAAGAACCAAACAGAAGCACTGGAAAATGTGTCATCATTTTAGAGATAAATGCAGCTCTAAACACAAACTTGGATTAAAAAAGTTATGATAATGTTCAGGAGATCAGTTTGTTTTCCTGGCCCAGCTGGCATCTAGTTGGAAATAAAATACAAGCTTTAGAACTGTTTATTTTTTAGTATGGACAGAATCATAAACAGCCTGTAGCCAGATTACAGGCACAAGCCTACTCCTAATGAAATCCATCCCTGCTCCCCCTCAGACATGTCAGAAAGCCAGTAAGTTTCTAAAGTGAGCAGCCACATAGGAACTTTATTATCAATTAAATTGGCTGACCATGCCATTTTGCCTCAATTGGCCAAGTCATACCAGCAGCATGCAATTACATACTGCTAAAAACACCAAAAAAAATTCTGCTGATAGGTGTTCTCACATTTTGCTTCTTTTTTTTTTTTTTTTTTTTTTGCAGGGTAGCTGAGATTTACTGGTCTGTTAAACAACTAAATTTAGTGACTCTACATGTGAGGAGGAAATAAAATAAGCTGATAGTAAATTTAAAAATAATACAAAAGATGGGATCTCCAGATTATCTCTCTGTCACACATTCTTTTCCCATATCTCCCATTCAGGGACCTTTTATCTGAATAACCTCAACTTGACTAATGGACAAGTATTATCTTTTCTAGATGAAGGGTGGGCAAAATTGTGGCTTCAACAGAACTCTCACATTTCCTCTTATAAAAAAAATAATGTAATATATAATTTCAGAGAAATCAATATTTTTCAGCCCTCTGGCTTTGAAGAAGTCACTGAAATACATAATTACACACTGTGGGCATCAGCAAATAACTGGCCAAAAGCAAATAACAGTAAAGCAGCAATAAAGCACCACAGCAAGTTTAGGTATTGAAGGTATCTCCTTCATCTTTATGTCCTTGTTATGCACAGGTACACAAAGGTCTTTATGAAGGTCTGAGAGCGTGTCCTCCATGCTGGAGAAGAAGCTGTGCCAAATCTGCAAGAAGATGCATAAGGATTCTGCAGCTACTCATCATATGGGGCATCAGCTGTCTCCATATCTACACAAGAGTCCTGGAAAAAACATTCTGCTGACTTCTAAAGGCAATGAGTTACCTTTGAAATGCTTTTTCACTGCATCATGCCCTGAATTTTCTGCTCTTCTTAAAATGAGAGTTGTATTCATGCTAACAGATGGAAAACATCATCATCTAAACTTGGATCCATGCCGTGCTACCGGCTTTTACTAAATCCATGAATGTAGTTTAATTAGTTAAGTTTAAAACATTTTTGTATAGTGGCCTGTGGATGAAAAGCTTTCCCACATTACAGTGCAGAAAAATTCATACAGTGACATATCTTAGGGAAGTACCTGTAGAGCTCTGTGCTTAGCCCAGTGCCAGCACAGACCCAGGACTCTGGTCTGACATGCATGTGGATTTACAAGTATGCGTTTCATGGTAAAAGCACCTTACAGTAAGTATGCCAAAAAAAAGTACAGAACCAAAACACCACCACCCCAAAAGAACCCCAGAACAAAATCAACAGAGAGAGCAGCTGAGAAAGAGATTCCATAACATGCAGGTCTGTCACAACAACAGAAAAAAGACTTATATAAATGAAAGAGATTGCATCAGAAAATCACAGGGAAGCCCCCAGCCCTGGAACTCAGAGACATTCTCATAGACAGAGTATCACATACATATATGTCAGAGAATATTTGAAGAATCCAAGAATGGGCATTGAAAAAGGGGGCAGTTTCCCTTCAATAAGAGACAATCCCAATCAATATATCATTAAAGAGATTACAGAACTAGAAGAGAGATGGGAACTACTAAATCCCAGACATGAAAATCCAACATTCAGCAATTCTCTGAGGCAACATTTTGATGGTTGAACTGCACTGTGGGTCTACCGTGGTACTATCATTCTATCACAGCTATTATCCCTGCTACTCAGCGTAGCACTATCATTCATATTCACAGAGCAGTTTTCTTTGTCCCTCTGTCTCCATACTTTTGCTTTTCATGTGTAAATCTTTCTAGTGATATCCACAGTTATACTGATGAGCAAAAGATTTATCATAGAACACTTCAGGTCTCTCATCTCATGGGCTATAATTTTCAGACTGTGGGTCAGGGCCCTTTCCATTTCACTGAAACACCCAAGAGACCAGTTTATCTGCAATGTGAATTTCCCATACCTTTAGTAACTCCTACTCAAGAGAAGATGTAAACTACCATTCAAAACTGACAAGAGCTCCACCTGTTGAAAGAAAGCTACAGTATTTTAGGCTTTTGGCTCTTCAACTCCCAGCTCTACTCCAGTGAATCCTTCCAAATCTGAAACAAAGGCAGAAAGGGTGCAAGTCACTTAAATACTCTTGTGACTTCTTGCTACAGTGAAAGAATTAAAATGACTCTGAGAAAACTACAACCATTCCTTTCTCCAGTCAGCCTCACCTTGTCAGACACTAGCTTTTATTCTTTAACTGTTTGGCAGTTTAACTTCTGGCTTTTGAAGTGCTGAAGGCCTTTCCCTGTCTTGCCTGGAAATTGCTAATCTTTCTCTTTGGAATCCTTGAAGCAACGTCCTTAGGCTAAAATGTCAAGATAAGATTCTATGTTATTGCCTATTCTCCTTTCCATTTTGCATCCACAGTCTGACATCCTTTAAAGCAGTTTCTGCTATCCTCATTACAATTTCCGAGAACTGGGAGGAGTAGAACTTTTCTTAAAAAGTAGAACAAAAGTAGAAGCTCAATTAATTGCAGACACTTTAGAAACTCTACTACTTTCAATATTCTGTGCTAACAGTACTATTAACTACTTCCTTCATCAGTTAAGTGTTTGGGTTTGTTTTTTCAATCAAGCTTTTGCAGGATTATAGACATTATAACTTGCCACAAAAGTTTCAACATTCCTGAAATCCAAGCGTGACACTGGCTTTTCTTCACAATTTCCCATTTCCATTTTAGCAAAATGTTATGTAGCAGAGTTTTTAAGGATAACTTTTTAAAAAAAAAACCAAAAAACCAAAACAAAACAATTTATTAGGATTTGTTTTATTTCAATTGGCAAGAAAACATAAAGAAAACAATTACAACTGATTCAAAAAGTCTATTCACTTAACAAAGCCAAGCATTAAAATAAAATTATTGTTCTGGTTTCAGCTGCTAAGAGCAATATAACTCATCATTCAGGATCAAACCACCAATGTCTACTTATAACAGGGTATGGTTATGTAAAATTAAGGCTGGCATCGCATTGTGCTCAGATACTTGAGGTTTGGATCCTTAACTATGAATTTCCTCCCTTTTATGATCTTAAGCCAGAGAACAATGGCTATGTTTTAATCTTGCCTTTTGTAATTTTCTTGGTCTTTTCTTTCAAGTGTTTACATACAATGATACAACCCTGAGTGATGCCACAAAGTAACACATCATTGAAATCTAGTGTTTACCACAGATGCTATGATATCATTCAAGGTTGAACAAATTTTTTTTTTCCCTTGGAATGATGATGGATTCATTACAAAGAAGCAATTTTTTTCTTTTTTTATTGTCATTCACCCATGTCTGGATCAGAAGGCATGTTTATGATTAAAGGCTGTAATATTGTGATTCACCAAATTTATTCTAAATTATTTTCAAATGGAAAAAGAAAGAGATATCTGGAAAGAACCTTCAGCAGCATTACCAAGTCCCTTTGTTCTTATATTGTAAAGACTACATGACTGAATTCTGCACCAGATTCTCTTCAGTCATTGCAAACTGGTTTGACTTTACTACAGCCAACAAACAATAACAAGACATCATTTCATTAAATAAAGCAAATTTGCACAAGCTTATTGTCTCCTTAATCTAATATTTTCTTTTTCATTACAATAGTGGCCATGCAAAATATAGGTGCATAAAAAAGACAATTATGAAGATGACAAAGAAAGTTAAACTCATCTGTTAGCAGTGAAAAAGGCTATAATAAAAAAAAATTTGTTTAGAACTTCACATTTTCCAAAGGAACTTGAACAAAACTACTGGTCTTTATTAAGCAACATAGAAGGGGGACTTCTCTTGCTGACTGGGCAGGAAAACCAACACTACTCCTTTCTTCATGCAAACCTCCTTTCATCTCAGACAGTCAATGTGACAGGCTTCTAAAAACATAACTTTAAGTTATAAATGTTAACATACTGTTAATTATAAATTAACAGTATTATAAAGATTTACCTGATGTTTCACCTTCCTATTAGACATATTGTATCTGATCCTCATTCTGCACTAAATATAAGTACATTACCAAGGGATTTAAGCTTCCTCAATTTTGTCAATGCCACTCAGTCTTACAGATTGAAAACTGTGATGCTGGTGCTGTTCAAGCATGCTCTCTCTCTATTTTATTTGCCAGCTAAAACTTTACTAACAGCTAAAACAGTACCCACTGCAGAAAAGCAGGTTAAAATAGCTTTCAGTCAGTTCTGAAACTACAGTATAAACACTGGTACCTTAACCTTCAAAATTTCTTTTAAGACTATACATTTTATAATATAACTAAGAATAGCACAACCTGTCTCCTTGCTTAGATTGTCATTCCTTTGTTTTGCAGACAGGTTAGTCGCTAGACAGTGCTGTTTCCACTCCAACAACATTTTTAAACAGAAGACAGAGGTGCCCATTTCTTAAACTTGTTTTTATGGCATGCACAGAGCAATTCAAAAGTATTGTTACCCAAGGAATACAGAACCTGTCATATGCTAGAGGTGCCCATGGTGTTGGTCGTGACAAAAAGGAGGTGAGGTGCAGTGTGTGCTTTCTGTTCTCCCCTTTCAGGAGAAGTCTCCACTGTGATCTGCATACATAAGTGTAACACTGGATTGGCATTCAGATCAGACACCATCCATAAATCCATGTTCCATTTTCACTGTGACTCTCAAATTCATTGTCACTACAGAGGACTACCTCATCTCTTGTTTTTACCTTGCTTGGCTTCTGCTTGGTTCCATTAATGTTGTTTGACCGTGTGCAGGGTCCAAACAGATGCCATAATCTTGCATAATTTGACTATTGGAATAACCAGACAAAAAGGTTTTTAAAACATTAAGAAATAAAAAGACCGCAAAAGAAGATGTCTAATCTTTAAATAATTTGAAAAAAAAAACAGGACCTAGATGACTGAATATATTTTTCTTGCTCATAAATGTCTAAAATAAAAGGCCAAATATCCAACAGAGGAAACATTAAAGAAAGAATAGATTGTTTCTGCACAGATAATACATGCTGTCTTTAAATATATAATGCTGGAGGAATAGGATAGGGTATAAAATAATCCACATAAGTAACCCCTCCTGTATTCACATTCTTGATGTATAAACAGACAGATTAATTTCACACTGCACCTTGCTTTCCAATACACAGAAGAAAACAGTAATACAGATTTGCTTTTCTTAATGCATAATAGAATTATTGTGCAATGCAAAATGCAATCTTTCTATTTCATTCAGTAACTATTTATGTAGGAAGCTAAATCTAGTGTTAAAATAAAGTGTGCTTTCTCTCTACAGAAGTGTAACATAAGGCCTTAAGAAAGATAAGGCCCCAGAGGCTTGTTGACCAGCTCTGGAGATAAAATATTTCCAGGATGGAGAATATCACTAGTCATAGAGCTTCATACAGTCTCACTATTTATATCTCACTATTCTTCCTGGAAAAACTAACAAACAAACAAACAAACAAATTTTTAGTCAACCTTTCAAGCTACATTACACAAAAGATGTTAAAAAAATGGCTGATGAACAGCTATGCAAAAGAATTCTAATAATTCTAATCTAGCACAGCTTCTCTCATCTGCTTCAGGAAAAGCTTAGAACAGCCTTTTTTTTTTTTTTTTTAAAGAAGCAAAACTAACAGTTTATGTGGTAATCCAAATTGGCAGAAAATCTAGAATTATTTCTTTTTATTAAGATAAATGGAGCTACAAACCCTTGGTGGTCAAGACAAGAAAAATCTAGAGGAAAGCTCATTTCAAAATTCTTTTAAAATCTGTTTCTGTTAATGCTTTTAGATATTGTACAAGAATATACATCATTGTTAAAAGGAGATTCCCATAATTATCTAAAGAAATTAGCCATATACCTAGAATGGTAATAATTAATTAAAGGTCCCATTAGACTTAATGTTTCTTTCTTGAAAAGAATATCTGGTTCTTGTTTAAACTTTGAATCTCTGTTCTTTTGGTGTGGGTACTGTTATCCATATACAGAAGGAGCCTCTGGCACTGCCACATTATAAACCAGGAATACCACTGAAAACACACCTGATCACTCTCTTGTTTTCCTTTGGTTTTTCTTGTTTTGTTTTTCCTCAGAAGCTAAAGAAGCTATCTATATCCTAACACTTTGTTTCTATCAACAGCTTAAGAAACAAGTCCAAGACACTCCAGGCAGTGGAGCTATGGCAGATCTATGCAAGCAATTTTTCTGGTGGAGCAAGAGTCTACAGTGTAAGAAAAGCTATTTTGCTGGTATAGTTTATTTGAGTTCCTGAGACATCTATATACCGGGAAAGCAGCCCCACTTTCCTGTTTCCAGTGCAGCTTCTGCCACTGTGGCTGTGTCAGTTGAACTGTGATTTTCCCACACATCTAACCAACAGGACTCTGCCATTGACACTTTAAAGGATAGCCAAGCTTAGCTTGTGAAGCCGTTACAAGGATCATCTTTTTCCATGTCTGCATGTGATATGATTTTGTGTGAGATGGAAAAGTTATTAAAAATTTGTCAACCCAAATGTTCTGTTTGTGAGCTGGAGGAAAACAACACAAAAGATACACAGAACAATGCTTAAAAGAAAATGTTGCTGTATTTTCATCATATGAAGGAGGATTAGGAGGTGGGCAGTATTTTTTTATTTTTTTTTTTTTAATTACCAGTGTCTTGCTTGCATTAATTACAAGAAACATTTGAGTCAACTGTTCCTGGCTTGGATTAATTTCATGATTCAAATTATCCTGAATTTACAACACATTTGTGTATGTGTGTCTCATATTGGGACAGTTTTAATCTTAGTAAAGATTAAGAGCTCCTGTCTGCTATATTTGATTGCTTTCTGTTCTATTTTGTTCTCGTATAATAACTACCCTTCATGATTCAAAAGGCATATAAATTTGATCTATATCCAAAAATTTAAAAATAGGGGATGTGACTTGGAGCAGGATTTTCTGATCCTCTTTATTCATGATGGAAGTACCAGCCAGCTTTGAGGCCACTAAATTTTACATGTGCATGAACCTTGGTGGATACATTTTTTGAATGCTTTTTCTCCTAGGAAAAGGATATGGAGGATATGGAAGAAGTGTCAGTTGCTTGACATAGAATAAAACTGTTCTATGCAGCTGCAGTCTGCAATGAACACGATGGGAGGACAGAGACTCAGTCTGTGCCAGGGGACATGAGGAGTGATCAGGCTGCCCAGGGAGCTGGTGGAGTCACTGTCTCTGGAGGTGTTTAAGGAAACACAGGATGTGGCACTTACTGCCATGGTCTGATTGACAAGGTGGTGTTTGGTCACAGGTTGGACTCAATGATCTCAGAGGTCTTTTCCAACCTAATTGATTCTGTGATTCTGAATATGGAAAGTCACAGACAAGCAAAAGTGAGTAGAGAAATTTGCCTAAGTGCATGAGCCTTTCCTCTGTATAATTCCACTGGTTTCACAGACATACTGCTTCCATGGTTCCCAGCAACAATGTTACAAAATAGTCTCATGACTGTACTTCAAGAGAAAGGCAGGCCTTCTTTTAAGCTAGTTCTTTCATCACTGGAGAAAATCCAGTAGTAAATTGAATGAAATGAAACCTGTCAGGATAAAATATTACAGTTCTAAAATAAACAAAAGCCTAGACATACAAACTGGAGTTTGAAACACCCTTTACACATTCTTTTCTCATTATTTTCTATGAAAAACAAGTCAGTTCATTCACTATGGGTCAGATGCCCAGTAACTCACACAATCAGCACATAACACGACTCATAAGCAAGACCCAGAACTGCCAGAGAAGACACCTCATGTCTGAAGTTTTCTTCAGACTCATAGATTATCAACAAATTTTGATGATAAATATATGCATTTTTGTACAGCTGTCAAAACTTTAGTGAGGACTCAAATGCTTTTTGAAATATAATTAGGCTAGTGGATCAAATTATTATCAAATTACTCACCATCTTAACAAAAGTTTACCTGTCACACTTAATAATGAACTAGGTTTTATACACACATTTCACCAATCACAAAATATCAACATCATTTTATAAACTTCTTTCTGTATTATGAAACACTATGACTGTAACTTCAGCATGGACTGGAAACATATATGCATACTCTTCCCATGAGGCTGAAAAGAGATCATGAATGATTTCACCACTGTATACTTTCCTCCTAGTAGAAAATAAAGCTGGCTCTGAGATTCAAAAGTCAGACTTGATTGCCTGTCTAAATCAATTTAATCAGGACTGTGACAATGGCATTCCTACTTCAGATGAAATTATTTGTTTATGAGTTGTATTTAGAGGTTTACCTGACTATTGAGAACACAAACACGTAACGAGATGTATTTAAAGAAAAGCATATTTATAAAAGCAGTTTAAAATCTAGTGCAATAGTCACTCCTTTCCACCACCAAAACTGTGAGCTCTACTGTTTTCTACTAGAATTTCAGAGAAAGGACTTAGCAGCATTTTCAGTGTACAGAACTATGCTATGGTATTATGTGGAACCAGATCCAAGGGCCTGGACAACCCCCCTGCAGTCCTTGGGATTTTACAGTGCAGTGATATAATGTTCTCCCACAAAATATTACTCTCTGAAGAGCCTGATAAATGTTTATCTTGGGCTCTCTTCCCTTCCTGTTTAAAGAGTATAGTTTCTATACTCTTCAATAAATTTTCTGGTTTAAATTTAACATTTTCATATCCAACCTTCCAACATTTCTATGCTTGTGAAATTCATTCTGTTGTCTGCTGTAACTACAAAAATATGACTAGACAACATTGCTGGCTTGACTGTTAACAAATTCAGCTGTTTCTAAAACATCTGGGTCATACAACTCTGTCAGATTAATTCGGAGTTCAGGTTCACATTTTATTTCATCTTGCAATACAGTATCATTAATAAATTGTGCCAGGCTGCACAGTCTGAATGAAATCTATAGGCATTTATTTTCAAATTGGCAGGTCTTACTTTATGGCAAAAACAGAAAGTACTTTGGACCTGATTAGAATAAGAGATTTGATAATCAGGTTGCCTTGGCAAGAACAAACAGAGCTTTGAAGATTGCAAGAAGATTGGATCTGTCTGGTGACAGAGAAAATTTAATCAAGTAGAAAAGATGTTGCAAAAATGTATAAGTTTGTATGTTTGTATGATGTTTCACTCAATCATTGCAGTAACAAATTACTAGCCTTCCTAGAATGGTATATAAGCTTATGTAGCCCACAGTAAATTCGGATTCTGATCACCACTCAGTTCTCCCTGTCTCTCTCCATCGCCAATATTACTTTATTTGTGAGAGTACAAAACTTGCATGGAACTCTTTAATTAGAAACAGAAGTGCTTTAATGATGTTAGGATCTTCCACATCTTTGCATTTCCCACCAGGTCAGCAGCTGAAGGCCTTGCACTTTTGTACAAAATCTAATAAAATTATGGAAAGTGACAGCAAAGAGAAAATTAATGGATCTTTAATATATTTCAAGACATGATGGAGTCCAAATGGGAAAAAAGAAAATAGGAAAATAGATGTAAGAAAATGGGCAGACTATGAGAAACAGGAAGTCTACTGGAAATAATAAAGTATATTGGGAAAAAATTGAACAACCCACACAGAGAGAAGAGATAACTGCTTTGAGAACAGTAATTGCTCAGGCTGAAATTTGACACAGTCTCTCCTAACTGATTGAAAAGTTGATGTTCAATCTGATGTCTCCAGAGGAAAGCCTGTGGTGTTCTCACCTCAGACCCTAGAATATAGTAGTCCTCTACATTAGAAACATATAGAGTTCAGAAGACTGGACATTCCTGTTCAGGGAAGTATAGGGCTTAAGCTGTTTGGGAACTGTCACCTCCATATGGGTGCACCCTGTTGAGCCCCAGTGAATCAACAACTTATAGAGAAGCTCTAGAGGTGGTCAGTACATTTTTTTTTAAATGTACTCATGCTTTCAAAATCTACCCTCCTTGTTTTTCATAAATGTTTTCCACAAGTATTCAGAAACTGGACCCATACTATTACAGATTCATACTTATTCTGTTTGAAATAGACTAAGCTGTACTAGACAAATTGGTTGCACTTGTAAAATAGTATTTAAACTGAAAAGAAAAAAAATACATTTGAACACACTATGACAAAGAATAAGATACATTTTAGGCAAAACTGAAATTAAAAGTTGCAGTAATTTAAAACATTTGTCATTTTTACTTTTTCAGAGTTAAATGTTTTCCTTTTGAAACAAACTTCTATTTCAATTTAATTCATATGTCAAAATATACTAGGTAACAGAAAAAGTAGAATCAAAGAGAAATATTACTTCAGTAGTTTTAGCTTGTGAAAAATAGGTTGCAATACTCTTCTCTCTCCTCCACCATGCTTCCCTAGCTGCTGTTTAAAGCTGTAGGGCTCTGTCCCATACTACCTGCAGCATTACATCCTGCAGCCTTTTCTCAGAGCTGAGGCACAGAAGGCCTGCAGTATTCACCTCTGCTACACTAATGGCTTTCACACCACTGCAAACTGAGCCAAGATGCACAACAAAATCACAGCTATGCTGGTGCAGGCGCTTGGCTCACACCTCAGGTAAGTCCTGATCTCTATTGTCCCGTTTTTTACAAAGGGCTGGAGTCACATTCTTATTTCCCATTTGCTCCCTATAAATTCTCCATTCAAAAATGTGTGACTGAAGCATTGTCATGGAAACAGTAAAGGCTAAAACTTTACTTTAAAAACAATCTTGTAGAGTTTTGGGCAGTTTTTCTCAGACCACAGCTGCTACATGTTTTCAAGCAGAATCATAGCGGATATCACTGTTTCAAGAGAACAACATGAATGGTGACCCTCTTTATACTCCCGAAGGGTGGGAAGACTGGAGTCTTTCTGCTTCTTTTCCCCATTTGTTCAGTATTCCTGCCTGCTCCTCACTACTCTTTTGCTGGCACACATAATTTTGCTGCCTTTGCCATTCAGCACCAACTTATAAAACATTACTTTAAACAGCCACTGCTGCTGGCCTTGCCCTCCCTATGAAATTGTATGACCACGATAATGACAGGGATGCTCTGCAGTGAATTTCCCTTCTCCTGCATTTCCAACTGACAATGGAACTGAAGAGAGGGGAACATTTTATTTATATGAATCTCTGATCATGGGATCATTGGGTAAGTTAGTTGTAAGAAACTTCAGAAAGTCTCCACCCTATCCTCTGGCTGGGTCACCAATGACATCAGAATGGGTGGCCTGGGGGTTTATTGAACCAGTTTTTGAAAGACTGCAAGGATGGAGGCTGCAAGACTTCTCCAGACAATTTGTATCACTGACCATCCTCATGGTTAAAATATGATTGTATTTGAATATCCTCCTACTGAAACATACTCTTGGGCCAAGCAATCCTCATAATAAGCATAAGGAACATAAATTTACTATTTAACTATTGACCTCACCAAATGAGATGCAGTGCTGCTTAAAGGACAAAAACAAAGTAAATTGGTGACTTTTGGGGTACTTCTAATCACACTTTTGCTACCTGGTGGCTGACAATTTACTTAACTTCCGTCTCAGCTTCCTCATTTACATAGAATATATAATGAGTCTACTGACTGTAGAACCTTTTGATGTAAATAGAAAATGATAGGAAAAAGGGTAACTGATAATGATGATTACTATATTTATATAAGTAATTACTATTGTTAAAGCAAAATATTAAACTATACATATATACATATGTGTGTGTCTATGTTTATATGCATACACATTTAGTTCCTAACATAGCTATAACCATCCTATCAGTAACTGAATTAACCTCATCCAGATAGGTAATATCTAAATGATATGCATGAATATGAATACAAATATATACATATATATATATACAAATAAATATATATAAAAAACTACACAAAAAATCATACTGCTTTGTGTATGCATATGCATCTCCTCACTTAACTTTAAACTGTGATGGTCCTAACAAAAAGGTTACCCTTCCATAAGACAAATCAAATTTCTTTACATTTTACACCCTCAGGGAAGAAAAAAATCTATAATTCTTGTTATTATTTTGTTTCCAAGGCCACTGAAAATACAGGAACTGAGCAGTTTGATCAAAATTCCACAGCACTACTCCACCCCTATGACAGTGTATGTTAAATAATCTTCTGCTCTTACCCCCTTGGAAGACCTTCCTGAGCAGATTGTAAAATATCACAAAGGCTTAGCAAACCAAGCCTTCAGAAGGGTGACAGATAAAGTTTTTTAATCTATAAGGGGCTAAACAGAGGATGATCTGAAGAAAAAAATTGTTACTTTGCAGCTTTTACAGAAATCATCTTCTTCCTAAACCAGGTTACAATAGGAAGCCAAACAAAGCAGACAGATTATTAAGAGACAGAAGAGTGCAGATGAAACCCTACTTCAACAAGCAGTACAGAACCACAGTACAAGTTGTTAATATAGGTCATGTTAAGACTGCTCCTCACTTAAAAGCATTGCTTTATAAGGTTACCACTGAAAGTGCACTTGTACATTCTGGCTCCGAGATCTACTCAAGTACATGGTACAGATTTCTTGCCAACTTTGCTACACAGCTCTTATTATAGAACAAAAATACCACACCTATAATCAACAAATACTAGACATTCTGTACCACTCTAATGATGTTCACACTGAATTTTCTTTAGAAGAGTACACATCACTTTCAAGCACACGTACCTGTATAAAGCTTACAGAGTGATCCCTTTTAACCATTACTTTACACATTAAATTGGATGCTTTAATTGATGTCTTTAATTAACCTCTTCTGCAAGACAATCAAGGAGTACTTTCTGCTGTCTAATTGGAAAGACAGGGAAAATTTAGTAAGAACAGATAATTTATCAATTTATTTATCAGTGTAGATTTAAAATTATATAGATATATAGATACATGTGTGTGTGTGTGTGTGTATGCAAGAATGTGCTGATTACCACAATTCCACTGTTTTCTTAGAATTTATTTCTTCATCACTACAGGAATAATAATATCCTCATTGTCTATGACACTTTTTCTCAGTACTCAAAGAAAACAAAAAAAAACCACCATCCTAAATTTCCCTTCTACTCTTGCAAGCCTGCATTCTTCCCCATTGGATGGATTCACAGAAAAAGAGGAGTGGCCACAGGAGGGATGACTTCTGTTAGCTTAAAGAAAAAACATTGCAGCCCAGTTCCAGATCTTCCTCCAACATTGCTCAAGCAGAGGGGATTTTTGAATAGACTCACTTTGAGGGAGGCATGGGAGAAAAGCACCTCTGATCAGAAAGCACAGAATACAGCAGGACTATAGTGTGTGGAGAAAGGCACACCCTTAGTGCCATGGGTTTCACAATAGGAGGATGTGTGACAGGACCTAAAAGTTGGTTATGTGCTTCTGAGTATTTATAACATGATGCTGTCAGTCAGGCAGAAAAGCACACAACACAAATAGGATGAGATATGTGGATCAGGCCAGTAGAATAACTAACACATCAGACAGAAACTTCCATCATGTTCATAAGACAACAAATTGAGACAGGCATTTCCAAAGTTATGGTGGACATCTAATTAAAATATTTTCATTGCATTGACCTCTTCTCACCCACACAGTTCCAAATGGCAGTGGTAGAAGCAGGTACTGAGAACCTGGGAAATTAAAGACTTTTTTATTGTGGTAATTAAATATAGACTCCTATTTGAAAAGGTTGACACTGCCTTCCATATAAATTGATCCATTTGATTAACCAGAACAGATTTTGGACAAGTGAAAACATTTTGATGAATGCTTCCCAGAAGGAACATGGGGACAAAGAGGCAGTTTAAGGGAAGCTGTGAGCGAAACTCAGACTGAAAGGGAAGGGGAAAGGAAGGACACCGGGCCTGAGCCAAGCCCTAGTTACTGCTTTTAACATGTGCCTGGAAATGTATATATGTGAGTATAAGAGGGAAATGAGCCAGAACAAATAAAATTGCAAAGTAAATGCTAAACATGTTTTTCTTCTCCATCTCATGGGAGAATAAATATTTTATCCTGCTACAGTTCTATTATTTATCTTCTTCATACCACATCCAATTGGGAAGTGAAACTGTTAAGACTTAATGTCAAGGTTTAAGGGAACTGATTCATTTTGAGTTCAAATGCTACACTTTGGCAGTAGAACATCTGCTTCAAATGTTTCAAAGGCTCTTGACATTTACAACACTATGCCCTGAAAAAATCAAGCAACTGAGAGCTTCAAAAACTGAACATTCTTTGCAGTGCATCCCTTGCACTCTCTATATTTTCTTGGTGCAGAATATAATGTACCATTCCTCACTAAGAATTTTATTTCAACAATGTAGTAATAACACTCTTTTTATTAGGGAGATAAAAATATCCCTCATTTCTTAGTATAAATAAAGCTGACAGGTTATACAAAAAAAGCGGGGGGAAATGAGAAAAAAGAGGTTTTCAGAAACTACAATTTTGTGTCACTATTTGTCTGGATTTTACAGTCATAACTTTTCCACAGTGAACACTAGTTTGAAAAAGGATTAAAAATCATGTATTTTCATACATCTTATGGGTGTTTCTGAGATTACAAAACAAATAAAAATAATGGAATTTTCCCATTGTAATAATTTTCTTATTTTCCTGCAAGTGACCTTAGAACTCATAAATTTAAAAACTGTAGAAATACATTTTAATTGAATCTCTTATATAATAAAAGCAGCCAAAAACTCTTAGCATGAAAAGAATGCAATATCAACTTCAAGGCCAAATTTACTGTATTTGCTTACTCTAAATAATAAAAATCATCATGAGAAAATTCTTTGTCCTCAAAGGATAACAAATACAAATCATATGTAAAAATTATAACTAAAAAACAATCCCATCCTTAATGTGACAAAATAAGTAAAAGAACCAAGTTTGACTTGAATTTATATGTCTCATATGAACAGGGTGGGTCAGTACCAAGTATATACCTTACTTCATGGGAGTAAGATTGAACAGCTTCTGTGGGCTGCCCAGTGGTCCAAATTAATATTTCATTTACATTCAAGAGAGGCTATGCAAAATAGCAAAACTGTTGGTCCCACTTAATTTCTACTGATCCATCAACTCCCTATGAAAATCCTCAATCCAAGCTCACACCCCATGCCAAAAAACAATGCAAAATATCATCATTTGTAGAGACATATTCCTTAAAATCACAGGAAGATGAAAAATATATGTACATGAATATGGTCTTTGGACTTAACTCATTCATTGAGTCCTTTTTGGATCATAAGACCATTCAGTGGAAGACATGAAATGTTAGAAAGATCTTAAAAGCAGGCAGCTCTTCCCTGACAGGATGGCAGTGGGTCATTTTAAGGGTGCAGAGTGAGGAAGATGCTCATGTGTCAAAGGAAAATAATTTCATTGCCTAGAGAACAGTGACCCACACTTAATTTTACTGGCACCAACACATTATCTCTGGAGTAAGAGTTGCTGCAAAAGACTGCAACACTGGTATACCTGGCCCTGGCTTTAGCTTTCCAGGAAGAAAGGCAAGCTCAAAAGGGTATATGCATAGAAAGCTCAAGTCAGCACTAAACTGGGACACGTGTTATGCAACCAAATAAAGTGGGAAATTTTTCAAACACTTGGGCAAATGTCATAGCAGGGAAAAAAGATGCTGACCAGGATGTGAATGATGCCAAGTCACTCTTCCAGAGAAGTCTGCAAAAACAGCTTCATAAGAAGGATTCCAGTTTTCAAACACAGATGTTACCAAAAGAGGCTAAAAAGATGAGTTAAAGTTGTTGACTTAAAGGAAGCTCTCTTGACTGAAGTATCCTGCCAGTATATTCAAAATATTATAGTATGCCAAATATACATTTGTTTCTTCTAGTGTTCAAATGAACAGGTTATTCTGGTTCTGCTGCCTGTGTACCACTTTGTGAGATGTAGACATGATTGAGTATGAGATATTCAACAGCAGATTCCAATCCAGTATTAGGTAATAATGATAAATACAGGGTACTAATGACCATTTATGTCTCTCCAGCACAAAATGAACTACAGAAATGCACTTGCTTTCAACTTCAGAGACTTTTGATTGTGAAGCAATTAATCCCATCTGGATAAAAAAACATATTGAAAGTGTATTCTAAAATAGTCTTATCTGTCCTATTTTTTTAAGCTTGGAAATGCCAAATTTAAGCAAAATTCACAGTATCTTTTATCACTCATTACTCAGGTTGCCATTTTGGGTTTATGCCAAACTGTTAAACCATAGATACCACATCTAAATAAGATGGGACACTTTTTAATATATCTAAGCAAATGACATAGTAAAAGAAAGAGATGTTGACCAGGTTGTAAATTAAGCTGAGTCATCCTTCCAGAGAACTCTCCAAACACCACTACTCAAAAAACCCCAGCATAAATTATATTCTATTTGAGATAAGAATCTCAACAATGTATCATATGATCAGATCAACTTTCTACAGGAGATGAATATACATCAGCTAAGAAGAATGATACAGAAGCAAAACAGAACAGCTTGTGACAAGTGTTTCTTGGGAAGAAGCAGGAAATATTAACCTCCACTTATTCAGGTCCAAATTTATTTTGTCCTTTCTTCTGTAACTAAAGAACTATAAGCAGGAGAAATGAAAGATACTGCAGTTATGGAAAAAACTGCAAATTAAGTACAGAGACCCTGAGCTAGCTTTCAGCACAAATACTGACTGTAGTCTAGCTGCCACTGCAGAAATATTCCCTAGTGATACAGCAACAGCAAAAGTTAGAGCAACCTGTCTTATCCCAAAATAATGAGTAAAAGGATCCTATGGAAAGGAAAATGTCTTTGGCCTTAGAAACAAGGCTCATTTCTTTGTTATTAAGTACTATTTAACTACACATAGATTTTTCTTTCATGTCTGTTTACTGATAATGGAATATTTTCAGGTGAATCCATGTGAACAGTTTCTAGAGCTTTCCAAATGTGATTAATTTAGTTGGACATCATCTAAGTGGCTTGTATTTTGAGCATTCATATTGTGCTTGGAACAAAGAGTGATTGCTTTGCTTTCCTTTAAGAATTCCTTCAAAAACAATTCTTTAGTTCATTACTGAATTCTCGTGCATTTTATCTGTCTTATCAAGATGAGTGTTAACAAGAATCCCACCTCATCATCTAGCATAAAAAAAAAAACTTAAATAAATTCTTAGATCTGTTTCTGTTCTGTGCAATACTTAAATTAAAATAGGTCTCTTCCAACTGAAATACTCTCATTGTCTTCAGTAAGAATTCATGTGAATCAATTTAAGCGATTCCATAAGTTTAGATGCATAAGGATGCTTTTTTAAATCACTGTTGATTATATATTTTCAACCACCAAGTCATTGCAAAAAACATCTTCCTTTATATCTTTACACCATCAGTTTTTGTAATGTTTCTATACTCTGAGTGCAGAGAATACAGTTCTTATGTCCTTAACATGTTGAGTGACTTAGAAAAAGAGGCCAGAATTATTTACTGTTCATAAACTTAATAAACTAAACCATTTTTTCCAGTTACTGATTTTCATGATTCCATGGCCAAAATCTGTAGTTCTTGCAAACATACTCTTGCTGAATAGCACTCTTAGAAGTGCTCATACAGGTGCACAAACTTCTCCAGTGGAAGAAAAAGCACATCTCTGTCAATATTATACTCAACTTCTGGTAAACCAATCAAATACACACATGGATAATCTTATCCACATGTTAAAAGTTCCCAGTATTAGGGAAATACACCACAAGGGCAAGCATAAGAATATCAGGACTGCCACAGCTGACAACACTTCCAGGGCTGACAACACCAACCAGACATGCAGAACTGCATGGGTTACATACCTGTGGGTAAAGGACTTCCAGAAAATTTGCAGTACTTTAAAAAAGTCAGACTAACTTAAAAACCAAGCAGTTCTAAACAATTGAGGGCCAAAGAATTTTTGGATAGCACTCTTATTAGACAAAAAAATTAGACAAGAAAAATTATTTTAAATGAAAAAAAATATAAATCATTAATCTAAAACCTAGGAATTTTATAGTTTTCAAATAACTTTTGGTAAATACCAGTTCCATGAAATACTTGTATTTTATTAGCCATGGACACAGATACCATGCCCTGTAAAAAACAGTACTATCACTGCCTTGAAGAACTTCAATAACCTTGCTTCAAAACTCATTTTTCTGAAGTCCGTAATCCAGCCATGAAAAAATACACTCCAGGCTGAAACCCCACATTCAGAAATTTTAGTCTACAAGCCTCTTTCAGTTTAATTTGGTTTAAATTAGTCTTTTCATGTTGAAAAATTGACAAAAAAAAAGCTCTGTGGTTTTACTTTTTAGAAAAATATTCTTGTTTCTCAGAATAGCTTTGAATTTCCCTGTTCTATTTGACTTGTGAATTAATAGAACAAAATTTAATATGAAGTTTTAGGTTAATTTACCCCCTAATCTGTGAACTGAAACCATTCTATAAAAGTCAATGACAAATTCAGTCTATGCATATGGGTGATTAAGAAACTAATACTGTTGAAAATACATAATATATACCTGCTACTCTTCTATAAAGATATCCAACATTGTTCAGTGTGTATGGATACATCATTCCAACAACATTTCTGATTTTCTCCAGCTGTGTACTCTCTTTACCTCAGCAGTCACCTCCATTTTCTACTCCAATTTAGACAGTAGTTGCTTCTGTCTTGACATCATATCCACATATCCCTCTGCCATATTGTATGTGGTCAATCAACAGGTCCACTATAGAAATTCATAGTGTCTAAAATCATTATGTTTCTCTGAGATATAATGAAAAATGAGTTGTGAAACCTTGAGAAAAATTTAAAGCCAGACATAACTTACTTTTTGCTAAGGAATTGAATTAACTCTTCACAACTTGCAGTCCCACTCCACCTGGACAGAAATTTTCTTATAACTCATATGTAATACAGGAATCATACCCGAAGTTAGGAAAGTCATTATTCTGTACTTGACACACAGTTCTGGCTAAGCAGTTTGCTGTGTGGAATGCTCCAACTGGCACATGCTATCATGCTTTAAGGCATTAATCAATGATCTGCCTTCTTTTGCCAGTTAAAAAATTAATCTGTCTACATGTCATACAGAAACAACCTTTTCATTCAGAAATGTCTCATGATTGGGATCTATCAGTACAGCTTAACTTCAATTGCTCTTTTTACTTTTACATATACAGTTAATCAAACTTGAGGAAGCACCTGTTTCCAATAGGATCTATCTAATATACTAGTTTTTGATTCCTGGCATTTAAAGAAAAAACTTGAGTATTTGTGGCACTTTCATAGACCCAGCTTTCTTCCTACTGAGATACACGTTATAATTCAGAACCATTTAAATTAAACTGCTTGCAAGAACAATTGAAAGTTAAATAATGAAAGACAGAGCAAAATCATAAATGATTCAAGAGACCCTTTGTGTGTTGAAGGAATCATTTTTCTGTGTACAGAGGGTTTGCTTTTCTGATTATACTATTAAAAATGGCACTCCTGTAATTCAAATTTGCCTTCCTATAATTTTGCTTTTATTTCAGTATTTCATTTCAGCTAAACTTGCCCCAGTTCAGGTCAAGATTTATGAATATAAAAAAGAAAACATCTCCATTAACTGTCATGTATTACTTGAAGAGAAATGAGCCTGACTTAGCCTTGCTCCTCAAAGAGCCTACAAGGCAAAGAATCTCTCCAGCAAATTTTTCTCTACATGCAATTCTGGTTTAGACACAACTGTAAGTAGTCAACAATATGGTTTTACAAGTATCCATCAAAGCACAACTTGTGAGCCTCATTTCCCCGTTCTTTCTTTCAACAAGGCAGTCTTGGCCTTGCAGTGCATCTCTCAATATCTTAAATTCATAGTGTGACAGGATATATTACATAACCATCACTCTACTAAAGCGGAACTTCAAAAGCAGAGAGACAGCAACACTTCATCCGAAATGGAACAAAGTATTGGATAAGGTACAGCAGGGAAAAAGAAATTTTAAAAGTCTCATCCATACATGAAAGCAGCAGTTTTAAATGTATTTTAGGATCACATACCTGCTTCAAGGTTCCCATAGGCTACATATTAAATTTTCACTAATCACTTCTTATTCATGTCCTGGTATGTCAACAGCATAAGAAAATAATTCCCAATCAGGCAGTTACTTCTATTTGTCCTAATTATGCAAGGCTTTGGAGAAAATATTTTGGCAAAACCTAAAAGAGTATAAATATTTTAAGCCTTCTCCAACCAATAAAACTATGTCTTGTGTTTGATTTTATTTCTCACAAAAAAAATCTGCAGCTGCTTAATTTTATGTCCATTATGTACCTCCATAGCACTCAGTTCTGTTGTTTTTTTGGAATGACAGGAAGATGTGATAAGTGAAAGGAACCAAGGAAATAAGAAGTATCATACATACTTTATCTACATCAGATATGTAAATCTTATCCCTTTTCTATCCATTTTCTCCTTCCTGTACACCTGGATCACATTACCTTCATTATCCTTCTTACAGTTCCCATTATCCAATAAAGAGAAATGAAAGTGCCAAATTCTTCAGTTTGATGAGCTCATTGGAGGTCATCTGACAAAATGAATATACTTCCTTCCACTTGCAGGTATTTCTTGCTTTCTCCTTGCATTTTTTAGAATAACAAAAGTCCTTTTCCCATAGCCAATCTTCATTGTTTTGTATGCCTGTTTTATGTAGCTTTAATTAATTCTACTGCCAGTTCTCAAAATCATTAATCATAATTCATCTGTTTTCCTAGTTTATGTGAATATGCAGATTTTTGAAGAATGCCACAGAAACCTGGCAAATCACAGCAGTACAATTCCCTTCTTTAAAACTGAACCGTAATGATAAAAGGAATCATGCACTTAGTCAAATGCCTGAGAAGGTATTTTAGTCTGATGAGGGGAAAAAAAGGAACTGACTTGTAAGTCCAGATGCTAGAATCCCCTAACAAAGAATAAGTTTCCTAGCACTACTCTGCAATTCAGTTCCTTAAGTAACAAAATAAATAAAAGTTGAAGTGGTTTAGGTATTCTTTTTTCTTATACTGATAAACTGCAATAATACCAAATACTTGAGTGCAATTTTATTGAGGAAAAAAGTAAGAAAGTACTAAACAAAAAAAACAAGAGTATAGTCAAATTTGAATTAAAAAAGGGTTAATTTGATCAAAGCTATGAAAACACCTGTTTTGACTATCTATAGGAGTACACAGCTCTCTTTGTAGGACAAAAGTTGCTTCTGCTTGAACAGTGCAGCTTCAGTATTATGTCAGTTAGTTAAATTTAGGTTTTTTCTTTATCAGTTCATTTATTTTGGTATCAGCAAAGTTAACTGAACAAAATTACATCCCTCTTTGCACATCAAGATGAAAGCCTAGGTTTTCAATCTACATAAATGTCTGTACTGCAAACCATTGCCTAAAATGATGTTCCTCTTTTAAGCCACAAGTAATCTGAGTTAGCAATTCCTAGTTGCTCTCCATTGCATCTCCTATGTTTCTTTCTGGTCAACACTTACTCTTCAGAATATCACCACATTTCCCTTCCAAAACAAATCTGTTTGCCCTTCTCACAAAACCTTTGAAGAAGAGTCTGAGGCAGAATTATCTAACACAATGCATCTTTAAAACAAGAAACCACTTACAAGAATAAATAGCAAAGAAAACTCTTCAGATAGAAAATTGGTATGTCTCTTGATGCAAACTGGTTATGGTATGTACCATGCCTGTAAATCAAATTAGCAAATTTAACAAACAACAGTTGGCAGGAAATGCACAGTACTCTTGCCCCTGGGCTGCTGTCCAGTAAAATAAAATAGTGATTTATTAAATATATTTAACATTCATGAGAACAGTCGTAACAGCCCTCCACAGGTTCAATTCACTTTTTTGTAAGAGGCTGTTTGCTCTTTGGGTATAAGGTACCATCCACAGCAGATGAACACAAAACTACACAGTTGCTAAGACTGGCTATTTTATTAAGAAACAGAAAATACACCCACTAAGAACTATTACTGAACAACAAGAGCAATCAGAGAACATCTACAGTGCAGGTTACAATTGCTTGTCCTGTCTTCACTATTCAATTAAGTCGCTATTGCCTTGATTCACCAAGTTACTTAAGCATATGTCTAATTTTATGAACATGAATAATCCCCTGAAGTCAAATGACTATTCACTCAATTAAAGTTAGACATATGCTTAGGTACCTTGATGAATTGAAGCCCATAATTGCCTGCAGTTGTTTCTGCCAATTTTCTGCAAATAAAACCCCAGAGTTTTGCCAATGAAAATGTGATACTATAATGCTTTTATCACTGAAGAAATTAATTTTATTTAATGCTTTTTCTTTAAAGTCTGTTTTTCTGCCCATGGTTATTGGTAAAGAAGTCATCAAAGTAGATACAACAAAGAAAATTGCATTGTAAATGTAAAATAAATATGATGGTTTGGTTTCTCTTCCATTAATTTCTAGGGAAAAAATGTCTGAAGTATGAAGTATAAACCTTGGAAAAGACATAGGAGACTTGCTATTTCAAGTAGTTGATATTGAATTCATTGGCCAGAGTCACAAACTGAAGAGCATTATGATTAATGGAATGAGTACGAAGAGGAGTTTCACTTCAGAAGGTTTCCAAGATAGGAAGCTCTGCAGTTCTTGAAAGAATTATGATCCTGATCTTACTGCAGCACCCCATGAAGTCTAAGGAAAGATTTACATCAAATTTTGAGAGGTGGATTAAACTTTTATTTTTCATAAACTATCATCTTCCCCTTGTTTTGGAAAAAAAACCACATACTTGTCAATACCTGTTAAAAGATGTTATCTTTAATGATTCCTAAAAGTTACGATTAGAAATAAAAGTGAAAGGAACGAATATTAAAAAAAGAAATATCTTTATGTATAAACAGAATGAAATCCTTGTAAATTATGTTCTTTAGATCTATTAAGACTTTTATAAACATGCTATTAAAAACCCAGCAACTCTAAACAATTTATAACACCACAATTCACAGCCTTTCTGTCTGATCTAAGGCTAAGTCAGGAAATGGCTGCTATTCTGTGGCTACATTTTATTAATATTGCATTAATATTAATTATACATTAATATAATATTTTATTAATTTGCACAAGAAAAATATAATTGTCAGTGGCCATAAGGTGAGAAGCAAACATAGTTTGTTATCCCATCTAAAAAGTCAGTATTCAAAAATTTGCCAATAGCAGCAGCTTTTGCTGGCAGAGAAAAATTATTGGTGATGAAGAACAGCATAGATAAGCTGTTAAAAATGCCCACAAAGTATAAATAAAAAATGTTAAACTGAGGAGAGTCTGAGGGATTCCTATTCTTTATTTTCTGGGAAACATCCTTTAATAACACCTACAGTAGACTCACCCCTGTAAACTACAAACATGCATGGCAGCAGTAGCCTACAAATTTCTTTCCTCGCCTGACATTTTTGATTAAAGGAATTGTAAAGGCTTTTCGATTCTTCATAAAGAATTATTTGGACAGATGCTTTTTACTTTTCTGCCTGGAAGTTCTAACATTTCCTTACATAAAGACAACATGGGTATAACCCACATTTGCCCACAAGGCTTAAAAACAAGTAAAATACATGCAGAAGGTAACTAGTTCTACCTTTGGAACTGTATCCAAGGTCTCTGAATAAAATTCACAGCTGTGTATAAACCACACATCCTGCTCTCACCAAGACTATCCACCAAAATAATTATCAACTTCAAAAATATTAGAAATAGCTAGAAAAATCACATTATGGAGCATTTAAAAATTTGTTTCAAAGAGAAAAAAAGTTAACTTGGCACTGCCCATATATATAAAAACGAGAATGACTACTACTTCCTACAAGCTGGTGTCTCAAACATTCACAATCAGAATTCGAGCCCTGGATCATACAGGAGAAATGGGAACACGCAATCAAGGTTTTCAGATATATGTTCTTATAAAATTAATATAGTAGGGGAAAAAAAATAAAAGGTGTGGTGAAAATCTAATCTGTAGTAGCTTAACCTGCTTACCCCTCCAAGATTACCTAGAAGAGGCAAATATGTTTGTTATTAATCTAACACAAGTATGACTTCACCAAGTGGACATTTCAAACTGTGTTCAGTGCTCCTGAGAGTACCCTTCCACAGCAAGTCCTGCTATGAACAGCAACGTAACACACAAAGTATTTCTCATGGCAACATATGGTCACTTAATAATTACCATTTTGGGTTAACATACTTAAAATACCTCTTAGAATGATTACTGGAAGAATCTGTTTGTTTCACTGATTTTAAAAAACCTATAAAGAAATACCTATAATTTTGTTAATACATTAACTCGCGGTTTACCCTTGAGAAAACAAAAGAGGAAACTAACCTGATTTTCCACTTTAAACTATGTTCTCTGAGCAACTTTAGTGTTAACATTTCTGCTAAGACTATCACTGCTTCAAATTTTCCCCTGAAGCTATGACTGTTCTGACCACAGTTTGTTAGAGTGATATACTGAACTTTAAACTTTTAAGAAAATGACACAAACAAATCCAAATAAAGCAAGCATGCACCTGCTCCCATCCTTAATTTTTCTCTGCATTTGGTGAGGTTGTCGAGTCCTCTTGTTAAATAATAGGTTGAATCACATCCTGGTTTAAAAAATAAAATATCCACAAATAGTTCCTTAAAAATCTCTGTCCTTTTCTTTCAAAAGTTTTATAACTAAACAGGGTTCAGCTCCCGCAATAACTCTACAGATTGTTTCCACCCACACAAAAAAAAGCAGCCTACTTACTGCACAACTTATACTCAAAATGTGTATCACTATTTTCTAACTGAAAACAAAATCAATTGTGTGATGTGTAGAGTTCATACTAACGTAGAGAAAATAAAATCCAATACATCTTGTTCAAACAGTATGTGAAATCAGGAAAGCTCACAAGAAGCAGGAGTGGAATTTCAACCCTCAACTGAACTGCTACAAATGGCAAAAGTAAATTTAGGGCCTTGAGGGGGTGAGAGCAGAGAAGGATGTGAGGGCTGAAATCCTGCAGCAATTTTACAATTGCTTTTTACAAATCATTCATTTCCAGATGACGAAAAACAACTTTGCAGACAAGGCAAGAACAGCTGAAAAGGAATAAAAAGACACCTTCCCTACAAATTCGTCATCTTTTCATTTTTAATTGCCCTCATTACTGAAATTCAGAGAAACAGTAAGAACATGTAAAGGAGAAAATAAAGCATTTTAAACCCCTTCAACTAGCCCATTCATGATCAGAGAGAAAAATCACCTAATTTGGAATTTATTTTTCTTTATTTTGAAATATATTCATTAAGACATGAGTTCTAGAATCTACACTATTTCTGCTCACCCCCATGTCCACACAAACAGAGCCCCAAGCAAATAAATACTTTTCCTGTTTATGTAAAAAAATTATGCAGGATTTCCTGAGAACATGATTTTCAAATTAGAGACAAACCAAACTGAAGAGTATGTGTTTCCTTTACCACAGGAAATGTAGTGGATTTGGTTTTAAACTCAATTTATATATCAATTAAAAAGCTGGAAGTTCTTATCTGTGACTGAGTTGTGGCAACTTTTGAAAGCTGAGGAAAACAATGCTCTAACAAGAATTTAGCTGTTGAAAATATCTTTTAGAAATGTTAAATTTAATAACTCTCCAGTGCATGTCTGGGATTTCTTTGTAATCTTCTTGAGCAATGTGTAATATTTTGGCAAAATCCCAGACCCTCTCAGTTAGTAGTAGAAGAGAAAAGGAAAGGTTATTAAGTGAATTTGTTGTCTCTCTTTTTTATAAGTTTTAGAAACTTTAAACATAAAAGAAATCTTGCTTTACATTAACTTCACCCTGTTGCTGGTTTCCAAAAATTTAGTGCAGATTTGCATGTGCTCCATATGTATCTTTCCAAATCTGCCTTACCTGCCCTAAGCAGTTACTGTGCATGTGCTGACCAGCTGTGAAGAAAGAGAGAGGGGGGAAGGGGAAAGGGGAAACAACTGAGCTGCAGACTTGGAAAGCCAAGAGCTGAATTTCCTGGCTTACCCTGTGGCCCACTTAATGTCTCCAGTCAGGTGACCAAAAGAGGCAAGTAAATTACACAGGAGCAGGCACTGGATGTCAAACAATAGATTATAGCCACACAATATTCAATTTCCTTTTCTAATCACTGTAGTCTCAATGTGCTTGAGTTACACCCTAGCTTGGCAAAATTTTATGGTTGCTTCTCCACACACTTGATTTCCAAGAGAACTGAGCATGATGTTGCAGTCCAAATACTCCTTCTTATTCTAGGAATTTGGTATTCTTAATTTTACTGACAGATTAATCTGAAAGGGCAATACTGGCATCAGAATGTTTCACTTACTGCTAATGTGATTTAACGTGATACAGCTCAATGCAGTATGATATCAATTGATTAAATCACAGTTATATGCAGCTGCATGAACAACAACCAAGAATTTGATTTTTTATAAAGTGAATTTTCTACATACAGTGAAGAGGCATTTGCAATCATTCCACTAGTTTTTAATACTTAACCTGCATTTGCAGCAAGATATGTTCTGTAAGTGAATATCAAATACTGGGCTCATGGATGTTACAAAATTAAAGAAAAAAATGCCTTGCTTCTCTGACTTTCTTCAGTTTTTAGTATTCATATTTGAAGAAAACAGAGAACTAGAATTATAAAAAGTAACTGCTGAAATTTTAGAACTCAAATGATCACTTCCAGCATCCCTTTTTCTCTCATACATTTTCATAATTATATTTTCTATCACTGGCTGATATTCATGAAGTACGGACTCAGAAATACCTTGAAAATAATGGTTATGATACAAATTACTGTTAAGCAGGAAAGCTTAGTCCAAATGGCATGCAGATATTCTTGTCTGTCATCCTTTTTCTGGTTACTTGCTTGAAGGGCATAGCTCTTACTTGGTATTTTAAAAGTCCTATCATATGCATTGGCAGTGTTTTAATTTCTTATTTGATGCTTCCCAGCTAGAGCAGATACTTAGCTCATCAGCTCGAAAAAGCAGCTGTCTGCAATATGGGTTCAGCAATTCCCCTATTCTGCTATACTTCAAATATTTTTTAAAAATGCTGTGCTAATCCCTCAACAATAAAAAAAGCAGCACTCTATTAATTTACATGTGGCAAACACAGCATCTGCCCTGCCTGAGCTGAAACACCCATCACGCCATTACTCAACCACCAACTGCTGCCAGTTCCACTGCAGCCACTTCCACAATGGTTTCAGAGACATTCAGTCTGCAGCATTTCTAATTCTCATTACAACTCTTTTACATATATGATTTCAGACATTCTTGGAGTGCGACATCAGAACAACCACAGCAGATCTGAATAGCATTTTAAATTTAGCGGATACTAGGTTTGTCTCTTAGCAGCCTTATAGACGTTAAAAGTCTGCTTATTCCCTAAAAGACATGGGTGCAGAGCATGGAAGCAATGTTATCAGAAAGGGTTTTGGGGAAGGGATGTCAAAGGGAACATGTATTGATGGAATTACAGCAGATGGTACAGTGAATGATTACATTATGCCAAGCCGCATACTCAGAATCACTCAGATCTCCCAAAAATCATAAAGCTGGCTTAAAAGCCATGAGATGCACTAAAACAAAAACTATCAGCATTTTTCACTTTCAGTATTTTTGGAGCTTTGGGGAGAAGCTGCCTTTCCTTCCAAGTCCTGATGAGTTGATACATTTCTGACGAGTCTGGTGAGTCTTATATACATTACCAAAAAAATGCCATTTGCATCTGGACAGTAAAGTCTCACTAAATCAAGAACAGGGTCTACATTCCCTCAAGGAACTGAAATCAAAGATGCAAAAACCAAATAACTGAGTAAGCTTTTATTAAAATGGAGGATAGACAAAGTCTAGCATACTGCCAAGTCAGCTTGGGTAATTATGCGAAGGAGTCAGCTGTCTTCCCTCTTTTTCCACCAAAGCAATTTTTGAAACTCATAATATCAGGGGAATTGGCACATTCATCAAGAGGATATTGTTTTAACTTCTGTTTCCAGGTGGAATTCTTAAACCATAGCATAGAAATTAATCAACTGGTCTTACATGTCCTTGAAGCTGTAGTGAACTTGCACTTTTAAAGGATTCAATTGGATTTGGGTGTCTATGATGCTGGGCACAGTAATCAACTTTGGTGATTAAGTTTGAGTGTCTAAGATGCTGGGCACAGTAATCAATGTCATCTGAAACTAACTCATTACCCTCTTGATTCCTGTGAACATTCACAATCTCCAGGAGCAACCCATCTGCCTACTATTTACAGTGTGTAATATGTTACTATTTTAGTTACTTGGTATTTGCATTAAAAGAATACCTACTGACTCTATTCTGCACTACACAAACATATACTCAGTGAATTCATTAGCACACCAACATGGCAACATGCAATGAAATTTGAGCTAGATCATGAAAATGCTGTGTTGAGAGCATACTTCTGAAAACACAGTGTTTTCAAGTGCTCTGATAAAGCACTTGCTAAGATTTTTTTCTAGAATCCTTGCAGAAGAGTCTGAGGAAACTACACACTATCGTCGTGGGGACAGGAGATACTAGAGATTAGAAATGTGCAAACAAAGTGATTGAATTAAAAAAATAATAATAAAATCAAGTAAATCATATGTCAGCACTTCCCTCCCAGAAGGACACACGTACATTTGCCACCAAGCAACCAGAGGAAGGGTAACAGCCAATATTGTCTTCCAAAGTTCAAATACATTGACTTAGGCATCTGTCTCTGCACACCAGACTTCAGGGAAGGGCAGTACAATTTAAGTAAGACCACATGAGAAAAAAAATTACCAACTGGTTGGATATCACCCAAAGGGGTTATGAATTATTTGTCAATGTGAAAAAATATTATCAACTATTTATGGATCATTTCAATTGTCTCATTAAAAGCACAGATATTGAGAGTGGAAAGGATGTACATCAAACTTGAAGATCCACAAAACTAGAAGGAACTGAAAGTACTGGGCGGACTAGATAAAACTGAAAATATTTGCAGCTAACTGGGAGATGAAATCTGAAAGCAGAAGGTAAAATTCAACAATGAAAATTATCTGGGAGGTTCTACAATTAGGCATGAGTAATTCACTGACATGAATAATTTTCATGGAAGAGAAAAGGATCCAGAATATACATGTTTCACAAACTGAATACGAATTAAACAAAGGCTCCTTTACAACAGCAAGGTAATATTAAAGTGGCATTTTAGATCATCAGCAGAACCCACAGGATTCACAAAATTTTCTTTCTGTTGTACTTCAAGATGATGAAACTGGAATGGAGTAGTGTCCTGCATTTGGTTCTGGCTGCCACAAAACTGTTGCGTTCCAAAAGGAAAGTACAGAGATTAACAGTAAATTCCCCTTAGAATGTGTGATCTAAGGGGAAAGACTAAGCAAGCTGGGAGAATTTGGCCTAGAGAAGTCTCAAACATACCAGCCTATAAGATCATAAAAGACTCCTGGAAAGAGGAAGGAATATGTCTTCTCTATTAGAAAGTTTTTCTTAATGTCTGATCTGAATATTCCTAGCATATTGCCTTGTGTGCCACTGAGATAATGAAGAGTGAAGCACTAGAATGAACTGCCTGAGGGGTTGTGGAGTCCAAGAATAACTCAGGCAAATATCTTTGTACAATACTGTTAAAGATGATGCTACATAGAGAAGGGATAGTTGCACCCAAGACTGTTTATGCTTGTTGCCTGCTTGCAGCATTGAAACTAGCTCCTGCACATTGCACTGTTCAATGCAGTCAAAGCCTGCAAGACATGAATAATCTCTTCTCAACATCCTATGAACAGCCTACTATTTAAATAGAGACCAAACAGGAGAAAAGTAGAAGGAATAGGTCAGGTCTTTAAAAGATGAGATAGGGGCATGCACAAGTGCCCTACTCAAATCCCAAAAACAGTGCTCAAATCTCAAAACATAGATAGAAATGTGATAAAAACACAGCAGCACAAATTCTGAAAATAACTCTGTTACTTGCTGCAATCTGGAACTGGTGATTTCAAGAAACTGCTCTACCTTGCATTAAAAATTGATTGGGAGCACTCTCCCAAAAATCAGTGTCATATTAAAGGAAGTTGCAACCAAACCAGAAATAACACAGCTATTTTGCAAGGAAACATGGAACTACACTTCTTAGCTTCAGTCCAACATCTTGACTACAAATAATTTATTTTATCTTTTTTAATTTGACAACGGCTTATACGACTCAAGTTCGAAGAAGCTTGCACAAGATGCTTCCACAGGAAACCACTATAAAAACCACTGACATTCTCAGTTGCTTTCAGCACCTGGTACTTGAAAAAAGAAACTATTTGACTGTTTTCTCATCATCATTATTACTCAAAACTGTTAAATGGCAGGAAATAAATTACTTAAGAATCTCCAAGGGGTTTGAAAAGGTAACAGTGAAAAGACAGCATAATTATGCAGGAGTGCTAAGAGGTTTCACTAATAACATTTTCTTAAATGAGCTACCTGATCAGACTCTTAATGAAAATATACATACTATTGCTGTCCTTGTCCTTCCTCATCATTCATGGATTAAATCCATTAGTAAACACTGAAGGTATTAAACAAATCTCAGATTGTTTCCTAATTTCAGCATTTATACTTCAGGCCTTTAAGACTTCTTATTTATCTCCCAACTTTGACAAAATGGCCAATGTCACCTGAGTATGTAAAAATGTGTAACATCAGAAAAAAAAAGTGAAATCATAGAATTACTTCAAGACATTCAGTCCCATATTTAAAATCCTCAAAAAAATACTGTATGCTTGTACACAAAAGAGGAAAAAAATATTCTTGGTTTTGTGGAAGTACTAAAAGCAGACTTAGGGTCCATTGTTCGAAGTCTCAAGCCAAATTAAAATGCAGTCTCTGCCCCAATGAGCTAAGTTAATAACTTGTGTATATTACAAAAGCCTTTGTTGCATTGTTACAACTATTATTCATGGTCAAAACTCTCTAGACACTACCATAACACATATGCCAAAGACAAATCTGACAAGGTTAAAACTTGTCTCTGATTAGAAGAGATATATTAGAAGAGACTAACATTGGTATTTGTAATATTTTATATTCCTTGTCTTTATGTTAGGATTTAACTGTTACATAGATTCAGCTAATGTTTCTCTACTTGAATGAAGTCACATCAACTTCCTATTTGTCTATTATTATGGCCATTCCATATGAAGCACAATTAATAGTAACTGACAGGAAATTAAAAGATAACCTTTTATCTGCTTTTTATCTAGAAAAAAACAGCCTTTCCACTAAGATAATTTAACTTCTGCTGTTTACCCTGGTAGGTTTCTAAAAAATAAAATATAGAAAATATAAAATACAAAATATGAAACACAACTTGGGTCTTCCATATTGTTACAACTTTTTGAAATCTCTAGCTTCATCTACCTAGAAACACCCAGGAAGAGACAGATGACTAATGATGTAAAACTAACATGCCAAAAATTAAAAAATTCACCAAACCACACAGGGACATCATCATTCAAAATGTGAGTACCCTCAACTTGCTGCAGCTGACATAAACCAAGATCACAGTCTAGCAATTGCTTTGGCTTCTGCTACCTCAGAGGTCACTCCAGCAGAATAACCTCACTTCTTCAGGCTTCACCAGATTTGGAGTCACCAGTGTAACTGATAAATAACAACTATTGTGCACAATGAACCATGGTGAAACAAAACAAAAAACATGAAATACAGACAAAGGAAGCCAATTGACAGTAAATCCAAAGGAACTTAGTGGATCTGGACACACCACTTGAAGAGGTGATCAAAGTGGAAATCATATCAGAGGTAAAATCAAAAAAATACAAGAGGTTTAAAAAATATAACCTCAGGGGAAATGTGAATGAACTGACTTCAAATATTCCCAGAATAAGAACACTGCAGATGTACATATATTTACCTATGTAAAAACTTGCTAGACACAATATGGTGATCAACTACCATAACACATCACTAACTGTATGAGCAAAAACCTATCCCTAAATCCAGATTCTTTCTTCCTCACCTCACACTCACTAGAGCTATTTCTTTTACCCCTATCAGTGGGCATGGAAAACTACATAAACAAGACTGTAGCACATGTTGCAAAACTTCTGGTGAACAGAAATTAGAAAAAACATCTGTATAAACTATCCTAGATATAAGTGAACAAAATTGAAGGTGTAGACTGGATAAAACTGGTTGAAGTTCCTTTGGGGATACAGATGTAAGATCAATTTTTCTAGCTTAATTTGTATTAGAAGAGTAAATTCCAGACAATGAGTACTGCATGTTTTAAGTGATGGTCAGGAAGTATGATTTTGTTAAAACAGAGAACTACTTTAATTTTTGTTTTCTCTCACTTCCACCCTCATCCCTCTCAATACAACAGAATTACCACCTATTAAAATGTAAGGAAATAAAAAAATATTTTTGGTAATAATAGTGGTTTAGTAATAGATAAAGCCTTAGATTACAATTTTTAAGGTTTCTTGCCATCAAATTTTATTAGTGAAAGCATTAATAAAAATATATGTGTTAGCATCATGCAACATTATATCTGAATGTAACAAAGGGCACCAGAAACAACATTTAAAAGGACTGCATAGTTACAGCTAATATTCATAAGCAGATTTAGCATTTAAATCTTCAATACTTTAGAAAGACAACAGGACAGATACTTCTTAAGTTTGTAAGTAATTTTTGAAAATAGAATAGGAGGCCTCTCACTACCCTTCCCATTAAATTCTCAGGAGTAAGTGTACTGGAGTACCACAGTTGTGATTCCAGTGGATGACCTTATTGTAGCAATAAGGCAATAATTTTCAAGAAAACAATATAGCCCATACCAAATTTATTTGCAGACATCAGTGCTTGGAAAGTAACTTAATGACCAGGTTTGATGACATGTCATCTCACTGTAAAAAGAAGGGATCATCCTGCAAAGTAGCAATCAGGTTATGCACCAAATATTTATGAAGCAGTGCTTAATATCAAATATCTCTAGACATACCAAACAAGCTTCACAAACTCCACTCACAGATTGACCTGGTCTGTGAACATCCTCACCACATAACACAAACTCTCCCATCAAAGGAATGAAAATAGATGTAGTTTATATAGCAACTCCATTCATTAAACTAGCTCTGGAGAGTCCTGTTTCAGAGTTCCATGGAGATAAAGCACAGACTTCAAACATATGCATTATATGTGAACAGAAACGCAATTCTCATGCTGGGAGAAAGAAGAATGTTGTGATGAGATGTGGGGAATGAGCCTTTCTTTAGGGAAGTAAATGCTATGTGAAAATAAGTGGTTTACATTCTTGAGGACAATATGCAAAAGAGTGAAACAGCTTTGAACAGCTTTATGCTTCTGGTGGCAGATGGCTCCCTTTTGGCTGAACAGTGGTAAAGGTTCTTAATCTCAATTAAAAGGTGTCTATGAGTACAATGAACCTTCACATTGCTGAAAGAGAAGCATCACTCTATTAAAAGCAAGTTCGTAAGCAAGTGTTAATCCCCATGCAATGTAGCATTTATCATTTTTCATGCAAGTGCTCATTCCAAGAGGATTATCACTTCCCCATCTTGCCCTCTGGCTGACTACACAGGGCAGAGAAATTCTTTATTCCATATGGAAGGGGAAAGAGAGGTTGGAGGAAGCTGTGATCTCCAGCTTCCAGTTTCACTGCAGCTGCTCCAAGCTGAAAGTGGGAAAGAGCACAGGCCAATGTTGCAGCAGTTGTTCTTCAATGAGAGCATGAATGTGGCTTCCCAGAAGCTGTCTAGCAGTTACTTGCACATGCCCTACTACAGAGATGGGTGGAGGGAGGCAGGGGGTGACAGAACTCTTTGCTAATATCAATCAGTACAGATCCTATCGGCCCACCCAATTGAATACCCAGATGTACTCCTGACCTGTCCACATACAGGGTATTTTATTTAAACTAGATTAAAGTGATTCTAATTTAAGTCCCTCAGATATCTAAGCATAGCTATGTGGCAAAGATATGTAAGTATATAAATCCACTTGTGTAAGTTTCTGAAATTTGAGTTCCCTTTCCTCACTAAATATGCACTTTTCTAAAGAACTGCACTTCAGTTATAGAGAGCTAAGAAAAGATCACATTTGGGGTGGAATTACATTAATCACATGGAATTTTTGTTTTCCTTTGGGAAATGCCTTGACCTCCAAACTCATGTCTCTCTTTGCAGAGTTACCAACTAAATGCAGCTCACCTGGGTGCTCTTATATAACACATCTACTCATGCAACAATGAATGCTACTGTAGGCAAAAATAGCCAAATTCAGGAGTTCTGGACAAAGTGGTGCGTCAAACCCATCACAGAGACAATCGTAATATTACTTTGTAGCATGCCACACATATAAAAAGTCAAAAGCACTGAATATAGAAAAACAGCTAATAACACTGGTAATTCGTATCCAGCATCCTACATGGCTCTTCAGAAATAAATGCTGTAACAAAAACTAGATTACATGAATGACATCTAGTGGACATACTTTTCCATAACAATCAACTTTCCCCAACCAAAACTGACACAAGCTTCACACAGTAAAAACAAGCACCTATTTATGTATATATGTATGATACTGATACACAAATTTCTGAGTTCTCTTTCAGTCTGTTTAAACATGTTTCAGCTTATGAGTGGTTGCATTGTATAGTAATACAATGAGTATGAAATATACGTTAAGAAAAGGAAAAGCAAAGGTCATTCTTCTGCCCTGGATCCAATAAATGGATTAGAAGAAAGCAGTGATCCACCTGCAGTCAATATCTCCTCAGATAGGTAGATCCCACAGATCCTACCTTCATCACTTTCCAACCAGCTACAAAGTGAAGAAGGCCTCTTCTGATCAGGGCTCTGTTAAACTGCTCTTCCTAAGAACTAAATTTGACATGAATATACAAATCTGTCCTATTCAGTAGCCTTGTAACATGTTTGCTGTAAAAAATACCAACAAGATCCCTCACACCAGCAATGGGAAAAATGCGGAGGAAGGTGGAGAAAACATTAAATTAAAAAAATTAACAGTATACATAACAGTATATTAAAAAATTAACAGTATACATAAAAGACAAATGTCCACCAATTTACACTGAACATGAGTACACCTGTATTCCTATCCTAGTTTAAACAGAGTTTTCCTCATTATCCACAGACAAGTGACAGATGAATAATCTTAATGTACACTCAGTTTAAATGAGTGTGAATAAATATGTCAATAAAAACACATATACAAGAACATATACAAGAATAGTCTGTGATATTTCCCAGGAGATCAAAAATAAGACAGTCTCACTTGTCAACTACCTCTCCTTAACAAGAATTGTGATTATTCGTACCAATTTTGAAAATTCAAAGAGACATTTAAAAATATCTCACAAGCATTGCTTAAAATGAAAAAGTACAGAAGGATTTCCTTAACAAAAAAAAAAACAACAGAAACAAACAAACCACAGTGCACAGTACTGGATTTTCAATTAAAAATGCATTTTATATTTCAGTCTGAAAATTCCCTGTGTACAGGTAGAAGCTGCCTGTGTGCTTACAAGGTCAGCTTCTTTAAAGTGCTGTCTCTGACAAAAGAGGATATATATGAATGAATTTATAACTACATCTCATATCATACACTGAGAGCATATCCAAAACTGCCCAAGGCAAATCTACTGAACTGGTTTCCAGACAGCTGCTCTGCCAGGAGAGAGGCTTGACAACCCACTGAAGAACAATCCCCACAAAATTATCAGCATAATGTTGTCAGGTTTGAATAACTAGAATTAATTACTCATAAATGAGCAGTTTTCTACAGAGATTGCCACAGATGATTACTATACTTTTTCAATTACTGAAATGGCAAGGAAAAAATACGTACTCCAACACTTCTTACCAAGTAGAGTGCCAACTCTAGTCCTCTATAATCACAATAAGACCAAAACATTTGTGCAGTCAGTGGTTAATCTCATCATACCATAGTAAGAAGCTTCTGAAAAAAATCTAGAAAGGAAATCTACAAATAGAAACTTGTTCAAAAAAAAAAAAAAAAAGAAAGAGGAAATGTCCTGAAAATTATATTCCTGTTTTCTTGTTTTACAGAATCCATTATGATACAAGCTTTTCTGGTTTCACTCTTTCTTGTGCCTTGTAAGATAAAGACATAAAGGAAGCAGATAACTGAAAAACAAACCAACAGGTAATTAGATCAAGGCCACTAAAGTATTAGGTATCCATCATATGAGTAAAGACATTTATTGTGAGGATGGCCAAACAGTTCTTTGGAAATATTATCCATGTATATGATAAAACATGCTTTGCTGCTTGAGAACACAAAGTTTCTATTCAGTTGATCTGTGAGTACATTTAATTTTCATGTTTAGTGGTATATATGCTTCATTGCTTAGAAGGAAAATATAGAAAAGTGGGCTGCCAAGGCAGCCTAAATAGTCCAGAGAAGTATTATGTAGATAATATTCACAGAGTAAGAAAGGTAACCTTGCATTGCCTGAATTTAAAACTTCCCCTTTCCCCTCAAAAAATATGTGTTTTAATATATTTCCTGTGCATAAGTTCCATCTTTTCCTAGACTGGGCTGTTACAGAGAAGAAAGATTTTCTTTCATTTTGAATTTATTTAAGGAGAGTCTCATGAACAAAACAAAACTTTGCAAATAATTAAAGTTATATCTTTTGTTGCTTTTGATTCCAAGATTCATTAACTGAAAAGTATCCAACAAAACCACATAAAGACAGACAAGAAAATGAGTACATATCACCATTCTAGCATGGAATAAGCAGTTAGAAATTTCTAAATGATTGACATAATTCTGCTGTCCTCTTCAGTGAAAGAAAAAAAAAAAAAGAAAGAAAGGAGACTGAAGCTCTGAGAGATTCTCTAGAGCTGAGTTAGAAAAATTGGTGCACACTATGCCTTTGTGTGAAAAGCGTCTCTGCCAGATGAATCAGGTCAATAACTGAATTTCTCTGTTCCTGTGATGAGACACAAGTGACATGTGTGGGATTTTCTTTGTAAGACTCCTGGACAATATGAAATTCTATAACCAAAAAGTATGAGATACAGATGATTAAAAATAATGCAGAGATACTTTATCTAAGACTGTACTCATCTTCCTAACATTTCATACCTTTCAATTCCTTGTGAACTTATACTTTGATTTTCATAACACATTTCAACTGACTTTGACACCCAGATAATTTCTTCACATGAAGGAAATTTTATGCCTAGCAAAAGCAGAAGTTGGTACTTAAAGAATCTAAGTGATGCTCTAACACAAAAAATCATTAATGTTGGGTCTGATGAATTATTACAATACATAGGTAAGTCAACAGAAAAGGTAATTGGTTAAAATAATTTCTCATGTTTTTTTTAAAATAATGTCTCATGTTTTTAACTTCAATTTAAAATGGCTGTGCCCTTTGCACATTCTGAAAATGTAGTGAACTATACTTGAGAAAACCCTGTGAGTCTTAGGACCAAACCCAGAAGAAAAATAACATGGTAACCATTCTATATCTGCAAGAATTGGATTCTCAGGTTTTTAGACTTCCATCATTATGGCCTGAGAGGAAACAGCCCTATACCTTGTGCTGAAAGTTTGTCTCTGAAAGTAATGCCCAGTCGCCCAGGATGTCTGACAGGAGGGTGACAAGCTGCCACATGAAACATCTTGTAAGCATGCCATTTAGATACACATTTTCAGGAGAATGAATTCCAAGAGGGCCAACTGAAAGATGAAAATGTGAATATCCAGATCTCTTGCATGGTACAGGCAAGAGAACTACATCACTGAAAACCACTAGAACAAGGGAAGACCTTATCACCCCAAGTGAAAGAAAGTAAGAACTTTACTTTTCAGCACAATTATGTAAACCGGATGTTTTTAAGCCCTGATTTCCTCTAGATAATCATGGAACAGCTGTTGCTAAACAAGGTGTCTCATTATAGAAACTGTTTTTAAAAAATTGTACTAATTATATTTAAGATACAGCCCAGAAGTCAAGGTTTGTGTTTTAACACTTGAAACCAAGCACACTGGAATCCGATTACGTTAAGTATCACAGGAGTGACCTATTCAAGCTACGTTGCTCTGATTAAACAGCAGATATGCTCAAAGCAGGGAATTTCTTATGAAGGTTTCAGGACTCAAAAAACTATTTCTGATTTTGGCTGATAAGAATCTAGAGTAATTCATCTTTGTGACACATCGCAAATTTCACCTCCATTGAAAATCTTTGGTAAATCTTTACATTTAGTTTTACTAGAACCCTGGGAGACATTACATCCTCAAAAGATGTTCAAATCCTTTCCTTTGGCTTCTGGAAATGAACACACAGAACTGAAAACTTAGACATTTCAGATGATCATGTCACAAAGTCAGCACATTGTCAGCAAATGAGAAAAACCTTAAGAATATGAAAGCCCTTGCACACCAAACTTAACATCTCAGAGCAGACCAGAAGTAGATTTTCAAAGGTGTTAATAGTTTCAGGAAGGAGAAAACTCATCTTTCCATTAATGCCTAGTTCTTATTTTTTCAAATACAAGGAAAAACAATAAAGGTTGATCTAGAGAACACATTCAGGGATAAATTATGATGCTAGTGTTTCAGTCAAGAAGCAACAGGGAAATTCAGTGAAATAACAGAGATACTGTCAAAGGCAAATTTGACCTTGTAAATAGAAAAAAAATAGAGACATTTGCAAAGATATTTTGAACAAATTTATTCAGGTGAAGCTCAGTAAAATAAAAGCTACCATAGAATTCAATATAGAATACTTATTGTAATAATTGTAAGCAAAAAAAAAAACTTTTTACAGACATTTTTAGGATGCTCTTAACAGGGTTTTTTATTATTTTGGTCAGTACTCTAGTGTGACTCTGATCAGACATTTTTCACACTGAAAGGTGATGTAAATTATCTTGATTTTGCCTTTTTAATATCTATAAGAGGATCTCATGTTTGCCCCATCCTCCATGATTTAACATAACCTGATGCTTTTTACAGGACTGCATACTCTGTACCACTTCATAATTTACTACCTGTATAAAAACTCAAAATACAGCAAAAGAAAACAAAATAAAGGACATGTGAATAAACAACCAACAGTTTGCTACCACCTAATTCTTCTGATATATATAGAAATTCAATTTTCAGAAATGTGTTTTTCATTATTTGAGCAAACTGTAGTTCACTTGCATAAAATATCTTGAAACAAAAAAAAATATAAAAATTAGTGGTGTGACAGTCATTAGCTTAGTAAGCAAAAGACAGCATATTCAATAAGTGGAATGAAAGTCAGGTTTCAGAGATCTGTTCTGTATTACAAATTACTATATTACAAACGAGCTGTATGAGAAACTATAAAACTAGTACAATAGCAACAGTGAGGGTTAAGTCAAGTTTATGAAGAGCTTTGCAGTCTAAGTATAGCTTAGGTTAGTAAAGGAAAAAAAAAACCTCTAAAACCCAAAATATTCTTATGGTTACAATCAGAATTGCAACCATGCTAGCTGATGCAATGTTAAGCCATAAACACATACACACCCATAAAAAATCCACCCTAATTATTGGTTTATGAACAAGAAAATTCAGATTAAAATTGTTTATAATACTGAGGTAATATTTCTAATACCTACTACAGAAACAGCGCACAGAAACACAGGAACCATAGTTTTATTAAGAGATATTTTTCAAAAAAAAAATTCTTTTCATAATGGCTAATCAAGATTAAATCAAAAAACAGCTAAAACAATCTCCTAAACCTAAAGAGCTGTCTATGAAAAAGGAAAAAAAGGATACTCAATGCATGCTTTTCATTTTGACTGTGGAAAAACAAAGGCCAAAAGGACATAAAAGAGCACAAGTTTCAGTTACTCAGCCAAATGCCGTATGGTGAAGATAAAATGCTTTGTTTAGTCAGGTTTTTTGAGTTTGCTTATACAAACTTCAGATACTTCAGATCTGTTTTATACTTTCAACATACTAAAGTTCAAAAGGCTTGCACCAAAAGGTCGCATCACAGCAACACAGCAGAGTGTAAATACAAAAAATTGTGTAATGTTTGGTTACACTGGGTCATGAGAGCTGGTTCTAGAAAACACACCCATACTGCTACACCAGTAGCACTGGAGACAAGAATACTGCAGGACTAAACTCATTCTTGCAGAAGGAGCCACAACACCTCCCCACTGGTCTGAGACAATCTGTCATTTGCTGTAGCTAATTCATAACAAAACCATGGATTATGCAGTACAAATATTGGGAAAAATCTCCTAGATTAAGTAGACTTTGTCATTAGAAACCCAGCTCATTTTGGTTTTAGATCTGAGGAGGTCTGGCTGTGACTAGGTAGTGAGAGAGTTCTGCATAATACTGGAAAATTTTTTGCTTTGGATTTTATAGTCACTAGCAGACAATCTTTCAGTTATGATCACCATGATCTTCACCACTGGGAAGACTATACACTAAATTTCCCTCACTTTCTCTAAAAATAAAGGAGAGGGTAAAGAAACTCAGCAGTGCTTGGGTGCAGTTCTCCCAGGCAAATGCTGGAAACTGCCCCTCTCAAGGGCTTAAAGGACTCTGGAAATAAATTAAGGAATACAGGCTCTGCCTAGCTAGATGCAAACATGACTACTTGATAAGAAATGACAAAAATTATGAAAAAAAAGAATCAACTTTTTAAACTTAAATACATGCTTAAGTCTCCATAAATGAATAACCTCCATCTAAGAACACAAAATGAACAGCTAGAAAAGAACAAAGTTTTTGTTTGCTAGAAGAGTTTACCATACTGGTCAAAAGTAAGACAAAACTTGCAGTGAGATTTTTTTTTTCCCCCTGTGTTTGTTTATATGATGAAGGTCATGTTATTTTAAGGAATGTCAACCCTTCATTAGATGTAGCAGAGTATGAATTCTGCTGAGGAAATCTGAGTTCTGGTTAATTCCTTTTGTCAACCTGTTATCTCACTGAGGCAGTGATTTGTAGCAAAATCAACAGAAAATTACAAAGATGTAGCACTGCCAGATTATCTTGGCCATTTAGACTGCTCTTGAAGTCTCACAAGATAAAACCACCAAAATTCAGAGGGAAAAGATTGAAAGATCTCCATTTATAATTGGTATGGAATGGAAGTCAGGTAGCCCTAAAAAAAAAGGTTTCTCTGTTAGGTGAAAACCAGTCAAGTCATCATTCTAGCTTTAAAGTCGTCCAGTTTCAGCAAACACCTTTGATCTATTTCAGTGTTCTGTTACTAATCTACTGCTGATGAAGAAATATGCAAAAATGCAGAGATGACAATGAACAACAGAACCTTGGCATACCTCAACACAGACACATTGCAGACTACAGGTCATGGGAAAAGTCAGTTCTCAATCTCATAATACACAAAATAATTAATTCCAAGGGGAAAAAACCTAATGTTTTCTGCTTACCTGATATGGAACAATACTCCCATGAGCAGTACCCCAGCGTTTCGCTTCAATTTTGCAATTAAGGTAATTAGCTGCTACATGAGTGAGACATGCAACCTGAAAATGGAAAAAAAAGTATAGTATTCAGGAAAGCTGAAACTTCATTGACAGCTTCTTTGAGATTTTCTTCTATGTGCTTTAGATACATAAGTTAACATATTTATATCCCAAAAGCATCCTTTAGATATTACACATTTTGTACACTTTTTTACTATGAGAAAAACTCAAGCTACAGCTATATCACAGAAGTGCTTAAGTACAACTCAACAAACTCAAAAATTAATAAGTTCCCTGTAACATCAGCAATGTTGGACATATGTAGCATTTAACTAACATGAGACATATATAGTGTTACCCTAAATATTTTGCAGAATGGTCAGCTGCAGCGGTGTCTTGTCTAAAGTCTAGTGGGAAGCATGATGGCTTTGTGGGATAGAACTCACCATTTCCTGAGCCTCAATCCCATGCTTAAATCACAAAGATTTTTCCCTCAGTTACAAGATTATCTTTTAGTTTTCTCCTATGCTTCTCATTTTACATATCCAAGCTATGGAAAATATTTCTGAATTCTTCAGCTCCCCACATGTTCTGTAATATTAATTAAGTCCTGAGCATTGATAAATCGTCTGTCATTAGAAGATAAGGAGAGATTTAGCAAGTTATTAGTCAGACAGAACTGGAAAAGTATTAACTTTTGGGAAAATACAGCACACTAACTTAGGAACCAGGACGTGAGAGTTTTAATATGTATTTTATAAGTATGATTACATCTTAGGGAAAAGAAATGAACATTTGTGATGCAGTAATGCATGAAAATCAATGGCTCTGTTATAACCCATAGCAGATTCTTTATTCTTAATTCTTTGAGGGAACACAGTGTGTGATGATATCTGAAGCCATGGAAAACAACAAATCATTACAGTTACCATGGAAGGTTATCCCTAATTCTTCAGACACAATGCCTTTGTTTTATTCTGTTAACTAGCTGCACCAGTAAGTGCAAGTGCTTGCCTAAACAGTAGACCACATGAACAATTTTTTCCAAAAATATTATTTTCTCCATATTTTTCCCATTAGATGGAGGAAATTTGCTTTGATGATCTAAGTATTCATACTACTTTTTACCTACTAGTCAGTCTAGTCTACAACAAAACTTGCAATTAATTCAGAGTTCACCATTCATATTCCAATATGTGAATTATATAAGAATTCCCAGGAAACAAAAGCCATTTATTTTTCTTCTTCTTTTCCATATATTCTGAAAAGACAATGTGAATATGTCACTGTCACATTTAAAGAAAATATTTAGCTGTAAATCATGCATGTAGTGATTTAGTACAGAAGAAAACCTAAGAAAGTATACAGCAAATAAGAGTCCAGCTACTGACAAAAGTTGTATTTGTATATACTAACCAGAAATACAAGTCCCTATTCCTGAGTACTGTTGGAAAACATTTTGTAGCTGGATTACAGGTCCAGCTTTTTATACCCCAGTGTCACTTCATTTGGCTAAAATATTGAACCATGTCTGTCCTTTGATCCCTAGGAAAATCTCAGCAGTTAAGGAAATGAACCAAAAGTATCTAGAAATATTTTTTTTTCCTAATTTGCAACTTTCTTCAGTAATATAGAATGAAACACACCACGATTATAGAGAGAGTTCACAAGTTACAGGAGTGTGTCATTCAGTAACACATAGCCTTGAGCTATCACTTCTGTAATTTTTCAGTGTGGGGTCACACTCCATAGTGATAATTTGTCTGCCACAGCAAATGGCTCTGCAGTGATGATGAAATATTATTCATTATATATTCTTCTGTATTTGTATGCAATACTACACAGCTGACACATTACACACAAATTTCACTGACAGGTAAGATGTATCCATTACAACTGGTTTTGAATTCTAAAGACCAAGAGTATGCATTTAACTTTCCACATTTTCCATACAGGAAATGCTAATTTAACTCTTAACAAACTTAACTCTGGAAAGGACATAGTGATTTAAAACCTGATGAAACAGAAATACCAAAATATTGATATTGAATGTAATCGAGCCAAGATCTCGGGCTATCCATTTGTTTCTACATTCTGTGCTATAGAATTAGGGATTGAAGTTTGAGAAACAAAATTCTTCACAAAAAAAAAAAAAACAACTTTTATCCCTAAAAATATATCTTCTTAACAATGCAAATGGCTTCAGCTTCCTTGATGAATGTAATATTTTCAGTAATGGAAAAAAACCACACATCTAGATTTCTCCAAAGCACTTGTTCACAGTACACTAAGAAAAATGGGATTAAAACATAATGCTCACTAGATATTGACATTTCACCACTAAAGTACCTGCTTCACACTTGTTTCAATAGCAAGAGACCTAAAATGCCAGGGAAGTCAGTGCTTAGTAAAGATGGCGATGCTGGAACTAACAGTTGCTCAGACTATATCAAGGTCTCAATTCCACTTGCTGCTTAGTGTGAAGAAGCTTATTATTGCTTTTCCAATAAATAATGAAGAAAAAAAGCTTCTGGCTTCCTCCCACTTCCGTCTCTGATTTGGGTACCTTATTCATAGTCAAATTACCCAGACAAAAGTAATTATTAGCAGTACCTGTAGCATCATCACCTATTAGACCACAATAAAGTAAATATATTGGTGTTTTGTGTTTTATGTAAAAATACACCATTGAGTGAACACTGTGGCCTTTTGCTACATTCATAATAACTCTCTGATGAGTTCAGCAAACTGAGAAAATGATTCTATTTCTATAGTCCCATGAAACTTGCCCAAGACTACCATGTCTTTCCCTTTTTCTCTCTTCCTGGCTCAGGTCACTCTCTTTGGTCTCTCCAAAGGTTTAGTCCCACTAAAAAGGCACTGAAAAAAAAAACCTTTCAGCATATATAATTTATGTCATTAATAACACGAAGAATTGATCTACCTACATCTTTCAGCTGTTTAAGCAAACTACTGAACTATAAGCATAAAAAAAGATATCCCAAATGAACACTCTTACAGACATTATATCCTTTAGAAAAAAATGTTTGTAACAATATAAGTCTACTTTTCCAAATTCTCCTGTAATTCAAGACTCAGGACCTCACTGCTAGAGACACTTCTTGCGGTAAAAACATCTATAATACAATCAATCTCTCAAACTGGAGTTTGGGTACATCTGTATGACATATTCAGCTAAGTATTTTTAAAATCTATACTTAAAACTGCTTTCCTGAAACCTTATAGACCCATTTCTTTTCTCCTTTAATTAAGAAATAATCCTTAAAAGTAACCTTTGAACTTACAACATTAAAGCAGATGTATTACAATGATACAGAGATCTCTGTATTCATTTGCTTGTAAGGACACATCTATGCACTGTAACTATGCATTATCAAATATCTACAGATAAGCATTTCTTTATTTCACATCAGTAAAGGGAACACATATTTCAACATTCCATTCTAATATTACTGTTGATGGCCAAATCCCATATTTGTGTTACAGACTTACTTAAATCAGAACAAAAAGAGAGCTGCATTAACGTCTGAAAACTTATGCTCAGATTATGATGGAATCAGACAGATGGGAAACAAGATATTAAAAGCCACAAGGTCAGCAGACAAAGAAAAGAGACAGAATTTCAAAAGATTTTTTTTCAAGATAGCACATCAAACATAATTTATTACAATGAGTCCGCTGAGTCAATCAATCATTTACATGCAATTTCAAGTGTATATGAATAACAAAAGAAGACAGGTAACTGGAAAGAGAAAAACATTTTAATTATATTCTTTACTTTCTTCTGCCTCCAATTTTATGTCTGCTGTCCTGCCACGTATCTTAACAATGCTTTGACTGTAAGCCAAGTTAATTTATTTCTGTCTCATTCTTTGCTTGCTTTTTCTTAAAGCGAGCATGTAGACTTATGAATTTTGAGACTCGAACATTTTACACTGGCATAGGTGACTTATTTTATGCTATTCTACAGAAGTAGCAACACAATTATTAGTTTACAGCTTTGTAGGAAGAAAACCATTCTAGAAAATTGAACTGCCTGCTGTTGTGTAAAGTCTGACAATCTTCCTTTTACACCTTTTCCATATTTCTGGTGACATATTAAAAAAATCTTTACATGAGAAAAATGTGAACATAAGGCCACAATCCACATTTAGTGCACAGTATTAAAGGTCTCTTAAAATCACTGATCCTATGCTAGTATTTACCTAATGACTGATTTTACTGGTTTATATTTTCCCTAAGTATTTTGACACTGATAATATTTAAGTCTGACTAATTTTGCTTTTGCAGTTAGTCCCTATCGTCCTTATGGAAACCTCTTCCACATACATGTGCATAAAGTGACTCTCAGCTCTTTCAGTCATTTTTGCATTATCCAAAAACCCAAAAACCCACATCAAAAACCAAAACCTCTATAACTACCAGGAAACCCCCACTCTTACAGCTAATTATGCAATTCCTAAGCATTGACCCAACTGTTTCAGGATGTGGCACTATACCACAATGAACGGCGGTGTTATATCAGTTTTTAGACGGAGAATTATGTTTCAAACTCCGCAAGAATGAACTGGGCAGCAGAAACCACAGCCTTGTGCAGAGGCAAGAGAACTGCCACAGTTCAAGGCAGCCCATCATGCAGCGGTCCAGCAGTAAACCACAGCAGTCCAAGTGCTATCAACAAACATCACCTGACGTTTGGGCTTGTTAGAGCCACCCATCAAGTCTGAAATCGAGAGATCTGCAGGAGGTAAAAATCAGTTCAGAGTGGCATACACCTATAGGCAGGGCAGAATTCCCACTTACAAATACACAGCAAAGACATTGCCCACAAAGGAGCAAGATTATACTGCTTCATCTGTGGTGTCCCTGCATCAAGGCAGTAGGCCTGGCCTGCAAAAGTTAATTGGAAAAAGTAAAACTACTATCACGCAGGCCAAGGCTTAATACTATTACAGAGAATTTTAGAAGAATGTCTGTGGTCATGTTAGAACACTGTGCTCTGAGTAAAAAGTGTTTTCTACTCAGTGACACCGATTTCTCTTATTGCAAAACTCCAGGAAATTATCATGAATTCAGCCTTCACAAAAGAAAACTCCTGGCACTGAAGTATCCGCAAATGGCATAATCCTAGCCACAACTACAATCTTATTAAGATAAAATCAAATCTTTAATGACAAATAACTATAATTTTAAAACAGGTCTCCTACAGTGTCCTGTTCTTTTACCTTCCAACCAGACACTTAGGCAGGTATCCAAATCTGTGACAGCAATCACATGCAGCACGGGGGATTTACTGATTCAAGTTAGCCACCTGACCAATGGCACACAGCAAATCACAGTGATAGCACAAAAGATGTGCTAGGAGGTGTTAATTGAACCAAAAACAATAAAAAACCCCCAAACCATGCAATAAGAAAATAATAGGTAATGTTAATGTTAATGGTAACTTATCTAGAATATGAATTCTCAGAGGTTAAGATAGATAAAAAAAGCAAGCCAGACTTTAAGGTACACAGTTGTGCAAATACTTTTTTTGACTGAAAATGATGTCTGATAACATCTTTTCGCTTTATTAAAGAGAAGTTTAGACTACATAGAGAAACTAAGACATCTTCAAAAACATAATGCATTTACATCGCAGAGAAATGTAAACTCTACATTCAGTGAAATGAAACAACAAAAAAGAACTGATCTACAAATTATTTTTAATGAGCTATTTAGAGCTCATAAAAGACCAGAATGAATGTTTCTGTGCTTCCCACAGCATGGAGATCAGCTCCTGATTAAGATTCATTTAGCATTAACAATAGCAAAGATTGATGCAACTAACAGATGTAGGACTTGTAATTTCAAAAGTATGTACTGTTCAGCACAGTTTCAAGAGTAAGAACATGTTAAATGGACTCCTAGCTCTCCTCAGTCTCCAATTAAATGGGCAAACAAACAAACAAACAAACAAACAATAAACTTCTACACACTCAGAGGAATTTTAGGTGGATGATCAAAAATAAAAATCCTGACCATTGAAGCTATTAACATTCTTGGCATTAAAGAGAAAAAGGAAATAAAATTTAAATGAGCTCCTGTTGAAGAAAGACACATTCAAAAAGGAAGAATAAATTTCATTTTCTTGATTACAATAAAATACTAGTCTTTTTATTTTTCTGAAAGTGTAAAGAAAGATCTACTTCAATCACTGAAAAAATCTTGTTTCAGCTTCATAATTACAAAGGAACATCTCTAAGGAACCTGTTAGTTAAAAAAAGAAAACTATTAAGAAGAGTATTAGAGTTAAAAATACCGAGAACTCCAAAGTTAGCCTGTATACTCTGTGCAAAATCCAAAAACTGAAGGCACTAGGTTTCTCATAAAGAAAAAAAATGAAAAAAAGAAAAAAAGAAAAAAAAGGAAAGAAAAAAAAAAGAAAAAAAGTCTATCAATGGATTTTCCCATAACATGATCCTGGAAACAGATGAATCATTTTTAAAGTAACTTTGAAAACAAATCTCTTTTCTTTTCCATTACATGGAAAATCCAGCCAAAACAGTTAAAACTTTGGCAACGTTCTAACAAATGAAATCAGGTGTTGATAACAGATATATCAGACAACTTTAGCCATAAACTTCTACAATTATCTTCTTAAGACTTTATTCTCTCTGAAAAAAGACTATATATGCATTAAAATATTAAATGCATTGTGTTCTGTATTTCACAGCTTTGCTAAGTCCAGGCAAAATTCAACTTACAAAAAGTTTATTCTGCTACATTGTATACCGGTTCACTAACACTATAACACATTTTGTGTCTTGATTTTCTAGGGCTGAATGATGGTGATGATAGGGCTGAATATTCATGGGTAAGAATCAACAAGGCCAACAGGGCAGACATCCTGGTGGCACTCTTATAGACCACCCAACCAGGGAAAAGGGCAGATAGAATATTCTGTGAGTAGCTGGGAGAAGTCTCACAATTGCTATCCCTTGTTCTAATGAGGGACTTCTGCATACTAGATGTCTTGAAAATACAACACAGGTATAGTCTAGGTTAGCATAGTAATAGCCTAGGAGGTCTCTGGAGTGTGTATCACCCTGATGCACCTGGTGAGAGCCAACTAGGGAAAGGGCCCTCTGGACCTGTTGTGTGTGAACAGAGAGGGAATTCTGGGTGGGGGTGGAAGGCTGTCTTGAGTATAGGAGTCATGAAATGATAGAATTTTTAATTCTTGCAGAAGGAAGGAGAGGGCAGGCAGGAGAATTGTTACATTGGAATTCCAGAGGGAAGACTTTGGCCTGTTTAGAAGATTGGTCGAGAGATCCTCTTGGGAAGAAGTCCTGTAAGACAAAGGAATCTAGGTAGGCTGCATATTCTACATATAAGGAACACCTAAAGATTCAGGCATAGGATCATCATGTCTCACATGCCTGACAGCCAGGGGATCAGGCCCAGCCAGTATAGGTTTATAAAAGGCAGGTCCTACTTGACCAACCTGATCTTCTATGGCAAGGAAACTCAGTGGATGAGGGAAAAGCTGTGGCTGTTGTCTACCTGTAAAGCCTTTGACATTTTCTCACAGCCTTCTTCTCATGGCTTGGATGGGTGCACTTTTCGCTGGATAAAAAAAAAAAAAACTGTCTGGATAGTTGGGCCTGGAGAGTGGTGGTGAAGGGTGCTACATCTGGCTGGTCACTGGTCCCCCAGGGCTTGGTGTTTGGGCCAGTTCTCTTTACCATCTTCAATAATACACTGGACAAGGGCACTGGATGCACCCTCTGTCAGCTTGCAGACAACATCAAGTTGGGCAGCTGTGATGATCTGCTGGAGAGTAGGAAGGCTCTGCAGAGGGACCTGGACAGGCTGGATCAATGGGCCAAAGACATTAGCATGAGGTTCAACAAGAAGTGCTGAATCCTGCATTTGGGTCACAACAACCCCAGGCAGCACCAGAGGCTGCAGGCAGACTGGCTGGAAAGCTGCCTAGCAGAAAAAGACCTGGGGGTGCAGGTTGACAGCAGCTGAACATGAACCAGTATGTGCCCAGGTGGCCAAGCAGGCCAATGGCATCCTGGCCTGGATCAAGAATAGTGTGGCCAACAGGACCAGGGCAGTGCTCTGCAATCAGAATCCAGTGCTCAGTTTTGAGCCCCTCACTACCAGAAAGATACCAGAGGTGCTGAAGCATGTCTGGAGAAGGGCAATGTAGCCAGTGAAGGATATGGAGCACAAGTCTTATAAGCAGCAGCTGTGGGAGATTGAATTGTTCAGACTGGAGAAAAGGAGGCTCAGAGATGACCCTTTTTCCTCTCTACAACTTCTTGAAAGCAGGCTGTAGTGAAGTGTGGCGGCCAGTGATAGGACAGTGATAGGACAAGAGGAAAAGGCCTCTAAACATAGGAGGTTTAGATTAGATAAGAGAAAACATTTTTTCACTGAAGAGCCATTCATTTTCACAGCCATTGAAACAAGCTGCCCAGGGAAGTGGTGGAGTCACTGTATCTGGGGGTATTTAAAAGTTGTGGCACTTAGGGGCACGCTTTAGGGTGGACTTGGTGTCAAGTGCTGAGTTACTTGATGATCTTAAAGTTCTTTTCCAACCTAAATGATTCTTTTCTATTCTAAAAATAGTAGCTATATTTGACAGCTGAGAATGGAAACATGAAAGCATAAAAATATGATAAAGATAAAAACATTTTGTTCATATAAAATTTAATTACTGGTGAAGACAGGCATTGGAATAACTATAACAATTTTTATTCTTCTTAGCAATAGTGTAGTACCCAGAGACTCCAAATTGGATGCTATATACACTTTGTGAAGGATACTATTTTTTATTTAATCTGTAATAAGGATGTTTATCTATGGAAAGCTGTCAACATCCAAACCAAGGTGTATTAAGGCACTTTTCACTTTTGATCTTATGATAGGAACAGTGCCACTTACAATGAAAATATGCATACATCTAACCATTTACAGCACTCATCTTTTTTGTTTCCACATTTATCAGCATTAATATTTGCATGGAACAAAAGAGTCTTAGGTTTGTCTACTGACATTGTCATTTTCATTTTATCTGTAGTGAACAAATGGATGAATAAAATATAATAGTAATTTCAACAGCTTGTACTGCAGCAGTGCAAACAGAAACAAGTCACGCCTGTTTGGTTGTGTGAGAAATGTGCAAATGTCGTCTCCCTATTATCACAACGAAATCTCTCATTCATTGCAGTATTACCTCAGCAGAGCAACAATGGCTTTAGTTCTAACACTGAAAATCTCCATTCACTGCCCATTAGTACTTAGGTGCTAATTCAGTACAGGGATGCCACAAGCAACAAATAGATACAATTGAATGAAATGTCTGAAATAGGATGTTTTACAAGATTAATTTCTGTGCCTCTGCAGCATTAATAAATGCCCACAATACTCTTTTGAGTATTTTAATGCTGCTCACATTGCAGATGTAGCTTATCTACTAACCTGATACACAGCATGCAAGTCAGAGAAATGTGGTCCAAAGTTCTATTTGACTTGAGTATTACCAATGAGTCTGGAGTCAAAATGTGGCACTTCTACACAATGCTTTTAAAGTAGTGGCAACACTGTAAATGATACCCTGAAGAAGGAAGTTATTCTTTAATCGGTCTACAAAAATATTTAAGTAGTATCAAACCCAAAATGTTTTATCACAGAGGACACTAGAATAAAAGTAACTTTTAGTATATTTATTAGAGAAATCTAGTACTACCAAAATCATTCAAAGCAAGGAAAGGCATTTTTACAAATAACTGGACTCTGATTAGACACCCACACTGATGGTCACGTTGATCCACCCCAGAGTAATGATGGAAGGGAAGGAACTTGTTAAACCACTCTCAATCCTCTACCACAGTCCTTGTTTACTGAAGAAGTTCCAGCTAACTGGAAATTAGCAAATGCAAAGCCAATTTACAAGAATTATCTGAAGGATAATTCAGGGAATTACAGGTCTGTCAGCCTGACCTCAGTTCTGACCAAGGTTAGGGAAGAGATCAGAGATCATCCAGAGTGCCATTACACATCACATGCAGGACAATCGAGGATCAAGCCCAGCCAACATGTATTTAGGAAAGGACATCATCAGTCCTGCTTGGTCAGCCTGACCTTCTTCTATGACCAAGTGACCCACTTAGTAGATATGGGAAAGGCTGTGGATATACTCTATCTAGACTTCAGTAAAGCATTTGACAGAGTCTCCCACATCCTCTAGCATCCTTCTAGAAAACCTGTGTGCTTGTGGATTGGATGGGTGAACACTGCAGTAGATAGAAACTGGGCTGGATGGCCAGGCCTGGAGAGTGGTGGTGAATGGAACTAAGCCCACCTGGTGGTGGGTCGTTAGCAGTGTTCCCCAGGGCTCAGTTTTGGGGCTGGTCTCTGTTTAACATCTTTTTTGATGATCCAGACCTGGGGGTTCAGGGCACCCTCAGTAAATTTGCAGAAAATGCTAAGTTGGGTTGGAGCACTGATCTGCTCAAGACTAGGAAGGCTCTGCAGGGAAACCTGGACAGATTTGATCAGTGGGCTGAGGACAACATCATGAGGACAA